>NC_081357.1:3500199-3818324 GCF_030684315.1 Stegostoma tigrinum
AACCCATCTTCGAGCTACCAGCACTGGAAAAATGAACGTTCTAGTTACCAAATCTCATTAATAGCGCTGTATTAAGTAAAATTTTCAATATCCCTGAACAAAATGACTTCTTTTTAAAATACTTCATCAAGAGTGTTAAGGATAAAGCATGAGCCTTCCAGTGTATATTCTTCACTCATACAAAATAGCAAAGTGACAAACCAGAATTACAGAAAACAGCAAAGCATTCAAAGAAACCTAAAGTTGGCTAAATATATTTGGATCCCTGTTCTAAAGGTGTCTTACAGTACAAGAACTACACAGGTCACCATATCAGGAAAAAGTACCCGACAGAGTTTTAAAGGTTTCAGGTACTGCAGGTAGGCTCATAATTGTTCTATACTTCCAGATGATGATCTCCTTTAAATACTACTGCAGAAAACAGATATGAAGGGAAACAGAACCCATGATGCAGCATCACAAAGATCTGGTAATCCCTTTGGGCTGAACTTGGACTATACACAATCAAACAACCTGAATATCATAATTCAGGATAGACGAATGGGCAGATATAGAGAATGAAGGAAAGGGAAGAAAGGAATAACTGAAGTAGTGATCAGAATATTCACATTTATGGTAACAGTTAGGTAACAGTTCTTCAGTTCCCTCTCCAGATTTTCTAAAAAGGTGAATGAATACAAAAGTTCAAACTGAAATTACAACCCAAAGCAACTGGCCAAAGTATTCATAATCAGTGATAAAGATTTGGAAAATGGCCATTAATTCCAGTAGTTACCTTTACAGAGTTTTTTTTTGAAAAGTGGGTGAAGGAAAATTTTGAAATGTTTTGCACATTAGGTCAATCATGACAATGTAAATAAAGGTTCAAAATTATAACATGCATCGTGCAGGACCTGCCCCTTATTAAAATACAGGAAGAATCAAAAAATGAAAAAGCAAAAATTTAAATTTTCTTTAAAACAGCTGAAGTGTTTAAACAAGAGATAGTGCAATGTGCCATGAGGAATGATGATTTTATGACCATCTTAAAGCACGTCTCAATGCAATCAGCTCTTATTTCATGAATACCTGAGAGAAGTAAATGTGGTGAGTGACATACCAAATCTTTAAATAATTAACCATGTTTATAGTTCACAGTCTTTTCCAAAGTTAAATAGTAACACCAACACAAATTATTTGTCCCTCAAGCTATCTGTCCCTTCCTTCAAATTAAGGAAAAGAAAAATGAGCTATAAAGGAATATATTTCAAATTTTAACAGTCTGCCAGGGCATTCTGTCCATTGGAAGATTACATACTTTGTTCTGCTGTAAATAGGTGACTAACTATGAAGAGTTTTTCTCTTATAAAAAGGGGCAGGGACAAGGTTATAACGGAAAAATGTATAATTACTTTTAAAACCAACCAGCCTCATGATTAAAATTGGATGAATATATTAACATTCATGTTGCATTTTCTTCAAAACACAAGTGACAATAATGTGCAGAGGCACGTAATCTAATAGGTAAAACAGACATGCTCAGTAGATATATGGGAAGATTCGGTAGCGGACCTGCTGGCAATACTTATTCCAAGCCACACCATACTTCTTCCTGCACTGACGTTCATCCCTGGCTTCACGGTGAATAAGCAGACAAGTGAAATAAATTACATAGAAATACGGAATGATGTGATTGAACCCTGTGAAAGAGAGTGAGAAAATGTAAACTTTTTTCTTAAAAATCAAAAGATCTATTACAGCTCGAGAAATCACAAGTCGTCAGACTATAGTCCAACAGGTTTATCTGAAATCACAAGCTTTTGAAGCACTGCTCCTTCATCAGATGAAATGGAGGGAAGCGCACAAGCACAGAATTTATAAGTGGAGAGAACATTGCAAGATCATTGTAGGTAATTAAAAGTATCACAAGATACTACAAATGAGTGCGCATTGTTGACAAGCTGAATAACAAGTCTTTGTAGGTGATCAAAAGTGCGAAATGGCGAGAGTGAAATGTCAACAGCTGAATAGCAAGTGAAGAGACGACCTATGATCGATCAGGTCAAAAGTCACACAACCCTTCACCTGACATTCACACACTTAGTCCACTCCAGTCCAACTCTGGCACGTCCACATCATGGCTTCTCAAATTGAAGTCTTATTTCTGTAAGAATGTACTTGCTCCTTGGTGTAACAACATAGATCAGATGATTGGGGAGAAAAAAAACACAATTCTCAACCCGTTTCAGTCTCTGAATCCTGCTAACCTTCGACACCAGGCATTTCATATACTCTGCTCAACTTCTGCTCCCCATCAGGTCTCCTTTCTACATGCACTAAAACCTGCTTCACTCCCTCTCTCCATCGCAGTACTTCACACTTAGTAACACCTTGCCAAGTCTTTATAATGAAGCAAAATAAGAACAAGTGCTCGGGATGCACAGCTGGATTGGCAGCATCTGAGAAACAGATTAACATTTAGACTCTAATGACTTCTCTCTGGAATGTAATACTCAATGGCTCAACTTTTTAAATAATGAATCCAGGACTTCATGCTCAGCAATCCCATTTCCACTCTTCTATTCACTTGAGACAAAAGCAAGCAGAATTTAAGTCCGCACACAACATCCAGTTGATAAATAACTAGTAATAGGAGTGCATGATGATTTAATTGTCAGTCATTAAAACGTGCACATTTGGAATTCTTGGCAAGGGTTTTTATTTTATGCAGTGAATTCAGTTGGAAAAAGTGAAAATTACCTGTATGACTGAATAAAAACTGCAAATCTAAGATCTAGGCTCTACAATCCTGCTATATCCAGTCATGAATGGGGATGGGCAGTGAAATAATTCACTGGACGAGCAGACTCCATAAAAACCCCCATCCTCGAATGATGCAACCAAGCACATCAATTCAAAAGACAAAGCTGAAGCATTTGGCTGAGGATTGTTGCAGTGTTAATTAGACAATTCATTTCCACCTTCTCAGAGGGTCCCCAGCATCACAGTTACCATTCTTCAGTAAATTCAAATAACAACACAATATAAAACAGCACAGTAATGGGCATAAATAAAGATACCACACAGCGTGGAGCTGGAGGAACACAGCAGGCCAGGCAGTACAGCAGCCGGAAAGCTGATAATTCAGGTCCTCATAACTAAAATCCTCCAGACCAGGCAACATCCGGGTAAACCTTTGCTGAATCCTCTTCAAAGCATCTACATCTTTGAGAGTGTGGCAAACCAGAACTGCAGGCAATAATCCAATTGTAACTTAACTAAAGTTTTGTGCTGCTGCAACATAACTTGCCAACTTTTATACTTGATGCGCTGGCTAATGAAGGGAAGTGTCCTGTATGTGTTCTTGACCACTTTAGCTACTGGTGTTGCCACTTACAGGCATCTGTGGACCTGTATTGCCTACATCTGTCTACATGTCAATGCTGCTAAGGGTTCTGCCACTTATTGCATAATTTGCACCTGAATTTGATCTAAAATGCATCACCTCACATTTGTCCAGATTAAACTACATCTGCCATTTCTCTACCTAAATTTACAATCTATATCTCGCTGTATCCTTTAACAAATCTCCTCACTAACTGCAACTCCGCCAGTTTTGGTGTCAACCGTAAACTTAAATGAGACCACATATTTTCCTCCAGATCATTTATATGACAAAGCTCTCAGCACTGATCCCTGCCGAACACTACTAGCTACTTATTGCCCTTGGAAAAACATCCACTACTACTCTGTCTCCTAAGACCAAGCCAGTTTTGTATCCATCTAACTAGCTTAGCCTGGATCCCATGAGACTCCACCTTCTACACCAGCCTGCCATGAGGTACCTTACCAAATTCCTTACTCAAGTCTATGCAGATAACATCCATGGTGCTTGCCTCAAATCATTGTCACCTCTTCAAAGTAATCAAGTTAGTGAGACATGATCTTCCCTGCACAAACCCACGCTGCCTATCACTAACACGTCCATTTGCTTTTAAATGTGAATAATTTGTCTCTGTGTCTTCTCCAACAGCTCACCAGCTGCAATTACCTAGAGTGCTTGTTTCTCTTCTTAAATGAACAATAGTAGCCATTTTCCAGTTTTCTGGAACCTCATCTGAGGCAAAACAGGATGGAAAGATATCTGTTAAGGCCCCAGTAATTTCTTCCTTTGCCTCCCACAGTATCCTGGGATAGATCCTATCTGGCCCTGGGGGGTTTGTCTACCTTAATGTATTTCGAAACACCCAATGCTTCCATCTTCATAATGTTGATCTGCCTGAGAGTATTTACACACCTTTCCCTAACCTCAAGTCGCTCTCTTTGCTGAATATCAATGTAAAGTAGTCTTAAGGATCTCACCCATTTCCCCTGACTCCACACAATCTCCCTCCTTTATCCTTGAGTGGGCCTAATCTTTCCCTAGCTACCTTCTTGCTGCTAATTTATGTATGAAATGCCTTGGGATTCTCCTCAGCTGTGCTGGCCAATTTTTTCCCCTCCTAATTCCCAACTTGAGCTCAAGAACAAAGAAAATTACAGCACAAGAATAGGCCCTTCGGCCCTCCAAGCCTGTGCCAACATGTAGCCCGTCACAACCGAAACTCCCTACCCTTTTGGGGACTGTATCCCTCTATTTCCATCCTATTCATGTATTTGTCAAGATGTCCTTTAGAAGTCACTATAATTTCTGCTTCCACTACTTACCCTGGCAGCGAGTTCCAAGCACCCACCACCCTCTGTGTAAAATAAAAAATTGCCTCGTACATCACCTTTAAACCTTGCCCTCGTACCTTAAACCTATGCCCCCTACTAACAGACTCTTCCAACCTGGGAAGAACCATCTCGGTGATAAGCAGCAGGAAAAGCATCTAATAGAGGATGCCGAGAGGCTGAGCATTCTTGGAGAAGTTGGTGCAGTCACTGCGACCATTCAGCGGAGAGGAAGAACTCCATGACAAGGAACAGTGAAGTGCACGCTTAGGTGAATACTGGGCTTCAGTGAGTAAGGCAAGCAAGGTGAACGCAAGGTAAAATTCTTTCATTGTTCTTAATATAAGGGGCAGAGATGGCATTTAGGACAGTGATGTACTCCTCCTGCCAGATGTGGGAGATCAGGGGGGGCAGTCTACTGTCCCTGATGATGATGATGATGATGTCTGCAGGATATGTGACTGGCTGTATCTCATCAACCACGTTGTTCAGGCGGAGCAGCAGTTGGACACACAGAGGACCTTACGGGGGCCAAGAGTGTGACGGACACTAGTTACAGGATGGTCGTCACACCAAACGTTTAGTCAGGTAGATGAGTGACTGCCAGGAGAGGCAGACAGGTGGACCAGGAGTCTCCTGTGGCTATTTATCACTCTAACAACTGTTTTGGATACTGAGAGGGGTGTAGCTGCTCAGGGGAGTATACTGAGTCAGTTGTAGTTGTTGCTTGCTGTAGAGCAGGGTTGGTCAAGATCCAAGTTAGTAACAGTGGGAGGAGATTTGCTACTTAGGGGCACAGACAGGCGTTTCTGTGGCCACATCCGAGACTCTAGGATGACATGTTGTCTCCCTGGTGCCAGAGTGAATGATGTCTCTGAGCCATTACATAAAATTCTAAAAAGGGTATAGTGGGCAGCCAGAGGTCGTGACACAATTTGGTACCAACAACATAGATAGAAAGAAGAATGAGCTCCTGTGGGGTGAGTACAGGGGAGTTAGGAAAGAAGCTGAAGAGCAGGACCTCAATAGTAGTAGTCTCTGGGTTACCACCAGTGCCACATTGCGAGTGAGGCAAGGAACAGAAAGCCAGGACAGATCAATACATGGCTAATGAGATGCTGCAGGGGACAGGGTTTCAGGTTCTTGGATCATTGGGACCTCTTCTAGGGCATGGGGGACCTGCACAAACATGAGAGAATGCACCAAAACTGGAGGGGAATCAATATTCTGGCAGGGAGATTCATTAGATCCACTCAGGAGGGTTTAAACTAGAGTGGCAGGGGACTGGGAACCAGAGCAGCAAGTCAGCAAGTGGAGGGATTGAAGGGAAGGTAGACAATAAGACCAGTAAATCAAAAAGAAAAGACAAGCAGAGACAGATAAATGAACACGATGGTACTAACGGGCTGATGTGTGTTTAAGGAGTATTATAGATAAGGCAGATAAGGACAGGGCCTGGATCAGTACATGGGACTGTGATGTTGGGCCATTACAAAGACTTGGTTGAGAGGCGGACAGGATGGTCTGCTCAATGACTCAGGGTTTTGTTGTTCTAGATGAGATAGAGGAAGATAAGAGGTGGAGGAGCTGCATTACTAGTCAGGGAGAAACGTTACATCTGTGCTCAGAGACGACTTGAAGGGTTCACCAACTAAGACAATATCGAAAAATCTGAAAAATAAGATGGGCGCAATCACTCTTTTAGAATTATATTTCAGGGCCCCAGCAGCCATCGAGACATTGAGGAACAAATATGAAGGCAGAATACAGAAAGGTGCAATAAAAAGTTATCATAGTGAATGACTTTAACTTCCCCAATATTGACTGGGACTGCCTTAGAACAAAAGGCTTAGATAGGGAGGAATTCTCAAGTCAGGACCTTGCAGAAAGGTATTAAATTGGGAGAGGACAAATTATGTCAGCATTA
Source organism: Stegostoma tigrinum (assembly GCF_030684315.1). NCBI lineage: Eukaryota > Metazoa > Chordata > Chondrichthyes > Orectolobiformes > Stegostomatidae > Stegostoma > Stegostoma tigrinum. The sequence continues at coordinate 3,506,819 of NC_081357.1, forward strand.
AGCAACAGCTACAGAGTGTTAACTTGGAGGAGCTGTTATCAGACCAGGCCGTATTTGACACATGGAAACTGTTCAAAGACCTGCTCGGACATAGTTCAAGACCAGCATGTTCCAGCAAGGAGGAAGGGCAAAGATGGCAAGGAAAGGGACCCTTCGATAACAGGGGAGGTTGTGAATTTAGTCAAAAGGCAGAAAGAAGTATATTAGATTAGATTAAATTACCTACAGCGTGGAAACAGGCCCTTCGGCCCAACAATCCACACTGCCTCTTGAAGCATCCCACCCAGACCCATCCCCCATAACCCAATCACTCCTGAACACTACGGGCAATTTAGCATGGCCAATCCACCTAACCTGCACATCTTTGAACTGTGGGAGGAAACCGGAGCACCCGGAGAAAACCCATGCAGACACAGGGAGAATGTGCAAACTCCACACAGACAGTCGCCCAAGGTAGGAATCGAACCCGGGTCCCTGGCACTGTGAGGCTGCAGTGCTAACCACTGAGCCACCGTGCCGCCCGGTGTAAGGTTTAGGAAGCTAAAAATCAGAATGGGCCCATGAGGAATATAAAGAAAGCGGGAAAGAACTCAAGCAGGGAATTAGCAGACTAAGAAAGAACCATGAAATGACCTTGGTAAGCAGGGTTAAAGAGAATCCCAAGGCATTCTATAGATACAAAAATAGGATAACGAGGTAAAAGTTAGGACAACTAAAGGATAAAGGAAGGAACTTGTGATTAGAGGCAGATAATGTGGGTGGGATCCTAAATGAGCACTTTGCATTGATATTCGCCCAGGAGAAGGATATGAAGGATAGTGAGATGTGTGTGGAGCATGCTAATTTCCTAGGGTATTTTGAGATCAAGAAAGAAAGTGGTGTTGGACCTCTTGAAGGGCATTAAAGGTGAATAAGTCCCAACGCCAGATGGTATCTACCCAGGTTACTGAGAGAGGCAGTAGAGGAGATTGCTTTGGCCTTGACCAAGTTCTCTGATTCCTTGCTAGCCACAGGAGAGGTCACAGAAGAGGACTGGCGATGCTAATGTTGTTCCTCTGTTCAAGAAGGGAAATAGAGACAATCCAGATAACTATAGACCAGTGAGTGGGAAGCTATTGGAGAAAATTTTTAGAACATAGGACAGTACAGTACAGGCCCTTCGGCCTGTTATCCTACTAAGATCAATTTATCCTGTATACCCAACTTTTTACCATCCTCCATGTGCCTATCCAACAGTCGCCTAGAAGTCATCCGTCATGCATTTCCCAGAGAGCATCTGTTCCCAATTTATGTTCCGCAGTTCCTGCCTAATTGCACTGTAATTCTCCCTCCCCTAATTAAATACTTTCTCATACCATCTACTCCTATCCCTCTCAATGACCACAGTAAAGTTCAGGGAGTTGTGATCACTATCATCAAAATATTCTCCCACCGAGAGATTTGACACCTGGCCTGGGTCATTGCCAAACACCAAATCCAATATAGCACCTCCCCTCTAGTTGGTCTATCTATATATTGAGTCAGAAATCCTTCCTGGACACACGTGACAAAATCTGATCCATCCAAACTATTTGCACTTCAAAGGTTCCAGTCAGTATTAGGGAAGTTGAAGTCACTCATGACAACAACCCTATTACTTCTGCAAGTTTCCAAAATCTGTCTCCCAATTTGTTCCTCAGAAACATCTAAACCCTGGATCCCTGAGCTGCCAGTCATTCTCTCCTTTCAAACAAGTTTCTGTAATAGCTACCATATTGTGGTCCCATGTACTAATCGAGGTTCAAAGTTCATCTATCTTACCTGTTATATTGCTTACACTAAAATAATACACTTCAGACTGCTAGTCCTGCAGTGATCCCTCGCTTGGCCCTGCCTGTCTTTCCTACCAGAGACTTATTTAATTTAGCCCTCTCCTCTTCAAACACTCCAGATGCTGACTGACTGGTCTGGGTCCCATCCCCCTGCAACACTAGTTTACACTCTCCTAAATGGCACTAGCAAAACTCTCCAAGAATATTTTTGCCCTACCAATGGTTGATAATGGTTTCACTGTCATCTATTATCTCTTAATTCCAGATTCTTATTGATTTCAAATTCCACCACCTGATGTGGCAAGATTTGAACCTGGGTCCCCAGAAAACTACCTGGATTTCTGGATTAATTGCCTAGCAATACTACTACAAGGCAGCCATCTCCCATTGTTGGCCTCCACTGCATGAGGTTTTAGGTTAACTGGTTCTGTATTCACTAGTTTAGAGGAATCAAAAAGGATCTTATTGAAACAAAAACTTCTGACAGGACTGAAGGGACAGAATGCAGGGACGATGATACATTTCACCTCCACCCTGTCGAGGTGTCCACAGCAAGGATTCAAGGGTACACAGAAAACCATATCATGGAAAATATTTGAGAAAGAAATCCTTAGATTACTAGATGTCAAATCAAGGTGCTTGGGAGACAGCAGGGTAAATATGGATCAATGATGATCGTGTTGAATGGCACAGCCAGCCCATGAGCCAGATGGCTTATTATTTGAGAGATGTTTTTAAAACCTAACTCAGCCAATTACCATCCTCTCAGTCTACACCTGATCACCAACTGTGCTATCAAAAAACATACAAACAGTATAATAAAATGTGAGGCTGGATGAACACCGCAGGCCCAGCAGCATCTCAGGAGCACAAAAGCTGATGTTTCGGGCCTAGACCCTTCATCACAGGTATGATGAAGGGTCTAGGCCCGAAACGTCAGCTTTTGTGGTCCTGAGATGCTGCTTGGCCTGCTGTGTTCATCCAGCCTCACATTTTATTATCTTGGATTCTCCAGCATCTGCAGTTCCCATTGTCACTGAAACATATAAACAGTAACTGGCTCACTAATACTAAGTTTGGGTTATTGTAGAATCCCTACAGTGTGGAAGCAGGCCCTTCGGCACAACAAGTCTACGTCGAAACTCGGAGCGTTCCACCCAGACCCATCCCCCTCATCTACATATCCCTGAACACTATGGACAATTTAGCATAGCCAATCAACCTAACCTGCACATCTCTGGGCTGTGGGAGGAAGCCCACACAGACACAGGGAGAATGTGCAAACTCCACACAGACAATCACCCAAGGGTGGAATTGAACTTGGGTCCCTGGTGCTGTGAGGCAGCACTGCTAACCACTGAGCCACCGTGCCGCTCAGGACACCCAGCTCTTGACTTCATTACAGCCATGGTTCAAACACAGGAAACAGAGTTTAGCTCCAGAGCTGAAGTTAACATCAAGGTAGCAGTTAAGACAGTACAGCATCAGGAGATCAAGTAAAACTCAAGTCAATGGGATAAAAGCAAAATACTGCGGCTAGAAATCTGAAATTAAAAAAAACTCTACAGAAGTCATATTACCCTTGAAATATTAACTGTTTCTCTCTCCACAGGTGCATTTCATCAGCATCTTCTGTTCAAAGTCAATAGAAATTGGGGGTAAACCCTGCACTGGTCAGTCTAACCTAGCACAAAGGTTGCTATTGGAGGTTAGTCATCTCAGATCCAGGACGTCTCTGCAGAAGTTCCTCAGAAGAGATATTTCTCGAAGGTTTTGGAATAGATTTGTAGCTTGGGTTGTGGGTGTTAAGGTTGGTTGGCTCGCCCGCCAAGCAGGTTTGTTGATCCAGACGTTTCATTACCCTGATGGGTAACATCATCAGTGTAGCCTCCAATGAAGCATCGGTGCATTAACCAAGCAGAGGCTTGGGGACCACTTTGCAGAACACCTCCGCTCGGTTCGCAACAAACAACTGCACCTCCCAGTCGCGAACCATTTTAACTCCCCCTCCCATTCCTCAGACGACATGTCCATCATGGGCCTCCTGCAGTGCCGCAATGATGCCACCTGAAGGTTGCAAGAACAGCAACTCATATTCCACTTGGGAACCCTGCAGCCCAATGGTATCAATGTGGACTTCACAAGCTTCAAAATCTCCCCTTCCCCCACCACATCCCAAAACCAGCCCAGTTCGTCCCCTCCCCCCACTGCACCACACAACCAGCCCAGCTCTTCCCCTCCACCCACTGCATCCCAAAACCAGTCCAACCTGTCTCTGCCTCCCTAACCTGTTCTTCCTCCCACCCCAAGCCGCACCTCCATCTCCTACCTACTAACCTCATCCCACCTCCTTGACCTGTCCATCTTCCCTGGACTGACCTATCCCCTCCTACCTCCTCACCTGTGTTTATTAATGGCTTTCTTCGTAGAATGCCAGGCTTCTAGGAATTGCTGTGCCTGTCCCTGCTTAGCTTGTCCCAGTCAAATTGGTGGTTCTCTTTATCCAGGTGGATGGAGATGAGTGAATATTAGTCGTGTCTTTTTGTAGCCAGCTGGTGTCTGTATACCTTGTTCGTGAACACCAACTGGCTACAAAAAGACACGACCAATACTCACTCATCTCAATCCACCTGGATAAGGACAGCCACCAACTTGACTGGGACCACACCAAAATCCTGGGACAAACTAAGCAGAGACAGGCATGGGAATTCCTAGAAGCCAGTCACTCCATGAAGAAAGCCATTAATAAACACATAGAACTCGACTCCATATACACTCCAGTACGAAGGAAAACCAGAAGAGAGGCAATCCAGTCCAATGGATTCCACAGTTTAAAAACCAGGCGGGAAAACACACCGACGTTTCATTGGAGGCTGCACTGATGATGTTACCCAGCATGGTAATGAAACATCTGCGGAACAATAAACCAGCTCGGCGAGCCAACCAACCTCAATAGATATTTCTAAGTAAAATATTCAGTGATGTTTTTGCATGGCTCTGGATCAGACGGAACTTGAACCCAGGCCTTGCAGCTCGAAGATAAGGACACACTTGGCATTGCTCCACAAGAGTCCCAGTTCCTCAGGTGTGTCCTAGGCCCAACTATCTTCGTCTGCCTTATGAATGATCTTCCCACCATCATAAAAGACCATAAGATGCTGCAGCATCTTATGGCGATTCAGATCCAGATTCAGATCTGCTACTTAGTCAGAATATAGCATGACTTGATATTCCCTAATACCACTATGGAAGAATCTACAGTACATGGACTGCAGCTGAGCAAGTCAACTCACCACTACTCAAAAGTGGAAAGGAATACTGACCTAGCATCCCTATACCCACATCCCATGAAATATATTTACGTTAATAAATTTTACAAAGTTATTCCAATATCCAAAATGTCCTCACATTTTCTGTGAAGATGTCAAAGTAGCATGTCAAATGGTAAGACCATCATCAACCTCGGCCACCCAAAAAACAACAGCTTGTGTTAGACATTTGTCTGAGAGTTTAACATGTCAACTTGTGTAGAACAGGGCAAGTAGAGTTTGGTAGCCACCAGCAAATCTCCACTTTCCTAACTATCAGTTTGGATAACAGGTAGTTATCAACATTCTCAGACGCAGATAAAAAGACATCCAGACAGAAATGTCTGCACGGAAACAGAATCATGCATAATTTTCCTTAAGAATTCCCTTTCTGCAGGGCCTGATTGAAAAGCCTGGCTGTAGCAGCTAGCTAACTCCACACTATACAAGGTTTTCACAGGTTAGAAAATAGGATGGTGGCTTGGCGTCCCAAACCCTGCGAAAATGGTGAGATCATACAATCCATTTTCCTGTAAATATTCTTTTCTTTCCCTCCTAATTGATCATGGGACCAGAAGTCTCTTATTAACCTTCTGGGCAAAGATCTTCTGTTGTTTTTTCCTCCCACTTCCTTTCCAAAAGTACCAACCACCATAAATGATTAATGTTAAAGTTTCACGTGAGTTGCTCTCTACGATATAAAATGGCATCTGAAAAACCAATATGCTTTACAAATTGTCTGGCATTCTACTTAGCTACCCTCAAACCTTTAGTTTGATTTCCAACCTGGGACTGAGCAACTTCAGGGGGAGGTTAGCAACTTGACTGATGAACCTCTCACTTTGATTCCTCAGTACAACTTAATCAAATCTTTGGATGTAACAGTTTTCTACTTACCACAGGGCAGAGACCAAGCCAAGGCCATAATCAAGTCACCCAGGTAGTTTGGGTGACGGACAAATCCCCACCATCCAGAAACAATCAGGCTCTTCCCAGCTGCTGTGGGAATAATGTTTAAATCTGAAGGAAAAAACAATTATGACAAAGAACACATTTATAATTGCGCAAGGTCTATATGTAAGCAGTGTATAAGGCTATTCACTTATAAAACAAAAACCACAATAGATCCAGGTACTTTCTAGACGGTATAAAGTCAAATATGTTGGATGTCCAGAGTTGGGGGTTCAGGTGCACAGATCTTGAAAATGTTACAAACAGGTGAGGAAAGTAATCAAGACAGCTAATGGAACGCTGGCCTTTACATCTAGTGGACTAGGTAAAAACATAAATGTTATGCTGCAGCTGTACAAAACCCCAGTTAGACTCCACCTAGAGAAAGGACAGCAGATCTAGGCACCATACCTTACAAAGGACATATTAGCCCTGGATGGAATATACCAGAGTGGCAAGAATGATAACTTAAACCCTGAAGTTCAGGTATGAGGAGAGATTATACAAATTAGGCCCGTTTTCTCCAGAATTTAAAGCGTTTAGAGATGATCTGAATGAAATCTTCAAGATATGAAGAGTTAGGGTAGGTAAAGACAGACTTTTTCCACTGGTTGATGGATTCGAGAACTCGGGAGCATAGTCTGAGAATTAGGTCCAGACAGTTCAGGAGAGGAGAGATGTCAGGAAGCACTTCAACATTTTAAAAAATAAATGGTGGTACATTTCCAGAATGCTCTTCCATAAACAACTGTCGATGCTGGACCAGTTGTTACTTTTAGACCTGAGATAGATACATTTTTGTTAAAGCAAAGAGATTAAGGGATATGGGCCAAAGGCAAGGTATGGACTTGGACACAGATCAGCCATGATCTCACTGAATGGCAGAACAGTCTCAAGGGATTGAACGACCTATTCCTTCACCTATGTTCCTAAGTAGACTATTCAGCCTATTTAAGTGGAGCAAGCTCAAGAAGCCAAATTGTCTACTATCGCTCTGATTTTTTATATATAAATTGCTGCTTAAAAAGCCAGAAGCCTATGATTTGTGAGCAGTAATAGGCCATTTGTCCATGACTTCCTAGAAATTTATGATGAGAAATGCAACCGATCATATAAGCTGCAAACTGAATTACTCTTTCATGTAAAACTACCCATGGGAATCACACGCAAACACTGAAATTAAACTAAAGCTTTAAGTTTGTTACATATTTAATATAAAGAATTGTTAAAAGTATGACGAGTAAAATATTTCTGTCACAAATAATAAATTTTCATTTACAGTGGCTTATATAGATGGAATTAATGGCCCACCTTCAACACGCACAGACAACACACACACAAGACCCTTGGTACATACGTGCCAGTTTTGGATCATGAGGATTCCTTCTAAAAGCATTCTTTTGCGAGTTAGCCCCTCGGAATATGATATAACCAACAGCTGTAACATAACAAATACCATCAACCATACAACACCTGACAGCTGGAAAGATCAATTCCACAGTGGTAACAAAGCACTATATCTGCATTTGGTCATTAGATAGCAAAAAATACTGACAAAAAGTTCTTTAAATGCTCTTACTATTGAGTGCAATGATCGCAAGAGCTACTGGCCAACTCAGTTCATTCGGATGATTAACCAGGTAGAAAGCCTGTAGACTGTATACAAATGGTACCCAGACCAAATCTCCAAATGTCAGCATAAATCCAAATCCATCATGCACAATATCCATGGTGGTCAGAATTGCTGTCTGTGTTGAAAAAGAAGAAAAGTGAGAACAGGAAACTCTCTTGAGATGAATTAATCCTGCAATCTGAAGTAAAGCCATGATGAAACAGTCAACATCCATAATTTTCAACCACTGTCCCCATTGCAAGTTGATGGCCAAGTTCAGTCTGCACCCACTGACGTTTAGAAGTGCAAAAAGTGATCTGAGACATGCAACAAAATGGAAGCCAAGAATGCTATTTCCTTTCTCTCTCTCTCTCTCTCTCACACAAAAACACACACACACACACAAACAAACAGCAAGACAGCAGAACTAAGGGATTATAGTTTAAACATTAGGGGTCTCTTATTTAGGATTATAATCATGTGAATGTTTTTCCCCAAGGTTTGCTGAAACTCTTTCCAAGACAGCAGTGGAGGCTGGGTCCATGATACTTTTTAAACCAAGTTAACTAGATTTGTTATTGACAAGGGAGTCAAGAGTTATAGAGAATATATGGGAATGTAGAGTTGAGGCCACCAACAAATCTAATCAAATTACAGAGCACATTTGAGGGGGTGAATGGCCGACTCTTGCACTTAATTTATATGTTTGCATGTCTCCTTGCTGAGATAGCAGTAGAGGTACCAGGCCTCAGCTACATAAACTTACAGCAAGTGCTGGCAGCAGACTAAACCTTTGAAAAGCATCCTAGCTGAGCAAAGTTCTATCTTAACCCGACAACTGGACAAACGCATTTTACAAGTGGCACAAGTAAGCTGCAAGGAGGGTATACTGTAGAATGCTTTTTAGCCTATGCCAAGGCACTGAGGAGCAGCCCTTTTCATCTTATGTTTTTATTCGTATTCATTCACAGGATGTGGGCATCACTGACTAGTCCAACATCCATTGCCCAACATCATCAGGCAGTTGAGAGTCAACCATATTGCTGTGGGTCTGGAGTCACATGTAGGTCAGACCATATAAAGATGACAGTTTCCTTCCCTAAAAAGGACATTAGTGAACCTGATGTGGTTTTCCCAATACTCAGCAATGGTTTCATGATCATTAGACTTAATTCTAGATTTTTATTGAGTTCAAATTCCATCTCTGGTAGGATTTGAACCCAAGTCCCCAGGAAATTACCTGGGTCTCCAGATTAACAGTCTAATGCCACTAGACCATCACCTCCAATGACCACAGTTAACATCAAACAATCAGGGATAAAATTAGGAACCTTCAATTTATACAGTTCAAAGATCTATCCAGCTAGTGTCCGAAGAAAACCTAGGACCCATACATACAGTACTCCCTCATTCTTAATGAGCAACTAATTACTCCATCAATGGTCACCCACTTCCTCTGAACCAACTTTTTATTAGACATGAAAAGCCCATTAGTTAATATCAGCAATGAAAAGGATTTATGACTAAGCCTGATGCATCCTAGCATTCTATCCTCTGCAGACTTCTATCTAACATGGTTGGAACAATGATCAGATTTAGAACTTTGGCTGTCTTCTCCTCCAAAAGGCCACAAACACTAAGCTTCTTGCTGCCTACCATCACTATTCACAAGATGCAGTAGAAAGTCAGTATTTGAAAAGTTAATACGAGTAATTTAATTTCAAAATACCTCATTCCAGAGTGCATCTATCACATACAGGAGTTGGAAACTGTTCACCAGTATCATCGCCAATGAGGGTGCCTCTCGGCCCTGCATTTCCATCTCAGCAAACAGCGATCCTAAGTTAATGACAACCTGCAAGATTTTTCATAAAAGTCACTGGAAAATAGTTAAAAATTGACAACACATCCACACAAAGTAGGCCTTTAACAGTTAAGCACATCGTTTACTCTGACATGTTGCAAAAGTATTTTAATTTTACAGAATTCTGAAGTACACCTCATTCACGTGAACAGCAGACCCTTTTGTTTTTAGAAGAATGAGGGGTGATCTCTCCGAAACCTATAAAATTCTAGTAGGGCTAGACAGGGTAAATACAGGAAGAATGTTCCCAATGACTGCATCATCCAGAAGCAAGTGTCACAGTTTAAAAGGTATGGAGTAAGCCATTCAAGCCCAAGATGAGGAGACATGCCTTCAGAGTGATGAGGCTATGGAAGTCTCTGCCACAGAAAGCAATGAGGCCAAAACATTGAATGTTTTCAAGAACAAGTTAGTTCTAAAGGGGAATACTTCCTATCGTGAGAGAACATGCCAGTCAGAGGGGCGGCAACAGGAGCACAGCAAAGAGAACCTGGGAGCAAACAGCAGGAGATTCCAGATAAATACTTGAGAGAGGAGCCTGGATCAAAGTCAGTCAGAGTAGTGGCAGAAACATGACAGAGCAGAATGCAGAGACGGAGCCCTGGTGGTGATGTCACAACTCAAAAAGGTAATGTAGTCTTTGCTGGAAAAGCTCAGCAGATCTGGCAGCGTCTATGAAGGAAAATAGAGTTAACATTCCTCAGAACCAGACCTGAAATGTTAGATAACAAGGTGTAGTGCTCATGTTATATTCCATCTGCCACTTCTTTGCCCACACTCCTAACCTGCCTAAATTATTCTGCAGATAACAAGGTATAGAGCCGGATGAACACAGCAGGCCAAGCGGCATCAGAGGAGCAGGAAGGCTGACGTTTTGGGCCTAGACCCTTCTTCAGAAATCATTTCTGAAGAAGGGTCTAGGCCCGAAACGTCTGCCTTCCTCCTCCTCTGATGCCGCTTGGCCTGCTGTATTCATCCAGGACTACACCATGTTATCTCAAACTTTTCCAGCAACTTTGTTTTCATTCCTGATTTACAGCATCTGCAGTTCTTCTGTTTTTTATTCTGTAAGTTTTAAGACAGTCATGGAAAAAGATATTGGTGGCCCTCCAGTTTAGGAGCAACCCGTCCTTCATGTACTGGTCCTACCTGCCCTGGAACAGATCCCAATGATCCATACATCTGAACCCATTCTCTTACCCCACCCCTTTAGCCACATATTCCATCGTAATACCTTCTTTTTTTTTGCCTTACTAGCAGGTGGCACAGGAGGCAATCCAGGGTAAAAGTGCTAAATTGGGGGAAGGCTTATCACAACACTATTAGGTAAGAAGTGGAGAAATTAGATTGGGGATGGCTTTTGAGGCTAAATCCACTTCTGACATGTGGGAGTCTTTCCAAGACCAGTTGATCAAATTTCAGGACCAGCATGTTCCTGTAAGGATGAAAGAAAAAGATGGCAAAATTTGGGAATCTTGGATGACGAGATGTTAAATAGTTAATCAAGAAGAAAAAAATATAAACAAAGACAAGACCCTTGAATATTAAAAAAAACACAGAAAAAGAACTTAAACAAGGAAGTAGGAGGACTAGAAGGGACCAGGAAATGTCCTTGACAACTAGCATTATTTATAAAATGCCTCAGGATTCCATGCATATTATGAGCAAGAGCGTGGCTAAGGAAAGGGTAGGTTCACAAGAACAAAGAGGGAATTTGTGCATGGAGCCAGACTAAATGGGTGAGGCCCTTAATGAATACTTCACATCGATCTTCACCAAGGTGGCCGTGGATAATGGCAAGATTCCGGAGGCGTTTGTTAAAAGTCTAAAGCACGTCGATATTAAAAACTGAAGTGGTGTTTGGTGTATTCAAATACGTTAAAACAGTAGATAACACAGCGCTTGGTGGCATCTAACCCAGGATACTTAAGGAGGCATGAGAAAAGATTGCTGGGGCCTTGAAAGAAACCTTTCCATTGTCTTTAGCCGCAGGCAAGGTCACACTGAGGCAAGGAAAGGATGACAAGGTGACAGAACCTTGGATGACAAGACATGTTGAACATGCAGTCAAAAGGAAGAAGGAAGCTTACTTGGGTTGAGTAAACAAGAATTGGACGGGGCTCGAAAGGTCAACAGGGCGGCCAGGAAGGAACTGAAGAACGGACTCAGGAGACCTAGAAGGGGTTATGAGAAAACTTTGACAGGTAGGATCAAGGAAAACCCCAAGGCTTTTAACACTTATGTGAGGAACAAGAGGGCCAGAGCGAGGGTAAGGCCATCAGGAATAGTGGAGGTAACTTGTGGGCGGAGTGAGAAGGGGGAGGGGAGATTCTTAATGAGTACTTTGCTTCAGTATTCACCAGTGACAGGGACCTTGACTTTTGTGACGACAGCATGAAACAGATATGCTCGAACAGGTTGCTGTTAGGAAGGAGGATGTGCTAGAAATTTTGAAAGAAATGTGAGGATAGATAAGTCCCCTGGGCCAGATGGGATATACCCAAGGTTTCTAGAGGAAACAAGGGAAGAGACTGCTGCGTCTTTGGAGATGGTCTTTGCATCCTCACTGTCCAGTGGAGTAGAACCTGAAGATTGGAGGGTGGCAAATGTCATTCCCTTGTTCAAGAAAGGAAATAGGGATAATCCTGGAAATTACAAACCGGACAGTCTTACTTCTATGGTGGGCAAATTATTGGAGAGGATTCAGAGAGATAGTATTTATGATTATTTGGAAAAGCAGTTTGATTAGAAATAGTCAGCATGGTTTTGTGAGGGACAGATCATGTCTCACAAGCCTTATTGAATTCTTTGAGGATGTAAAGATACACATTGATGAAAACAGAGCAAGGAATGTGGTGTATGTACATTTTAGTGAGGCATTCGATAAGGTTCCCTGTGGTAGGCTCATTCGGAAAGTAAGGAGGCAATGGATTCAGGGACATTTGGCTGTCTGGATACAAAACTGACTGTCCAATAGAAGACAGAGGGTGGTAGTAGATAGGAAGTATTCAACCTAGAGCTTGGGGACCAGGGGTGTTCCGCAGGGATCTGCTCTGGGACCTCTGCTCTTTGCATCTTTATAAATGACTTGGATGAGGAAGTGGAAGGACAGGTGAGTAAGTTTGCCGAATACATGATGGTTGGAGGAGTTGTGGACAGCGTAAAAGGCTGTTGTAGGTTGAAACAGGACATTGCCAGAATGCAGAGCTGGGCAAAGAAGTGACAGATGGAATTCAACCCAGAAAAGTGTGAAGAGATTCATTTTGGAAGGCTGAATTTGAATGCAGAATACAGGGTTAGTGGTAGGATTCTTGGTAGTACGGAAGAACAGAGGGACCTTGGGGTCCATGTCCATAGATCCTTCAAAGTTGCTACTCAAGTTGATTACGGTTGTTAAGAAGGCATAATTACGGTTGTTAAGAAGGCATATGGTATATTGGCTTTCACTGGCAGGGGGATTGAGTTCAAGAGCCACGATGTGATGCTGCAGCTCTATAAACTCTGGTTAGACCACACTTGGATTATTGTGCTCAGTTCTGGTCACCTCATTACAGGAAAAATTAGGAAACTTTAAGAGAGGGTGCAGAGGAGATTTACCAGGATGTTGCCCGAACTGAAGGGCAGGTCTTATGAGGAAAGGTTGAGGGAGCTAGGGCTCTTTTCATTGGAGCGAAGAAGGATGAGAGGTAACTTGATAGAGGTTTACAAGTTGATGAGAGGCATAGATAGAGTGGATTGTTAGAGACTTTTTCCCTAGGGCGGAAATGACTATTACAAGGGGGCATAATTTTAAGGCGATTGGAGGAAGATATTGGGCAAATGTCGGAGACTGGTGGGTATGTGGAATGCGCTGTCGACAGTGGTAGTAGAGTCAGATACTAGAGGCTTTTAAGCGACTCTTGGATAGGCACATGGAGGATAGTAAAACACAGCGTATGCAGGGTAGATTGATCTTAGTGGGATAATAGGTCAGCACAACATGGCGGGCCAAAGGGCCTATACTGTGCTGTACTATTCTATTTCTATGTTGATAAGGGACACCTCATTGAACCTTGTTGATTTGGTGCCAATGAACTGTTTGTCCCCAGCATTTTTATCCTCCCCCCAATAACATCTACGTTTGTACCTGTCTCAATTTGAGTATAGATATTTATGGCGAGTAGAGCTGCATCTAGCAGAATTACATTAATAATTCATGTTATTGTTTTACATCAGTTAGAACTGATATAATTCTAATAAGTAGTAGCTCATTAAGTACTTAAAGCTGTTCAATTCTCTGTTAATTAGTATCCATCAGACAGATATATTGAGGACTTTGAGTAACTTGATTGACTTCTGCAATGACACTGGAATTAATGGGGCTCAAGGCTTTCCCAAGTGGTTGGTGACTGGACACACATTTACTGTGAGCTTTGAGTGTGTTGAGGGAAACAGGGCCAAAGAATGGGATGATGTGTAGAACTGTAAGGAAACTTAGGGTGGAAGAAAGAACCAGAAGATCTGCTAATATAACTCAGAATTCAAAAATATCAGTAGATGCTTCAAACTCACCCAGCCCATCAAACCTGGGCGCAGTTCACAGAAGAACTTCAGGTCAAAGTTTCTGATACGAGGATTCAGTTCACGCCCAATGAAGAAGTCATAAATAAAACTACCTGCAAACCAATACCGATGAAGTAATTACAACATGTGATTTATTAATATAGCAACTGCACAGAGGATGGTGCGTGTATGAAATGAGCTCAGTGAGGAAGTGGTGGAAGTGGGTATAATTACAACATTTATAAGGCATCTGGATGAATAGAATGGGTTTACAGGAATACGGACCAAATGGTTTGTTTCCATGTTGTATGACTCTAATAACATCCGATATGGTCATTTAATTAAAATGAGATGTGGAGATGATGGTGTTGGACTGAGGTGGGCAAGGCTAGAAATCAGATAACAAGGTGTAGAGCTGAATGAGCACAGCAGGCCAAGTAGCATCAAAGGAGCAGGAAAGCTGATGTTTTGGGTCTGAAAGGGTCCTGAGGAAGGGTCACCAGACCCAAAAATGTTAACTCTGCTTTTCCCTCCACAGATGCTGCCAGACCTGCTGAGCTTTTCCAGCAACTTTGTTGTTGTTCCTGATTTACAGCATCCGCAGTTCTTTTGGTTTTTACCTACGATCTAGAAATCAGATAACACCAGGTTATTGTCCAACAGGTTTATTTTAAGTGACAAGGTTTTGGAACGTCAACCCTTCATCAGGTGAAGTGAAAGAGAAGCACACAGGCACAGAATTTAAAAGGAAAAGAAATTGTTTAAAAATCATACAAAGTGGAGTATCGACAAACCAAATAATAGGTCTCTGGTGATCTAGAGCATCAAATGGTTCAAGTAGTGTCAATAGCTGAGTAACAAGCAAAGGGATGACCTATAATTTGATTAAATGAGGTACAGTGATAATTACAAAAAAAAATTAAAAATTAAAAGGTCGTGTTAGAAACAAACCAAACTGAAATGACATGAAGGGTATAAGGGTCACATGCCGAGAGTCTAACCAAATAGCAACTAATCCAAAACCGTACAAACTAATTAAGGTAGAGTAATCACAACAATTTATCAAGGTGACTGTGTCAAAACAGGACAGTAAGGCAGACTTTGCAGATACAGAAGTGTGGTAGGGTCATATGTAGTATGACATGAACCCAAGATCGTGGTTGAGGCCATCTTCATGAGTACAGAACTTGGCTATCAGTTTCTGCTCAGCAATGTTGCATTGTGTGTCTTAAAAGCCACCTTGGAGGACGTTTACCTGAAGATCAGAGGTTGAATGTCAAAGTGAAGAGCATCTCCAAGAAGATTACACTTATCAACACAAACATCAGGTTTCTGCAGAGATGCAAGAAAGCAGATAAGATTCCAGAAGGAGTACCAATCACAAACCCACTCAACTCAACCTACAAAACAAATTACGCTGAGAGATTATGCCATCGCATCTCTTGCACACTCCTCATTCATCTTGCACACCAGCAAACACTGCAAACTCAAAATCGAGATAGAATCCATATTCTCAGCTTGCGCACAAAATACAGAGGACTACCTACAAGGCACTGCCACCAGACAAGGCAACAGAGTGACACAACTTACATGCAGACCAGGAACAGGAAACTGGAGAAACCTGGTAGCACCATCTGCAGTAACCAAACCTCTCCCAGCATGACAGTTGAAATGGTACCACTACAGGGAAATCCATCAACTTTATCTGGCTGAAAAGTGTGGTCAGGCGAAAAAAAAAATCGAAATGCTCAGCCAAGGGCTCAATTTCAGCCCCACTACCAAAATGGACTCCACTGGTCTCAGGCAGACACAGAGGAATTCATCAGGTGAATGAGGGTCCTGAAATTCTTCCACAAACCCTCAAGATTTCAGCAGCAAGGCAAATGAACCAAAACAGTCAATTGACTCTGCACTGTGGATCTCTGTCTAAGAGGAAAGAGTCAAACTGGACCCCTCCAGAAGGCTGCTGCCCTAGGCTCGGCACATATGCTCTTGCCATGAGGAGATGCATTAATGCCAGCCACACAAGATAGCACAGAATGTCACCCAAGCTCTCAAGACCAATCACAATTTGTCATCAAACCAGCAGACAATGGAGGGGCTATCATCAGACAGAATAGAAAGGACGACTGCAAAGAGGCGGACTGACAACTGAACAGCCAGCAACATGACAGACAACTACCTGCCAATCTGACCAAAGAACACACCCATCAACTCAGACTGATCAAGACCTTTGATCCAGATGTTTAGAGCATCCTATATGCAGTCTCATCCCGTGTATTTCTCGCAAAGGCGTCTTCTACTGCCTCCCAAAAAAATACACAAAGCCAACTGTATCAACCGATGAGTCAGAGAGGTTCTCACACAGGATCTATGTCAAGGGCTTCTTGAAACCCATTGCACAGGGAAACCCAGCTTCTGTCACAACACTACAGATTTCTTACAGAAACTCAGCACCCGCAGACCAGTGAAACAAGAACATTCTGGCTCTCTACACCAGCTGCCCCCATGATGACTGCATCACTGCAACAGCCTCAGTACTCAACACCAAGTGTCAAATTCCAGATGCCATCCTACAACTCATCTGCTTTACCCTCGATCACAATGTCTTCATCTTCGACAACCCTTCATCCAGACACAGGGACTAAATCAGCACCACAATATGCAAACATTTTCAGGCACAAGTTTGAGCAAGACTTCATTGCTGCACAGGACCTCCAACCAACACTGTGCACGAGATACACTAAAGACATTTTCTTCCTTTGGGCTCATGGCATGGAATTACTGAAACAACTACATAGTGATATCAGATCCATACATCCTTCATGCCCAACACTTTCCCACAGCCCTACGGCATCTTCCCCTGTAAGTGGCAAAGGTGTAATACCTGCCCACTTACCTCCTCCCTCAGCATCCAAGGGCCCAAACATACCTTTCAGGTGAAGCAACACTTCACCTGCACGTCCCAGAATCTAGTCTGCTGCATTCACTGCTCACAATGCGGTCTCCTCGACATTGGGCAAATGGAGCGTAGACTTGGCGACCGCTTCACAGAACACCTACATTCTGCTCACAAAAAAGACCCTGAATTAACGCTGCCTGCCACTTCAATGCACCACCTTGCTCCCTGGCCAACATCTCTGTCTCGTTCGTGTTCCAGTAAAACCCAATGCGAACTGGAGGAACATCACCTAGTTTTCTGCTTAGGGACACTACAGCCCTCTGGACTCAATATTGAGTTCAATAATTTTAGGGGCTAAACTCTCCCATGTCCCAGCACCCCCCACCCCACACCCCAGGCCTTGTTACCACATAGCCTGCCACTACACACACACTGTTGTTAGTCACTAATAGTCCCCATTAACACTATTCACCCTCCCAACCCGATCGTTAGTAACTCCGTTGTCTGTTCAACTGTCTCTCTCTTTGGACTCTATCCTATTGTTTACTCCCTAACCCACTGCCTCCTTATTTTCTGCATGTAAACTGATGTTTTCCCAGCCGTCATAAGTTCCAAGGAAGGGGCACCAGACCCGAAACGTTAATTGTTTTCTCCTCCATACTTGCTGCCAGACCTGCTGAGCTCTTCCAGCAACTTTGTTTTAGCAGCAATATCAACAAGTTTCATTCCACCATCAGACTTGCCATGGACTACTCTTCAGAATCCGTCTCATTCTTAGATATGCATCTCCATCAAGGACCGACACCTCAGTACCTCACTACCGCAAGCCCATGGATAATTTCATGATGCTGCATTTCTCTCGCTTCCACCTTAAATCTGTTAAAGAAACCATCCCCTATGGGCAAGCCCTGGACATACACAGGATCTGCTCAGATGAAGAGGAACACAATGGACACCTAAAGATTTTGAAGGATGCCCTCACAGGAACAGGATATGATGCTCAACTCATCAATCACCAGTTCTGGCTGGCCACAGTGAAAAACCTCAACGACCTCCTCAGAAAACGGACACAGGTCACAATCAATAGAGTACCCTTTATCGTCCAATGCTTCCCCAGAGCGGAGAAACAACACCATGTTCTTCACAGCCTTCAATGTACCATTTATGATGACAAGCATCTCATCAAGATCATCCCTAGGCACCCACTTCTCGCTTTCAAACAACCGTCAAACCTTAAACAGACCATCATTCGCAGCGAACTACCCAGCCTTCAAGACAACACCAGCCACAACACTGTACAACCCTGTCATGGCAACCTCTGCATGACAATGTCAGAGCATCAACATGGATACTACCATCACGCGGGAACACCACCCACCACGTACATGGCAGACACTTGTGACCCAGTCAACAGTTCTCTCATAGGCTACAGGCAAGAATGCCCCAAGGCATGGTATATTGGTGAGACCACGCAGATGCCACGACAACAGATGAATGGATACCATGCAACAAATTGCCAGGTGGGAACGTTCCCTCCCAGTGGGGAAGTACTTCAGGAGTCAAGGATATTCAGCCTCCAATCTTTGGCTAAGTGCCCTCCAAGGTGGCCTTTAAGATATAGAACAATGCAGAATCACTAAGCAGAAGCTGACAGCCAAGTTGTGCAGCCACAAAGACAGCCTCAACAGTGATCCTGGGTTCATGTCATGCTACATGTTACCCCAGCACACACTTCTGCATCTATAAAATCTTCCTTACTGTTCTGTTTTGATACCATCACCTTGATAAATTATGACCTCCCTAACTTAATTAGTTTGTACAGTTTTGGATTACTTATTACTCTGGTTAGACCCTCGACATGCGAATCTTATACCTATCATGTTATTCCAGTCATTTAGTTCATTTCCAGCACTGCCTTATTCTTAATTTTTTGTAACTATCTCTCTACCTCATTTAATCGGATTATAGGTCATCCCTTCGCTTGTTAGTTAGGTGTTGACATTTTCCTCACATCGTCTGACACTCTGGATCACTAGCAGAGACTGATTATTTGACCTTTCCACTTTGTATGATCTTCTGATCTCTTTGCCTATAAATTGTGTCTGTTTGCCCCTTCGTCAGGTGAAGTGAGAGAAGCAATGCTCCAAAATCTTATGATTTCAAATAAACCCTTTGGGCTATAACCTGGTGTAGTCTGACTTCTAACCTTCAGTCAAAGAGTTAGGTGTCTTTGGAACTCCTTGCCACAGACAACGTGGGGGCAGAGTCCTCGTGTTTAATTAAGGCTAAGATAGATACATAATCGGGGGAGAGATCAAAGGTTAGAAGGGAAAGGCAGGAAAACAGATGCAAGAAACGTCAGATCATTCATGATCCAACTGAATGACAGAGCAGGTTAAATAAGCCAAACATCCTACTCTGTGATAACCAGGTGTAGAGCTGAATGAACACAGCAGGCCAAGCAGCACCAGAGGAGCAGGAAAGCTGACATTTCGGGTTGAGACCCTTCTTCAGAAAATTTTCTGAAGAAGGGTCTCAACCCGAAATGTCAGCTTTCCTGCTCCTCTGGTGCTGCTTGGCCTGCTGTGTTCATCCAGATCTACACCTGGTTATCACAGATTCTCCAACATCTGCAGTTCCTACTGTCTCATCCTACTCCTGTTCCTATTTCTAATGGTCTTACCAGCATCTTGTACAGTTGCAGCAAGACTTCTCTGTTCTTATTTTCCAACCCCCTTGAAATAAGGGTCAACATTGCATTAACTTTCCTGATTACCTGTTGCACTTGCATGCTAAGCTTTATGTTTCACACACAAATATCCCCAAATCTCTGTGTTGTAGTTTTTCTCTACGTAAATAATACCGTTCAGTTATTGTCCATTCATGGGGAGCAATTTCACATTTTTCCACATTATACACCATTTGCCAACTTTTTGCCTACTGACTTAATCTATCAATGACTCTGTGTAAACCTTGTGTATCCCTCTTTCAACTTCCTTTCTACGTATTTTTGTATCATCTGCAAACTGTCAACTGGACACTTGTTTCCTACTTCCAAGCCATTAATATAGATTGTAAACAGTTGCTGTCCCAGTACAGATTGCTGTGGGACTCCACTGGAGGCAGAGCCCCATATTCCCACTCACTGTTTCCTGCCCTTTAGCCAATTCTCTATGTACATCAATATACTACTGCAAACCTTTTATTAACCAGCACCTACGGGACCAGAAGTTTCAGTTGATCAAGAGGTCCATATAATCAATGTAAAAACACATACTAAGTAAAAGAAACATAATGCACGGGATATACAAATCACTGTTATGCTTTATTTACAGCATAAATCACAAATAATAATGCAACTTTGCCTTAAATAAAACTTAATGGTAAGAAGGGTCTCAGCTTGCACCTTCAACTGACTACTTGGATGTCACATAGATCACAATAATGCAGTAAAATTCTGGCATATGTGTTAAATAATTTTTCCAAGTTTATCAAGAGTGCTGCTTTATAAAAAGGTATAAACAGTTTTCTGTACCCCCAACACCATGGACTTTTATCTTGTGACTTGATCCGTTATGGAGAGTCAGAGTTATATGGAAACAGACACTTTGATCCAACTCACCCAAGCCAATGTGATGTCCTAAACTAGTCTAGTACCATTTCATAGAATTATAAAATCCCTAGTGTGGAAACATGTCAATCGGCCCATTGAGTCCACACCAACCCTCTAAAGAGCACCCCATCCAGACCCACGCCCCTATCCCTTAACCCTGCATTTCCCACAGTTAATCCACCAAGCCTCCACATCTTGGGACACTATGGGCAATTTAGCATGGCCAGTCCACCTAACCTGCACATCGCTGGACTGTGGGAGCAAACCATGGTACCCTGAGGAAACCCATGCAAACACAGTGAGAACTCCACACCTGAGGATGGAATCAAACCTGGGTCCAGGCTGCTGTGAGGCAGCAGTGCTGAACAATGAGCCACCATGCAGCCCATATCCCTTTCAATTTTTCTTATTCACAGAACATAGAACAGTACAGCACAGTACAGGCCCTTCAGCCCATGATGTTGTGCCGAACTTTTATCTGAAACCTAAGGCTATCTAACCTCTGCCGCTCCCTTTTACTATCATCCATATGCCTATCTAATAGCCACTTAAATGTCCCTAATGAGGCCGACTCCACTACCCTCTCCGGCAATGCATTCCACACCCCGACCACTTTCTGAGTAAAGAACCCACCTCTGACGTCGCCCCAATATCTAACTCCTTTCGCTTTAAATTATGTACCTCCACCCTAGGAAATACACCAATCCGATGCCTTTTAAATGCTGTAATTGTACCCACCTCCACCATGACCTCTGGCAGTTCATTCCATACAAGCGTCATCCTGTGCGTGAAGAGTTTGCCTCTTCGGTCCCTTTCAAATCTTTCCCAAATCATCTTCAACCCATGCCCTCTAGTTTTGTGTTCCCCAACCCTGGAAAAAGACTTTGGCTATTCACCCTATCCATGTTCCTCATGATTTTACAAGTTTCTATCTATAAAAGGTCATCCCTCAGCCTCCAACACTCCAGGGAAAAAAAAAGGCCCCAGCCTATTCAGCCTCTCTCTTTAGCTCAAAACCTCCAATCCCAGCAACAGTCATGTAAATCTTTTCTGAACTCTTTTAAGTTTAATAGCATCTTTCCTATGGCAGGTATGGTCAGAACTGAATGCATTATTTTAAAAGTGGCTTACAAAAATCCTGTACAGCAGCAAGATGATACCCCAACTCCCATATTCAATACATTGACCAATGAAAGCAAGAGTGCCAAATGTCTTCTTCATGATCCTGTCAACTTATGACGACACCTTCAAGGTACAAATACAATACACCTACACCTCTAGGGCTCTTTGCTCAGCAACACATCGCAAGGCCTTACCATTAACAGTTTAGAAGTCCTGCCATGGTTTGCCTTACCAAAATGTAAAATCCCACATTTATCTAAATTAAAGTCCATCTGCTACTCCTTGGCCTACTGGTCCATCTGATCAAGATCCCACTGTAACAAGATGTTGTTATTACATCTGTCTATTTACACTACCAATTTTGATGTCATCTCCAAAATTACTAACTATACCTCCTATATTCAAATCTAAATCATTTATATAAAAGGAAAAAAGCAGCAGATCCAAACTGAACCTTGTGGCACATCACTGATCACAGGCCTCCAGTCTGGAGAACAACTCCCTAATGCCACACCTGTTTCCTACCTTCCAGGAAATTTTGCATCCAATTGGTTTGCTCCCCCTGGATTCCATACGATCAAACCTTGCTACCAATTTACTGTGTGGAACAGAGTTGAACGGCCTTGCTGAAATTCATATAGACGACGTCTATCACTATGCCTTGATCTATCTTCTTTGCTAGCTCTTAAAAAATCTCAATCAAGTTGAATAATCTTGTTGAATGCTTTCTGAAAAATCAAAATACAACACTCCTACTGGTTCCCCTCTGTCTACTCGAGATGGGACTTCCTTCAAAAACTATAATAAATTAATCAAACACGATTTTCCTTTCACAAAGGCATGCTAATTCTGCTTGATTAGATTAGAGTTTTTTTTGCTGCTATTACTTCCTTAATAATCGATTCTAAACAATCATTGTTATGCTCATCAGCCTATAGTTAACCTCCTTCCCTTTTGGATTAGGGGTGTCACAGTGAGTTTTCCAATCCTCCAATACCTCTATTAGGTCTACAAAATCATGAAGGGTGCAGACAAGGTGGATAGCAAGAAGCTTTTTTCCCCCCCAGAATGGGGGACTCAATTACTAGGGGTCATGAGTTCAAAGTGAGAGGGGAAACGTTTATGGGAGATACGCATGGAAAGTTCTTTACGCAGAGGGTGGTGGGTGCTGGAAGGCGTTGCCAGCGGAGGTGGTAGATGCAGGCACGATAGTATCTTTTAAGATGTATCTGAACAGGAACATGGATGGGCAGGGAGCAAAGGGATGCAGACCCTTAGAAAATAGATGACAGGTTTAGACAGAGGATCTCGATTGGCACAGGCTTGGAGGGCCAAAGGGCCTGTTCCTGTGCTGTAATTTTCTTTGTTCTTCAGAGATCAAGGGCTTTTTTAAAAAAAATTACAACCGAAGCATCCACCATCCTTATAGCTATGTCTTTTATGATGCTAGGATGCAAGTCATTAGTGTCAGGCAATTTATCTGCCTTTAGCCACATTAGCTTGTCTAATACTACTTCTCATGTCGGGACTTTATTCCTCCCCCATATTATTCAATATTAATGGAAAGTTTGATGAACCTTTCACTTTAAAAACTGATGCAAAATATCTGTTTAAGTCCTCTGCCATTACTACCTCCCCAGATTCATTTTCTAAAAGGGGGCCATGTTCACTTTTAATTCCCTCTTTTTATATACTTAAAGAAGTTTTTGTTGTCAGTTGTCATATTCCCCACTAGTTTGACCTCAGCTTACTTTTTCTCTCTATCATGTTAGACTTTCTTTGCTGGTTTCTTAATTTATCCTAGACTTCAGGGCTATCATTGACTTTTCTCTCCTTATATGCTTTTTATTTCAGGTTAATGCTCTCCTTAACTTCCTTGGTTAGCCATAGTTGGTCTTTCCCTTTCTAAGGAGTTTTTCTCCTTACATGGGATATATTTTTGCTTAATGTCATGAATTACCTCCTTAAACGTCTAGCATTGCTTTCTCTTATGAATTGCATGGTGCAGCAGGCTCAAGGGGTTGAATTGCTTACTCCCAGTCTCCTGTTCAAGGCTGCAGTGGGGTAAAAATGGAAATCCATTGGGGGAAATCCAGAAATCAGCATAACCATAAAAAAAACAGCTAGGCTAATTAGAAGTAAAATAAAGAAAAAAATTTTCTATGCAGAATCTTGAGAATATTCAATGACTTGCTATAAGTCTTCAATAAAACAGTAATTAACATCACAAAAAATTGAAAATGCTAGACACTCAGAAGGTCTGTCAGCATGTGTGGAGAAACAATTAACATTTCAGCTTGATAATTAATTATCAAATTTCAGTTGCTCCACTAACAATGCCAGTAATTATGGCAGTATCTGCAAAGGAAAAAACAGAGTTGATGTTTCCTCAGGAGGAAGCGTCACTAGACCCGAAATGTCAACTGGTTTTTCCTGAACAGATGCTGCCAGACCTGTTGAGCCTCTCCAGCAATTTTGTTTTTGTTCCTGAATAACAGCATCCGCAGTTCTTTTGGTATTTATCCCAGTAATTATTTCCAGCATTATTAGTACTTTTCTTTTGCATCACTTAAAAAGGGAGCAGGAAAAGTATCTGAAAATAAAAAGAATGGATTGAAAGGACAATGAATTACAATGAGAATGGCTATACCCAACCTTTGTTCACTTTATTTATAGGCACTTACCAGAATTTCCTCCTTCTGCCAGTTCATCTGCAGGAACACGCCAGGAGCGCACATATAGGTAGATGCTCAATAAAACAGAAAACAAAATTGCGGAGATTGCAAGCTGCAACTGGCTGCTGTAAATGTAACTCAGGTTTACCTCATTGTACAGGGCAGCACCTAATGCAGCAGCACACAGTACAAATGCATAGAATGCTGAAAGAAAAAAAATGAAGGCAATCAGTATTATCAGAATTGAACACTACAAAAGTTAAAAAATATTTTATTTTCATATTAACACTGGTTACAATCATGTAAGTTATTCCACACTATATTAAGATTGGATCTCTCACTGAAGAAAGACACTACCGCAGTGAGTAGTGATAAAAAGAGACAACTGAAACATTAATTGGATTAGATTACCTGCAGTGTGGAAACAGGCCCTTCGGCCCAACAAGTCCACACCGCCTTTGAAGCATCCAACTATAACCCACACACCCCTGAACACTACGGGCAAGTTAGCATGGCCAATCTACCTAGTCTGCACATCTTTGGACTGTGGGAGGAAACCAGAGCACCCGGAGGAAACCCACTCAGACACGGGGAGAATGTGCAAACTCCACACAGACAGTCGCCCGAGGCTGGACTCGAACCCGGGTCCCTGGTGATGTGAGGCTGCAGTGCTAACCACTGAGCCACCGTGCTGCCCTAATCTTTAGGGGATTAGCCATTAATCTTTAGTGGGGGAGAAAAAAACTGGTCAATCTTCTGCATTATTTTCTTCAGTTTTCTTCATAAAACTTGGATTTCCAATACACATTGCTGCTCTTTGTTTTCCCAATGTACTGCCTTGTTCTTTTTTCAAATTTAAACATTAACATTTGTGAAGTGTTGATTTAGAAGATAACTCTGGCTAGTTCCAGACTGATTGCACGTGTCTGAAGGTGTTGGACCAAACACTCAGCAACAAACTTTACAAGTTCAAGCATGCACGGAACTTGCATACTGTGGAGAGGAGTTTTAAACAGTACTTTGATCAATGTAATCAGCTGGCATGTTTTGGAAGTAATTTTTCACAAGCAAATAACCTAGTGTTATCGTACAGAAATATGAACCATAACTTCCAGAAAGATGGCTGCAGAGTAACAGGGCCGCGTGCCGGATCTTGCCCAGGGCCCATCTGCTTTCTTCCTTTAACTTTTGCCTGTGATCTTTTCTTTTGTTTTATTTTCCTTTTATTTGGGTTTTTTCACCCCCTTTTCTGTGGCAGTTTGGTCAGCAGCAGTGACATAACAGCACATGTGGGGTGGGAGATGTGGCTTCGTCCAGCGATTGCAGGCAGCACCAGCCAGTGCATTCTCCCAATACTCATGGCCTGGAGCAGTGAGATCATCCTCCTAACGCCGGGAGGCAGCAGCACCAGCAAGATCACTCTTTTTGTGTTCAGGGCCAGCAACAGCAAAGCTCCTCTGATGATAAGAGACAGCGGTGGCAGCACCAGCACCAAGATGATAGCGCAGGCAAGGCGACATCTACAGCCAAATCTAAACTTGTGGCCCAGCAGCGGAGCCAGGGACTCCTAGTTGTGGGAAAAGCATGAGTTCAGCGGCATCAGCAAAGTAGGCCTAGTGGTAGAGGGATGGCACCTAAAGTGAGGCGATTTCTACCTTGGTGGGTCCACTGCAGGCAGCAAGGTGATGGATGTCTGCCTGGAAGCTAGGTGCCAGCTTGGACTGGGTCAGAAAGACTGGTATTCCAAACATTATACTTCTTTACTTTTCTAATTTATTCCTATGACCTATAATGCTGCATCCTATTTTTCTAACTTTTTTGCTCCTAAGAATTTGATCTTAATCTTAAATACCTGTACCTAGGTACCTTTGTACCCAAGATAGTTCTGCAATGCAGCATCTAAACTACTGTACTCACTTGTGTACATGTGACAAAGTTAATTCAATTCAATTCTAATCTACAAATGCAAGTCAATTAAATCTTCTGTTAATTTATTTATCATTTCAGGGGAAAATACAAACTAACAACAATGACACTAAAATTTCAGTGGCCTCAGCCCTTTTTCTCAATGTCAAGAAGAATGGAGTTTCAGAGTGTTTTTACAGTATGCTTGGGAGTGTTGTGAAGACACATTTAATCAAGGTATTCACAAGGATACTGGATTATCATCCGAAAAACGAAAGAACGGGCAGAGGTATGGAAAAGGGCAGCAAAGTGCACTGGATGAATTGGCTGTGAGATAGCATAGACATAATAGCCTTTGTTTGTGCTGTGATTCTATTTAAATCAGTTTCTGCGTTCCTATTCTTCCTGCAAAAGTGGACAACTACATATTTTCTTGCATTATATGACATCTGCCAAATTGCTACACATTCACTCAATCCGTGTATATTTGTTTACAGATTCTTTGTATCCTCCTTGTTCACTCACTTTTGTGATAGCAGCAAAATGTGGCTACAAGGCCTTTGGTCTTTTCGCTCAAGTCATGAATGCATTTCATGAATAGTTGGGGTCTCAGCTGTGATCCCCAGATCAGTCCACTTAATAATTTACGATTAATGTCATGCTGAACTTTTATCCGAAACCCAAGGTGTATTTAACCTCTGCTGCTCCCTTTTACTATCATCCATATGCCTATCTAATAGCTGCTTATATGCCCCTAATGAGGCCAACTCCACTACCCTCTCCGGCAATGCATTCCATCCCCCTACCACTCTCGGAGTAAAGAACCCACCTCTGACATCTCACCGATATCTACCTCCACTCACTTTAAAACTATGTCCCCTCAAAAAAGCTACTTCCACCCTAGGAAAAAGTCTCTGGCTGTCTCTCTCTAACTCGGATCATTCTGTACACCTCTATCCAGTCACATCTCATCCTTCGTCCCTCTAAAGAGAAAAGCCCTAGCTGTCTCAACCTTTCCTCATAAGGCCTTCCCTCCATTCCAGGCAATATCCTGGTAGACCTCTTCTGCACCTTTTCCAACGCTTCCACATCTTTCCTGTAATGAGGCGACCAGAACAGGACACAATGCTCCAGATGTGGCTGAACCAGGCTTTTATAGAGCTGAAGCATAACTTCATGCCTCTTTAACTCAATCCCTCTATTAATGAAAGCTAACACACCATACGCCTTCTTAACAACTCTATCCACATGGGTGGCAGCTTTCAGGGAACATGAACCCAAGATCCCTCTGCTCCTCCACACTGCCAAGAATCTTTCCGTTAACCCTGTATTCTGCTTTCAAGTTTGTCCTTCCAGAATGAACCACCTCTCAATTTTCAGGGTTAAAATCCATCTGCCACTTCTCAGCCCAGCTCTGCATTCTATCAATGTCTCTTTGTAATGTAGAACAGCCCTCCACACTGTCCACAACATGACCCACCTTCATATCGCCCGCAAACTTGCTAATCCACCTTTCCACTCATTCATTCAAATCTTTTACAAAAATTACAAATAGCAAAGGACCCAGAACAGATCCTTGTCGTACAGCACTCGTAACTGAGCACCATGTTAAATATTTTCCGTCCACTACCACCCTTTGTCTTCTAAGGGTCATCCAATTCTGAATCCAATCTGCCACATTTCCCCCTATCCCATGCCTCCTTACCTTCTGCATGAGCCTACCACGGGGAACCTTATCAAACGCCTTTCTTAAATCCATGTACACCACATCCACTGCTCTACCTTCATCCACGTATTTGGTCACCTCTTCAAAGAATTCAATAAGGTTTGTGAGGCATGATCTACCCCTCACAAATCCATGCTGACTATCACAAATCAAACCTTTATAAATGCTATTTGTTACAGCCTCAAAAGAATTCTTATAGATTCCTGAAATGTGTTTTCCTCTTCACAAAACTATATTGCATCTACCTACGAAACGAGCTTCTGAACGTCCTGATACTATCTCCTTAATTCCAACGATAGGTGTCAAGTAAGCTGGCGATAGTTGCCCAATTTGTCTCCTTCCTTTCTTGAATCATGGTTTGAATATTGTGGTTTAAGGGACCTGATTCTCCTGGTAATCGCTACACAGTTTTTAAATTAAATCTCATGCTATTATACTAATACTTAACTTTCCATAATTCCAGCATATGAAAACATCAGAAAGAATTAGGAAAAATATAACATCTAGTGAACTAGCATCATGTATCTTATTTGGTTCTCAGAAGGGATACAAATGAACCCTCAGATGAAGATGAGCAAGGAGACAACAATCCATCCAAAGTCACTAGTAGATGTCCCATGGTCTTTGTCCAAAAGGATTCAGACAATTGGTTGACAGAAAATAACCTGCCCTACAAATATGACATAGCAGGCAATAGGAGCAGAGGGGTGTTCTGTTTTGGGGAGTTTCATCAAGCAAGACCTTGAAAGCAGCAGTTCTGAAGGGGCAATTTTCTTTATTCATTCACAAGATGAGGGCATTGCTGGCCAGGCAGCAATTATCATTCATTCCTAATTACCCAGAGGGCAGTGAGGGGTCAACCACATTGCTGTGGGTCTGGAATCACATGTAGGCCAGACTGGATAAGGATGACAGATTTCCTTCCCCAAAAGGACATTAGTGAACCAGATGGGTTTTCTCGACAATCAGCAATGAATTTGTGGTCATCTTGGCTGTGGATATTTATTGAATTCAAATTCCACTGTGTCGAGGCGGGATTTGCACCTGGGTCCCCAGGACATTACCTAGGCCTCTGAGTTAATACAACACTGTCTGTCTGTCTCTTTGGGCTTTATCCTAACGTTTACTCTCTACCCCACCCACCTCCCTATTTTCTGCATATAAACTGATGTTTTCCCAGTCACCATCAGTTCTGAGGAAGGGTGACCAGACCCGAAACGTTAACTCTCTTTTCTCCCTCACAGATGCTGCCAGACCTGCTGAGCTTTTCCAGCAACTTTGTTTTTGTTGCCTCTGAGTTAATAGTCCACCAATAATACCACTAGGCCATCACATCCCCCGTAGTTTCCAGAAATCAGTCTTCACCAGGCAGATGCAATTCTGACCAAAAGGAGAGGAGGAAGACCAAAGGAAGAGTTTCCTAACAACTTGGCTAGAGACCAAAATGCTGTCTCATTTTAACAAGATTGAAACCTTCCATGCCGATAACCTGCTTGTCCTCTGATATCAGTGAATCAACCTCAATTGTCACAGTAATGCACTTTCTTAATCCAATTTTAAAAATATTTTATTTAATCTGCTGCTTCTAATCAAACTTATCGACGTATCAGAAAATCACTTAAATTGTCAACTGCCTATATTAGGCAACTGTGATCATGAACCCCTAAAATCAACAGTAATGTTATATTTGTGGCTTTCTAATCTGCTGGTACCTTTCGAGAAACAAAGGAATTTATAAATTTATACCTCCACTGTTTCTGCAGCCACATAGCATCATACAGCATGGAAAGAGGTTCTTTTAAGATAACTTGATGCAGGCCATCACGTCTGGGGGAATTTATCAGCCTTTAGTCTCACTGATTTTCCGAGTCCATTTTCTGTATTGATCATGATTGTTTTCCTTTCCTTTTGTGTTGTTCCCTGCTTTTCTACTACTTCTAGTAGATCAAAGAGCATACTATTGCAAAGACAGATACAAAATATGCAAAGTCTTTGTCACTTCCTTGTTTCCCCATCATTAATTCCCTAGTCTTACCCTCCAATGGGCCAAAGACACATTTTGTCTACACTCCTGATTAATTACTTTTAGAAGCTGTAATTGTCTTTTTTGTATTTTTTTGTCAGTTTTTTCTCATACATCAATTTCTCCCTCTTAATTAGTTTTTAATCCTTTTTTGATGGTTTCTAGGTTTTTGTAATGCCCTGAATTACCAATAATCTTTGCAAAATTTCTACTTTTTCAATTTGATACTATTGTTAACTACCTTCATTGCCATAAATGCTTTCCCCACCCCCCAACGCCCTGCCCGATGGAATAGATCTTTGTTAATTACTATAAATTATTTCCCTAAATATCTACCAGGGCTCCTCTATTTTCTACATTTTACCTTTTAAACTATTTTTGTATTCCTCATTATCCAACTGTTTTCATACCCAAGTCTTTATTGAAGACCCACACTTATCCCCCTCGAATGGAGAGTAAAATTTTATTTTATTTATTCACTTAAGGATGCTAACATTGCTGGCTGATCATTCCTACCTAACAGTTCCTTTACTATGATGTCATGAACTAATGTTGTGTCATTATAAATTACCAGGTCTAAAAACATGGTCTGTTCCCTGGTTGGCTTCAGAATGCACTGTTCTAAGAAACTGTCATGTATTCTACAGGATCTCTCTGCCAATTTCATTTGATCCATTCTAGATGATGATTAACATTTCCCCAAATATTACAATTCTTTACTTATGAGCTCCCATTATTATATTTATAATTAGTTTAGTTTTTTTTAAAAAAACAGTCTGATCCTTGCATCATTTATCTCCTGTGGAATGGACACATTTTTCAATGAAGAGATGACCATAAGTGTAGCAATAGTTGGGATTTCCCTTCATTGAGCAGTTCAGCTGGAATTCCAGACACTTTACATTTTGCTAAATGATCCAAGCATTACTTGAGCTCAAGAAATCTAAGTTCTTTTGACTAACTCATTCAAGACAGGAAGGAGTCAAGTTCAGAATGTGAAATAGCTAACAGTCGTGTTCAGCCTAGCAGGACATCAATTTACAGAAACTGTGATAGAGGAGGCTGCAGACAGAGGTCTCTCACTCCTGAATATCACAGGCAAAGTCTTTAGTGAGGGTACCGTTAAAGAATCTGTCTAATTGCAGGTTGAGTGTGCCCAGAAGCTCAGTGTGATTTCCATGTCAGAAGAATCTATGAAGAATTATTCTTGCAGCTGGCTTATGGAGTATAGGTATATAAGTATAGAGAGCAGTGCATACCTCTACCTTACTGTTGCAGTGTTGAATACAGTCAGACAGCAGGATTCTTCAAGATGTTCAGGAAACAGGACCTGCCCTGCAAAGCTCATCTGTTTAATTTGCTTTTTCCAGAACAATATGTCACATCTTGTACAGTTTGATGGATGGACAGTTTCATAATGAAGAATAGAATGAAATAGGGCTGTGTCCTTTCCACCACTCAGACATAGTCGTCTCCATGCTCTTGAATTTTGTCTTCCTTTACACATGGACAGAGTCTATATGCATATCTGGTCAGATTTTCTGCATGGTGAGGTAGCCAGAGCCTGACAATCAATAGGACATTCGAAGCTCAACCTAAAGTATGCTTATAAAATGTGACAAAATCCATAATCATGGATTATCATACCAGGAAGACAGTAACACCTCCCGTAGGCTGATGTGGACCACCACATGACCAGTGGCTTGGCAATAAAGGTCAAAATCAAAAACAGGAACACACAACATATCAAAAACACACATGCAGCACACATGGCAGAATCTCTTTCTCAAGATTTCCCTTTTCAGTAATCAAGAAACGTGATACAATGTAGTTACTGCTCATGTTTCGATGAAACTGTCCCACTGCAATCTTCTTCTAAAAGAAGAAACACCATGGAATTTCAGATCCCACTCATAGTCACTTTGCCTATCACCTCATACTCATTTACTTCTAACTGTGCTATCATATCATCCATCTTGTTAAGATGCTTGTGCACTTCAGATAAAGAGCCTTTAATTTTGTCTTTACACCATATCTTACTTACCCAATGCACTCTTAGTAGGTTCTGTCCCATTATGTCATATTTAGGTCATCATTTCTCATATTGCTACTCTGTACTATTGGCTTGGTCTTTCTCTAACGTTTCCAAACTTTCCTCCACAAGAATCCTCTCTCCCAATATTTAGTTTCTAGTTTGAGCCATTAATATTTTCTAAATTTCAAATAAGGTCTGTCAATTAAAATATACTGCAATCTCCCTCAATAGTCTAACTGCTGGAATAGCAGAAACAAATATTATAATTACCCATATTACACTCTGAATTCTGACTGCGTCAATTGAAAAAAAAGTGGCTGCGTTATAGCAGAATCCACTGTATTAAGAAAACATCATAAAGTGGGTTGAGAAGGTAGTTAGGTTTGACCTATAGAAATAGTACACTGTTGTGCCGAATGCTACATCTGTATTAATAAAAACACATAAATTAGGAGCAGACAAAAGCCAGTCTATCCCTTCAGTCTGCTCTGTAATTCAATAAGATCACTGCTGATCTGGTTACTTGACTGTCTTAATAACATTTCACCCCATATCAATTCAATTATTAGCCCTGTTAAGAACATACCATTAATCCTGTATTTAAGCTTCTTTCCATTTGCTAGTGGTACTCCTTCAACAACCTGTGTGCAATAGAAGTAATCATTAGAAAAATTACCTGGTTTGTCAAGAATTATTAATGAAACTGAAGCAATGAAAGGCACAGCAAATCTTCCATAAAAAGCTGTTAGAAAAGGGGTATGCGCCTAAAATGAGAGCCCTGTCAAATACAGCTGATTTTCCTGAACAGGTGACCAATCATAGCAACAAGGCATAACTCCTAACAAAAATGCAGTTTCTGTTGAGGTGGCTGCCAATTTTTTCATTGTATTTTTTCACTTATAGAATTGTTATTCTTATTAAGTTCTTCTTTTGAATAAAAGGCAAGGATATTAGGGTGAGTAAATAGGATGTTCTTGCATTTTTAGCATCTACTGTCACCAGCAATTAACCCCAGATCTAATACAATGTGAGTTAGATTCAAGTCTGAAGCTTTCACTGTACTGTTCAACATACCTTTACCCAGATACAGTAGTGGTGCTAGGTTTGTCCCATTTCCTCTTCCACATTATCCTTATTGCCCAAAATGTTCTCCGTTCCAAATGAGATTGTCAATTAGGTTTAGAGGGCCAAGTAATTTTCTATTGTAGATTTGTACCACTAGGATAAGACTACCACAAACTTCTTTAATGTGGCATAACTGCATACTGTATTCTGTTAGTCTGGGCTGGATTTGAATCCTCAATTTGGAAGTAAAATTGCAGGACCATAATTCTATTAATTTTAAAGCAGTTACGGAAAAGGACAAAATTGGTCCACAAATTCAAGTTTAAATTGGGGCAAGGCAAATTTTGAGACAGGAGTTTGCAGGGGTTGATTAGAGTAGTTTGTTTGCCGGCAAGGGACCTCTGGTAAGTGGGAGGCCTTTAAAACTGTGATAGCTAGAGTTCAAGGTCTATATGTTCCCATGAGGATGAAGCACAAGTTTAGCAAGAGTAGGGAACCTTGGATGACAAGAGAATTTGATGTTTGACCAGAAAAAAGGAGGCGGCATGGCACAGGAACAGGCAGCTGGGATCAAGGGAATCCCTGGGGATACAGAAGTTTACTGGAGAAGGAAATCAGGAGGGCGAAAAGGGGGCACAAAATAGCTTTGGCTGAGAAGATTAGGAGTGAATCCAAAGAGATTCTTTAAGTATTTTGAAGGAAAAAAAAATACCTTGAGAGAGTAAGACCTCTTAAGGACCAAAGTGGACATGTACATGTGGAACTAGAGAAGATGGGTGAGGTCCTCAACGTCTTCTGTATTTATTGTGAAGAAAGACAAGACAGCTTAGGAACTTGGGTAAGTTAGTGGCAATATCTTCCGGACAGTCCATCTCACAGTAGAGGTGGTGCTGGACGTACCAGAATGTATGAAGGTGGATAAATCTCCTGGTCCTGATCAGATATATCCAAGAACCCTGCAGGAGGCTAGTGAAGAAATTGCAGTGGTCCTGACTGATTAATTTGCATCGTTGTTAGCTACGGGGGAGGCCCAGGAAGAATGAAAAGTAGCAAATATTGTGCCCTTTTTCAAGATGGGTTGCAAAGAAAAACCTGGGAACTATAAACCAGTAAGATTAACATCTGTCATAGGTAAGTTACTTGAGAAGATTTTGAGGGGTAAGATATACATGCATTTAGAAAGACAGGGTTTGATTAGGAGTAGTCAGCATGGCTTTATGCATGGGAGGTCATGCCTCACAAATTTGTCAGAGTTCTTTGAAACGACCAGGAAGGTTATGAGGGCAGGTAATATATGTGATCTATATGGGTTTCAGTAAGGCCTTTGATAAGCTTCCACATGGTAGGCTGCTCTGGAAGGTTGGATCACATGGAATCCAGAGATAGTTAGCAAATTAGATTCACAATTGGCTCGATGGTAGGAAGCAGACAGTTAACAGTGGAAGGATACATAGGAGGCATATGACTACAGGTGTGCCTCAGGGGTCAGTGCTGGGCCCATTACTGTTTGTTATCTATATCAACAATTTGGTTGAGAATGTACAAGGCATGATTCATAAGTTTGCGGATGTCATTAAAATAGGCAATATCATGGACAGTGAGGAAGGCTACCAGAAATTGCAGCAGGATCTTGATCAGCTGGGGAAGTGGGCTGAGAAATGGCAAATGGAGTTTAATATAGACAAGTGTGAGATGCTGCCTTTTGGAAAGTCAAATCAAGATAGGAGTTTCATTGCGCATGGTAGAACCTTAAGGAGTGTAGTGGAACAAAGGGACCTTGGATTTCAAGTGCACAGTTCTCTGAAAGTGGAGTCACAAGTAGACAGGACAATGGAGACTGCTTTTGGCGCAAAGGCATTCATCAGTTAGGACATTGAGTACAGAAGTTGGAAAGTTATGTTGCAGCTATAAAGGATGTGAGTGAAGCCCCACTTGGAGTATTGTAATCAGTTTTGGTCACCTTGTACAGGAAAGATGTTATTAAACTGGAAAGAGTGCAGAAGAAATTTGCAGGGATGTTGCCATGACCCAATTGTAGGGAGAAGTTGGACAAGCTAAGACTTTAGAGGGATGGATAGGGTGAATGCACTGAGTCTTTTTTCCAGGGTTGGGGAAATTGAGGACTAGAGAGAAACAGTTTAAGCTAAGAGGGAAAAGAATACATGGGAACATGAGGGGCAATTGTTATTTTCATAAAGAGTGGTATGCATATGGAATGAACAGCCAGTGGAAGTGTTTCAGGCGGGTACATTAACAACATTTAAAAGGCATTTGGACAAATATATGGATAAGAAAGATCTAGAATGATATAGGCCAAGTGCAGGCAAATGGGGTTAGCGTGGACAGACAATTTGGTTGGCATGGACCAATCTGGACTGAACAGTCGGTCTCCTTGCTGTAGGACTTTACGACAGTAAGATGCATGCAAAGTAGGCCTCTAGATGTAAACTACCTCCACAAAATTCTCGAATGATCCACCTGCTTCAGCACAATGTGAAACAGCGGCTGAAATGACAAGTCAAGAATTCAGCTTCCTTGGTCTAGTGAGAGACTCAACATCGCCTCAGAGAGGAATCTAAACTAGCTTGTGCTTTTGCCAAGCCTTCAAATATTAGTGCATTGTGAAAGAGCAAAAAAGTCAAATGATACAAGTTAATCAATTCGTGTCTGTATTGTTCAATCTTAAAAACACAATTTCCAGCATCTTTCTGTTGAAAGCATTTGTCAATGCTGCTAAAGAAGATCTCTACTTGAGTAACCAGTAATCAAACTATTTCAAGAGCAGTTAGCATTGCAAAGGGGATTTGGAAAAAATGAAAAAAAAAGACCAACAATGAGGTATTGCAGACATAATACAGCATTCTGAACTAACGGTCATACAGCATGGAAACAGACCCTTTGATCCAACTAGTCCACGCCAAACATAATTCTAAACTAATTTAGCCCCACCTGCCTGCACTTGGCCCTTATCCCTCCAAATACTTTTTTATTCACGTACTTATCTAAACGCCTTTTAAACATTATAACTATACCTACATCTACCACTTCCTGTGGAAGTTTATTCCAAAGAAGTGCCACTCTCCGCATAAAAATAAAAATTGTCTCTCATGTTCTTTTAAAATTTTTGTCCTTTCATCTTAGAAAGATGTCCCTAGTCTTGAAATCTCCCACCCTAGGGAAAAAAAACCTGCCATTCACTTAACTATATCACTCATGATTTTATAAACCTAAAGTCAGCCCTCAACCTCCTACAGTCCATTGATACGATGCCATCTCTTACATATGTTCATACTTTTTCACCTCCAGTCCAAGGTGGCTGCAATGTTATGACTGAATATTCTACAGAAGTTATTAATTCTACTATGTAAACATAACCTAGACTCACTATCGACACTCAGAAGGACAAGTGTTGCAACATCATGAGCATAGGTAAGGTCCTTTGTCACACTCACAAGGTCACAAACTGTCCTGACTGAAACAAAATCACAATCACGCCAACTTAAAAAATCCTACATATAATGATTTTTTTTTGCTTAAAATTTTAGTCATTCACAAATCATAGCTTTAGACTAAATGGTGGCAGATTTAAAAGAGCAATGAGGAGAAGTTACTTCTCTCAAAGGGTTATAAATCTGTGTATTCACTGTGCTAGAGCACGGTGGACACCAGACACTAATTAAATTGGAGATAGAAAGATTTCAATTCAACAAAATAGGTGATAGCCATGCTCTGGTTTGTTTCTCAGCAAAATGCCTCAATTAATCAGC
Organism: Stegostoma tigrinum; assembly: GCF_030684315.1. Taxonomy (NCBI): domain Eukaryota; kingdom Metazoa; phylum Chordata; class Chondrichthyes; order Orectolobiformes; family Stegostomatidae; genus Stegostoma; species Stegostoma tigrinum. The sequence goes on from NC_081357.1 coordinate 3,543,740, forward strand.
ATAAATTCGCCAGATTTATTACTTAAAGCTCAGCACGTGAACCGGCAGTCATTATTAAACTGGTGCATTCACCTTGACAACATTTGTACCAGCGGCGAGAATACCAAAAATATGCAGAGTGGTACCTACGTCTCAATACTAAAAATGCTAAAGCATAACTTGGATTACCTTTCCAATGGGCAGTAGGTAGAGCAGAGCCTGGAATAAAAACCACAGGACAAAGACGCCTAGTGCATTACTACTCCATAACATCTGCAGGGTTGGCACAGGGGGTGGAAAACTCTGAATACTGGCATCATCTTCCGCACACATCAAAAGCAAGAGAATGACCGTGAAGGGCAATAAGAACATGATGAAGAAGACACCTAAAAGAAAGTGAAATGTTAGCCTGCAGGCATCAAAGTGGGAACTGGCAAACGTACATCTTTCACTCTAACTGCAAATGACTCAATGACTTCTCTGTTGGCGAAAGTTCAGTTAAGAACACTTCCCAAACAGAGGGAAAATCTTAAAACTTACTACTATTACACTTACTACTTGAAAGCAAAAAAGGAAAATACAGGGAATCTCAACTAATGATCAAAACCATAAATGTAATCCTAAATAATACCAGAACATTTTTTAAAAAATAAACATTAATTGCAGAGGCATTTCATCTATTCCCAAGAACATAAAAGGAGTAGGAAACGATAAGGCCCTAGCCAGGCTGTTCTGTCAATGAATGAGATGACGACTAATCTGACCTTGACCTCAACTATACTTTCCTGCCTTCTCCCCTTAATCATTGACAACCCTATTGTTCAAGGACCTCTATCTCAGCTTTGAATATATTCAGCACACCTCGACAACTCCCAAGGTACGGAGTGCCAAAGATCCATGTTTCTTTGAAAGAAATTCCTCCTTTCTAACCTGAATGGGTGATCTCTTATTCTGCAGTTATGCCTCCTAGTTCTATGTTTTTCCCAAATGATAGATATTAAGCCAAATGGCCTAGAATACTTCTACTTCATGCTATCTATTTATCATCTTTTGTTTCAGCTATCTTTTGCTGGTTTCTAATTCTTGTTTTTAAAAACCTCCTGGTCTGCCATGAATCTTTAAAGCAGAGTATGAGTTCCCTTTCAATTTGATACTGCCTATAACTTTAATTTGTCCTCCCAAGAGAGTCTTTTTCACTATTTCTTTGAACAGACAGGCTTTTGTGAAGTTAATTTTTAAATCTGAAGTCATCAAAAATTTCACTGACTAATCTATCTTAACTAAAAGAAAACTGGTTAGAGAATATAACTTGCAAGGCATAGTGGAAAGAAATGCATGGTCTCAGAAATATCCTCTGATCTTACCAATTCTACCTCCAAACTCCCGCTCTTGAGTCTGCACTGCTTGTTTTTTAATGTACAGATGGTCATCTTTTGTTTCCAGTTCTACAACATTTTTTTCTTGCTTCTTGGTTCGAAGATTGTAAGGGAGATCCAACTGGTCTGTTACAATTTCCTTCCGTATCTTGTGCTAAGTTAAATGAAACATTTGACAGAAAGGGAAGAACAAGACTACATATGAATTACATAACTCAACAATAACTAGAGATCACCATACCCCTATCTTCCCCCTTCTCCAAACAAAAACCACTGAATAATTTTCACAATACTTTGAAACTATAATAATGTGAATGGACTAACAATGTACATGTGACAACAATAAATCAGAGACACAGTGAAGGAAAGTGTTGTTTTGCATGCTATACAATCAGAACGTACCATACAAAGTGCATCAGGGAACCTACTACAGAATATAGTATTACAGCTGCAAAGAAGGTGCAGAAGGAGTTCAGAATTAACATTTGAGAGGCCCCTTCAAAACGCTGATAATAGTGGGGAAGAAGCTGTTTTTGAATCTGTTTGTACCTGCATTCAAACTTTTATATCTTCTGCCTGACAGAAGACAGAAGAAGAGTGTAGCCAAGATGGAAGGGGTCTTTGAATCGGATGGTTGCTTTCCCAAGGCAGCAAGAAGCATAGATGGAGCCTGTGAATGGAATACAGGTTTGCAAGGTGAACTGGGCTGCATTCATGACTCTCTATAGCTTCTTGTGGTCTTGGCAAGAGCAGTTGCTCTTATGCATCCAGGGTAGGATGTTTTCTATGGTGCCTTTACAAAAATTGGTCAGAGTCTTTGTGGACATGGCAAATTTTTTTAGCCTCCCAAGGAAGTAAACACATTGTTGTACTTTCTTGACTGTCACACTGACATGGACAGTCCAGAACAAATTGTTGATGATCCTCACTTCCAGGATCATGATGCTCTCGACCATCACCACCTCAGCAGAAATGCTCTCCACTCCACTTCCTGAAATTAATGATCAGCACCTTTGTTTTTCTAAGGTTAATGGAGAGATTGCTGCCTTTACACCATGGCACTAAGCCATGTATTGTATCCTTGTAGTTTGAGATCTGACCTACAGCAGTGTTGACAACAAACTTGTAAAAAAAAATGGAGCTGGCGCAAAATTTGGCCACACATTCATTACTATTTACAGAATATAGTAGGGGCTGAACACGCAACCTTGCAGGGGACTAGTGTTGAGGATTTTTGCACAGTTCATTATCAAAATACACTTCCTCAACTACAGAAATAAGTAAATTGTCAGCAAAACTGATAAATGAAAGTTTTCTGTAAACTAAGCAGGACAGCAGGAGAGTAACAAAAAAGGGAGCTCAAAATAAAAACTAAAACTGAGCAAAGATTCTGCAAAGAGACAACACAGACACAAAAGCATCAGAGATAATGGGAACTGCAGATGCTGGAGAATCCAAGATAATAAAATGTGAGGCTGGATGAACACAGCAGGCCAAGCAGCATCTCAGGAGCACAAAAGCTTTTGTGCTCCTGAGATGCTGATTGGCCTGCTGTGTTCATCCAGCCTCATATTTTATTATCACAGACACAAAAGCATTTGGGTTTTCTGCCCATATTGTAAGAAATCGCCAGTTTGAGCTCAGTTACGTTACTGAGTCACAAACAAAAGTCAAACATCATCCGTCAGCAAAGAATGAAAAAGAATATTGGGAATCCCAAGAAAACTAGCCACGGAATGGCACAAAATTATCTATACTTCCTTGGCTATATCATCATGCAAAAGTAAACAAATCCTTAAAAGAAAAATCAGTTAACATTCAGTTACATCCATGGAAAGAAACACCAAGGCCAAACAACAATGACCGATTAAAAACACTCCCTATCATAATTTCTCACCTGCTTGGTCAGAAATAACTAAATCTTAGGAATATCAGATAAAAGCAAAATACTGCAGATGCTGCAAGTCTGAAATACAACAGAATATTCTAGAGGAACACAGCTGGTCGGGCAGCATCCGTGGCGAGAAAAATATTGTTAATGTCAAGGCTGACATCACAGCATTTGCTTTTTTTAAAAAAAATAAATAGGGATATCAGTTTGTTTGTTCAATCTCAGAAAATAAATTTAGGATTGAGGCCATAATTCAATGCGAAGGCATCAAACCCAAATATAAAAGGGCAGCATAACAACAAACTAGCCCATAAAATTGAATCTTCAGTTGAGATTCATGATACAACAGTACAGCACAGAAGTTGTCTGCTGAATCCAGATTCTCTGCCAATACTTTCAAAGAGCAATCCAGTTAGTCTCACTCCCCTGCCCCACTTCAACTATCCATTTCCATTTTAAGTGTGACCATAGAATGGTGGATACTGATTCAGACAGTTGATTCTAAATCCTAAACACTCCTTTCAATAAAACAAACTTTTTATTTCTTTTGCTTTCTGATTATCAATTATTCATCCACTGGAAACAATCCATTTCCATTTACTCTATCTATACCCCTTAAAATTATAAAGGCATCATATCTCCTCTGTCTTCACTATCTCTAAAAAGGGAGAAGAACTCCAGCTTCTCCAGTGAAGCCATTTAACTGTAATTGCTCCAGTCTGGAACCATTCTAGCAAATCTATTCTAAAACAGATTTAAAATCTTTACATCCTTCCCAAAGACTTTTCCCCAGGGCAGGACTGACTGCCACGAGGGGTCATAGTTTTAAGGTGTTAGGAGGAAGGTATAGAGGAGACGTCAGAGGGAGGTTCTTCACCCAGAGAGTTGTGAGCGCATGGAATAGTTTACCAGTGGTAGTCGTGGAAGCGGAGTCATTAGTGACATTTAAGCGACTGCTGGACATGCACATTGACATTTAAGCGACTGCTGGACATGCACATGGACAGCTGTGAATTGAGGGGAATGTAGGTTAGGTTATTTTATTTTTGGATTAGGAATATTCCACGGCACAACATCATGGGCCGAAGGGCCTGTACTGTGCTGTACTTTTCGATGTTCTATGTTCTAAATTGTGCAGTTCAGAATCAGACATGATACTCCTGCTGGGTTTGAACTGAGGTTAGACATGATTTAACAAATCTTCGCAGTTTTTGTTTTCTTCAATTGATTAAAGGATATTTACTGTTTTGTTAACCTGCCAAACTATCTCCAAAGTTGTGCACATAAACAACGAAGGTCCTTTTCTTCATTCATTCTCTTTGCAGGCTACTTGATACAATTGTAAGTCTCACTCCTTGTTATTTCTCCCAATATTTTAAAAATATATTGATTCACAGGGGATGGTTGTCACTGGCCAGGCCAGTATTTATTACCCATTCCCGAAAATGTCCAGAGTCAACCACGATGCCTCAGACGTTTCTTGCACTGACTTTAGTTTGCCATGTATTCTCCAACTCCACCACCACATCTCTATCATCATGATGTCTATTTCGCATTGTATTTTACAATGCTTACAAGTTTTGTGGCATCTGAAAATTTTATAGTTGATTCCTATGTTCTGCCCTACCCACAACTCCCCAAAAGTCATTCACGTGAATCAGAAATCATGGTCACAGTATTGACCATTGGGGTACTCATTATATACCCTCCAGAATGGAAAAAGTAATCAAATTCACTACAATTCTTCTTTTCCATCATTTAGCCAATTTTACATGATAGTGATACTTTCATCCCAAAAATAGGGGTTGACTTATACAACAAATATGAAGTGAACTGCCAGCCTGGTGTGGGTAGTGGCCATTTTGAAACAGCATCACCATTTAATGCAAAGACCGTCTTAAACTCCATCACATCTTTGTAATATAACCCATTAAATAGCCACCCAGTTGCTGAATCAAGGGGACAGAGTTGGGATTAATGGGTATTTTCAGGTTGGAAAGATGTAAGTAGTGGAGTGGCACAAGGATCAATCCTCAGCCTCCAGTATTATGGACTTGAAGGACAGGACAGTGTGATATCCAAGTTTGTTGACCACACAAACACAGGAGGCAAGTTGTGACGCAGACAGAAGGAATCTGCAAAGGAATATAGATAGGTTGAGTGACTAGGCAAAAACCTTGGCAGATGAAGTTTAAATATAGGGAAAAGTGTGAAGTAATGTACTTTTGTAAGAAAACAAAAAGGTAGGCTATTATTCCAATGATGTGAGACTCAAAAAAATTGTACAGCAAGGGGAATTTGGATGTTTATGTGCATAAAATATAAAAAGTTACACGCAGATGCAGCAAATAATTTGGACTTTTTGGCTGGGGGCGTTGGACTTTAAAAATAGAGAAGTCTTGTTACAAATGTATCGGGTATTCACGACACTACACCTGGAGTACAAGCACAATTTCAATATTAAGGATATACAAGCATTGAAGGTTACTCAGTAGAGATTCAATACATTGATTCCTAGGATGAAGAGGCTGATTTATAAAGAATGGTTAAAAAGGTTAGGCCTGTCATCAGTAGAGTTTGGGAAAAAATTAGGTGTGACATTTTTGAAACCGTCAAGCCCCAAGGGGGTTTGACAGGACAGATGTTGAGAAGATGTTTCCACTAGTAGCGACATCTTGAACTAGGAGACATAGTTACAGAATAAGGGGACATTTATTTAAAACTGAGATGCAATGGAATTTATTGAAGAGTAGTGAATGTCTAGAATTCTCTGGAATTGTGAAGGTTACATCACCAAGTATTTGTAGAGAAGCCAGATAGATCTTAACTCCCTGATATTTCAACGATTTATGAGAAGCTAGCATGAAAGAGGAGTTCAGGCCTGGGGCGGAGTAACCATAATCTTATAGAATGGTGGGGCAAAATTAAGGGGCTGAATGGGCTACTCCTGCTCTTACTCCTTACATTCTTAGAATGAGAAAGTAGAGGTCAGTGGATCCTTGTAATGCTTTGTACCATTGAAGTAACACTGAATGTTATCAGTACTCTGGAGAAGGGATTTCTCTACCTCAACAATTCTGTAGGTATTCTTGGCACTGTTCTCCTCCTCCGCCTCTTTGTAGTTTATCACAGAGGTGGGTTTGCTGCTTGTGCTGTTCTCCTGAAGCATCTCACAGAAAAAAAAGCATCAATAAGACTTAGAATTTAAGCAGTGTCTTTCAGAATTTAACAAAATGTTTTATTTGGTCTCCCTAAACACAACTACACAAAACTGCTAATTCGATTGAGACCTAACAGTAAAGTAGTCCAAATACACTAACAGTATTAACCACCATTCAAAGTACTAGTACACATTTGCTGGGGCTCTATTCATTTTAGGGATGCTTCTAAAAAGCTAAATCAATGTAAAAAGCTTGCATGAACAATATTTCCTCTTTGCCTTTCATCTTCTTTTGTATCTCTGTGATCACCAGCTCCCAGAAAAATGACAGATTTCTAACATTTTACCTAATTTGATGCTCAAGAGCAATTAAGTTAAATTCCTTTATCACATTTCTGTTAAAATTTCATTGCACCTCCAACTATCCCACCTTTTAATAGTTACTATAATTGCTAATCTCCACACAGCCACAGAGACAGTGGCATACAGGCAGACACCATGAGACTGCCTCTTTGCCATTCTCATTTCTAGCCAATACTGAAGTCTGTTGAGGGTCAAGAGGCCGAGTTGAAGACTAATACAGTCACATGACCACAGAGGTTAGTCCTGAGTCAATCCAAATCTTGACAAGACCTTCACATACCTGATGGACAAATTTCAGTGCAGGCACATCTTCCTTTTGCACTTCTTCCTTCTGCATGGGTTTCTTAGTCTCCCTGCCACGAGAGTTTGAGCGCTTGGGGGCTTGTGTTCTAGCTGGAGAACGTGATCGTGATCGTGATCGACTACGCTGTCGAGAAGATGATCTTGAATGGGCTTTTCTCATTCTAAAATAATTTAAGGGCTAACAGAAGAAAAAGAAAAATGTAACTAATTAATTACGGTTTTACTTGCACTAAATATTTTCAAATATCCATCAGCAACTTGAATTAACATTGTGCTCAAAATCCAAACGGTTCTCATTGCTTTTCTGCATCCATTGTTTGCTCATGTAAACACTACTAAATTGATTTTAAAAATCATGCTTGAACTGCAGTCAAAATCATGCAGTTAAGGTAAATGGAATATGCATTTGGAGCGGATGAGGTCACTTTTCTGGAGGGTGCTCCAGAGCCTCCACTTACCTTCACAGAGGTCATGGCTGACACGATTACTCCATAATCTTGCATAATCTTTCACTCTCTTGCTGCTCAAGAATCTATCTACTCTTGCTGTAAAAATATTCAAAAACCCCTTCTTCCATAGCATTTGGAACGATCTTTTGAGAGAGAAAAAAAATTCTTGTTTTCTCACAAATGGATTACTGCTTATTTTGAAAGAGATTTTAGGTTCTAGCTTCTCCCATGAGAGGAAATATCTCTTTCACCTCCAATGTGTCAAGACATCACAGAAACGCATGTTTCAATCAAGTTGTCTCAATATTCTAAACTCCATAAGATACAAATCTAGCCTATCCAAATTTCCTTCCTAAGTCAACCTTCCAATTTTAAAGGAGCTTTACTAAACTACTTGAACTGCCGCCAATACATTTCCACCCTTCCTTACACAGCAAGATCAATCCAGCACTGAGATGTTGCAAACCCTGCCACTGGACAGGTAGCAAAGCATTCTGGACATTCACTCTTTGCTGAAAAAGTGAAAATTCCCCCCATTACACTGCTTCTTACTATCACTATGTTCCATTTTGCTCCCCACTATTACAGCATTCTGTACATTACCATGAACAGTTGTCTCATCAGACTTGCCACCCTACTCTCAACAAAACTATCTGAAAGAATCTGTCAGACAAATGTGGAGGGCTCCTGCACTCTTGTTCTCTGTACCTGCTTATCCATCTCAGCTGTAGCCACACTGCTGCCCCCATCACTGGCCATTTGATAAAGTCATAACGCCTCCTGCTAAAAGTAAACCTCACATCCCCAAAATGTTGCAGTGTATGTAGCATGGGTTAATTGTATAATACAATTCTACACCAACATGGAAAAGCGATACAATTATTTAAATCGTTAACTCTCCCTCCTCCCTACCTTCTATACAAAAACCAAACCTTTCCAGGATTCCATCAGTTCTCAAGAGGGTAATAGTGGACCCGAAATATTAATTGATTTCTCACTACAGATTCTGCCAGACCTGCCGAGGTTTTCCAGCAATTCGTTTGTTCCAATTTCCAGCATCTGCAGTTCTTTAGGTTTTTAGTACAACTATTTCTCTCTCCAGGCTTTTGAATCTTTTATTGCATAAATTTCACAAATGTCAGTCCTTATTTTTCTTCAGTAAGACAAGAAGTACCTCTCAAGTCACCTTGATCCTATAACATTATTTCTCACACAATGTTAATCTTTCCTTTCTTTTGGAAATCTGTTAAGGTTCCCTCTACCCCAAAAGGTGGTCTTCTGTTCTTTTAATTGGCATCATGTTACTCTTCTACGGATACATGCTAAAATTGAAGAAAATACTGATACCACTCAGATGATCCTTAAATGTTTTGGAATAATTTCCGAACAACACTAATTTTAAGCACAGCGTTATCAAACGATTCCTGTGAACTTCTGCATTTCGAAGATGGCACAAACAGAACCAGACTTGGCTTGACATTAGAAAAAAAGATATTGAGTGAGGTATTGGTAGTGACTGATACAAGTTATCTAAATAAAATGTAAACAACTTCAAAAAGCATATGAAGAGGATTCTTTTCAAATTAGCAGCTTAAATTGAGACAGAATAAAGAAGTTGGTGATTGCCAAGTGTCCAATATCTTTATCTTAAAGATCAAATATAGCTGATTCTGAAAATTGGAACAAGAAAAATAAAAAAAAACAGCTGGAAATCCTCAGTAGGTCAAACATTTGCAGGTGGAACAAAGAACTACTGGTTGTGGCATGTTAACTTCCAATCCTGACTGCACTCTGGACAGAGGTGGAATTAGTAGGTGTAGTGAAAATATTCCTCAGCATGCTTAGGATCAAAAAAAAGGATGGATTTGCTGGCAGAAGGAAAAAAAAACTTTCCTGTTCTGACAATTTCCTTTTAAAAGATATTTAATAAAGCATATGCCTTCTGATTTTTCCATTGCATTACCATGGGCCTGTTTCAGCACACTCTTAGTGTAAGATCTCAATTTAGGTAGCACCAGAGACTGCAGCATCCCAGGAGACCCAAGCCAGTGTAAAAGGGAGAAGGAAGTAAAATCCACTGGAGAACTACTTTGTACATGCACAGCAATTAACTAATCGTGCGCAAGATTCAGTTCAAATGGTGGAACACAATCTACTATATGATTCAAAGCAACTAATGTCTATACCATCAGTACAGCAACAATTTCAAATGCAAGATTATGGTTAGAGCACAATTGCTTGCAATATCACAAAGATATTTGCTTCAATTCTTAAATCTTCAGTCACCAACATCACCTTGACATCGCTTTCTTTCAGGTCCAGTTCAGTACCATCCTTATACTTGACTGCATACAGCTGGGTGCTCTTGTTGTAACCAGTAACTTGAACCTCATAGTACAGGTTACTACCCGGCCAACGACCCATGACCATTTCACCATCTGAGAAAGTTTTGGCTGGCATTCTCTGAAAGAAAAGCAGATACTTTATTCCACTTGTAGCCAGCAGACAAGAATATGAAAATAAAACCTCTGGTTATTAGTCAGACTATTCCTTGCCTCTTAACCTCAGGACAAGTTCCAGAGGACCATGCTGTGGGACAAACGTGGGAAAGTTGACTGGTAATCTTATAGAAGTTTATAAAATTATGAGGGGTTTAGACAGGATTAGCCGTAGGTGTCTTTCCCCAAGGATGAGGGATTTCTAGGCTAGGGGGCACACTTTTAAGGTGAGAGGAGAAGGTGGTGCATGTGTGGAACAAACTTTGAGGAAGTGGTGGATATGAGCACAATTACAACGTGTAAAAGACATTTGGATAAGTACATGAATAGGAAACGTTTGGAGGGATATGGGCCAGGGGCAGGCAAGTGGGACAAGTTTGGTTTGGGATTATGTTCAGCATGGATTGGTTGGACTAAAGGTCTGGTCCAAGCTATGTGAATCTATAAATAACTTGATTCTGGCTTTACTAAGCATAACTCATCATTGTCTACAGGAATAGTGCCAGATGACTGGAGGATAGCAAATGTGGTTCCCCTGTTCAAGGGGAGTAGAGGCAACCCTGGTAATTTTAGACCAGTGAGCCTTACCTCAGTTGTTGGTAAAGTGTTGGAAAAGGTTATAACAGATAGGATTTATAATCATCTAGAAAGGAATAATTTGATTAGGGATAGTCAGCACGGTTTTGTGAAGGGAAGGTCGTGCCTCACAAACCTTATTGAGTTCTTTGAGAAGGTGACCAAACAGGTAATGAGAGTAAACCGGTTGATGTGATGTATATGGATTTCAGCAAGGCGTTCGATAAGGTTCCCCACAATAGGCTATTGTACAAAATGCGGAGGAATGGAATTGTGGGAGATGTAGCAGTTTGGATCGGAAATTGGCTTGCTGAAAGAAGGCAGAGGGTGGTAGTTGATGGGAAATGTTCATCCTGGAGACCAGTTACTAGTGGTGTCCCGCAAGGGTCGGTGTTGGGTCCACTGCTGTTTGTCATTTTTATAAATGACCTGGATGAGGGCGGAGAAGGATGGATTAGTAAATTTGCAGACGACACTAAGGTCAGTGGAGTTGTGGATAGTGACGAAGGATGCTGTAGGTTGCAGAGAGACATAGATAAGCTGCAGAGCTGGGCTGAAAGGTGGCAAATGGAGTTTAATGCAGACAAGTGTGAGGTGATGCACTTTGGTAGGAGTAACCGGAAGGCAAAGTACAGGGCTAATGGTAAGATTCTTAGTAGTGTAGATGAGCAGAGAGATCTCGGTGTCCATGTACACAGATCCTTGAAAGTTGCCACCCAGGTTGACAGTGCTGCTAAGAAGGCGTACAGTGTTTTAGCTTTTACTAATAGAGGGATCGAGTTCCGGAACCAAGAGGTTATGGTGAAGCTGTACAAAACTCTGGTGCGGCCGCACTTGGAGTATTGTGTATAGTTCTGGTCACTGCATTATAAGAAGGATGTGGAAGCTCTGGAAAGGGTGCAGAGGAGATTTACTAGGATGTTGCCTGGTATGGAGGGAATGTCTTACGAGGAAAGGCTGAGGGACTTGAGGCTGTTTTCATTAGAGAGAAGAAGGTTATGGGGTGACTTAATTGAAACATATAAAATAATCAGAGGGTCAGATAGGGTGGATAGGGAGAGCCTTTTTCCTAGGATGGTGACGGCGAGCACGAGGGGGCATAGCTTTAAATTGAGGGGTGAAAGATATAGGACAGATGTCAGAGGTAGTTTCTTTACTCAGAGAGTGGTAAGGGAATGGAACGCTTTGCCTGCAACGGTAGTAGATTTGCCAACTTTAGGTACATTTAAGTCGTCATTGGATAAGCATATGGATGTACATGGAATAGTGTAGGTTAGATGGGCTTGAGATCAGTATGACAGGTCGGCACAACATCGAGGGCCGAAGGGCCTGTGCTGTAATGTTCTATGTTCTATCATTATGCTACATAAAATGCAGTCCATACAGTGTGGAAACAGGCCCTTTGGCTCAACAAGTCCACACCAACCCTCAAGGGCATCCCATCCAGATCCATCTCCCCATAACCCACCTAATCCACACATCCCTGGATACTACAGGCAATTTAGCATGGCCAATCCACCTAGCCTGCACATCTTTGGACTGTGGGAGGAAACCAGAGCACACAGAGGAAACCCATGCAGACACAAGGAGGATGTGCAAACTCCATACAGACAGTTGACCGAGGGTGGAATCAAACCCTGGTTCCTCACTCTGTGAGGCAGCAGTGCTAACCACTGAGTCCCGCGCCACCCAACTGTCACACGCCTGGCTTTTCCTGCTCCATGGCAATATCACAGCTGCACAAAAAAACAGAGAACACAGGAATACAAAGTTTCAGAAAGTACTCAAATTACAGTTGGTGCCCACTGGGCTTCAGGTCTTTAGACCTTGCTGCCTCCACACACCAGGCTCCAGCCCATGACCCACTTCCAGGTCTCATCCCCCAGGGTGGCCTGGACTTGGGCTGCCTCCTGCACCAGACTCTGGCCATTGACGCACATCCACAACTTGTCATCCAGGTCAGCCTGGACTTGGGCCACTTCCTGCATGTATTCTATGCTAGACTTATTTTTTAAAAACTATTTCAATTCTGTAACAAGCATTTAATGTATTCTGTACCTTGGTAACATGTGCTTTAAGAAGGCACCACAGCAACGGCATTACAAACTTTCACTGCACTCATTCAAGCGGACGTGACTATAAAGGCTATTCTAAATGCTAGTTAAAATTAAACAAGTCAGAACACAAGTAGAAAACTAAACAGTATTGGTTCATTTATCTAAGGCAAGATATAATGGCATTGGAAACATTCCAGAAAAGGTTTATACGGTTGATCTTGAGTCTGGAGGGATTTTCTTGTAAGGAAAGGCGCAGTTGACTGGGCTTGTAATGCACCATTCTAATACAGGTAGCTATTCAACTGGCTTGGGGTATGCAGGATATACAGTAGTAGAGTAAGTGGAATAGACATTGTTCTGTGGCCAGGATCAAAAGTCCCAAAAGATTGTGTTGCCTGCCTGGTACCCGGGTTCAGAATCTCTCATCTGGGCTACAGAGGAACTTGGGAGTAAGAAGGAGATGATCCGGTTGTGATCCATGTAGGTACCAACGATATATGCAGAAAATGATATGGGTAGTTAGGGACAAATTTAATTTTGTACCACTTGGCTGCTTTTTAAAAGCAGTAAATGTGTAGCAGAAGCAGGTTTGAATTCATTAGACAATGGCACAAGTACTGGTGAAGGAAGGGAACTCTACTTATGGAATGGCTCCACTTGAATCATACCAAGAACAGAGTCCTGGAAAATTGCACAGCTAGGGTTGTAGATAGGGCCTCAAATTAAATTTAGTGGGGGAGGGGGTTGGGGTTGGGTTCCACTGCACAGAAAATTACAGAAAAGTAAGGGGAGCAAAGCTCAGAAAGTTATTATATTTTTCAGAACAGTAATAGGAGAGAGAACACTTAAGGTTGCGGAAACAAGAATCGGACAAGGCAGCCGGGAAAGAACTGAAGAATGGACTTAGGAGAGCTAGAAGAAGGTATGAAAAGCCTTGGCAGGTAGGATTAAGGAAAACCCCAAGGCGTTCTATATTTGAGAGAAACAAGAGGATGACCAGAGTGAGGGTAGGGCCGATCAGGGATAGCAGAGTCGGAGGTGGTAGGGGAGGTCCTAAATGAATACTTTGCTTCATTACGCACCAGGAAGAGGGACCTTGACGTTTCTGAGGACAGCATGAAACAGGCAGACATGCTCGACCAGGATGAAGTTAGGAAGGAAAGTGTGCTAGAAATTTTGAAAGTATAGAGAAGTCTCCTGGGCCACACGGAATATACCCAAGGTTTCTACGGGAAGCACGGGAAGAGACTGCTGCACCTTTGGCAATGATCTTTGCGTCCTCACTGTCCGCTTGATGATTGGACGGTGGCAAATGTCATTACTTTGCTCAAGAAAGAGAATAGGTATAACCCTGGGAATTACAGGCTAGTCAGTCTTACTTCTGTAGTGGGCAAACTATTGGAAAGTATTCTGACAGATAGTATTTATGGTTATTTGGAAAAGCGCAGTTTGATTAGAAATAGTCAGTTTGGCTTTGGGGGCCAGGTCACGTCTCACAAGCTTTATTAAATTCTTTGAGGATGTGATGATATACATTGACGAAACTCAGGCAGTGGACGTGCTGAATATGGATTTTAGCAAGGCATTTGATAAGGTTCCCCATGGTAGGCTCATTCAGAAAGTAAGGAGGCATGAGATTCGGGACATTTGGCTGTCAGAATACAGAAATGTCTGCCCAATGGAAGACAGAGTGTGGTAGTAGATGGAAAGTATTCAACCTAAAGTTCGGTGACCAGTGGAGGATCAATATAGGTAGAGTGCATCATTCTTCATGGTGGAAGATGCCAGCAACATACCAGAACTTCACAAGAGTAAGGGGACAAAAACAGGTGCAGTGGCCATCACTGAGGAGGAGATGCTGGGGAAGCAGAAGGGTCTGAATGTGGATAAATCAGCTAGAATGGATGGACTACATTCAGGATTCCGAAGGAGATTGCTGAAGAAATTGTGGAGGCGTTGGTGGTGATCTTTCAGGAATGACTGTGAGATGAATTTATGTAACACCCCCATTTAACAAGGGAGAAGGGGGCAGAAGATGTGAAATTATAGGCCAGTTAGCCAGACCTCAGTTGTTGGAAAGATTTGTGGGTCTATTAAGGATAAGATTGCAGAATATGTGGAAGTGCATGGTAAAATACGGCCTAGTCAGCACAGCTTTGTCAAGAAGTTATGCTTGACAAATTCATTAGAATTCTTTGAGGTGGTAACGAGCAACTTAGAAAGAGCCAGCGGACATCAGCTATTTGTATTTCCAGAAGGCTTCCGACAAAATCCCACACAGGAGGCTGCTAAATAAGACAAAAACCCATAGTAAGATAATAAAGTGTGAAGCTGGATGAACACAGCAGGCCAAGCAGCATCTCAGGAGCACAAAAGCTGACGTTTGTGCTCCTGAGATGCTGTTTGGCCTGCTGTGTTCATCCAGCTTCACACTTTATTATCTTGGATTCTCCAGCATCTGCAGTTCCCATTATCACTGATACAAAGAACCCATAGTGTTAGGTTCAAAGTACTGGCATGGATAGAGGACTGGCTGACTGACAGATGGCAGAAAGTGGGTACAAAGGGGTCTTTTGCAGGATGGCAGCCAGTGACTAATGGAGTTCTGGAGGGGTGAGTGTTGGGGCCACAACTATTCATATTATACTTTAACATTGGGATGAAAGAACTGAAGCCATTATTTCCAAGCATGCAGATAACACAAAGATAGGTGGAGGGACAGGTAGTGTTTAGGAAGTAGAGTGGCAGCAGAAAGACAGGCTAGAAGAATGAGCAAAGAAGTGGTACATTGGATTTATGTGGAAAAGTGAGAGGTTATGCACTTTGGAGGTGTAGAATATTTTCTGAATACGGGGGAGGCTTCAGAAATCTGAAGCACAAAGGGACTTGGGAGACCTAGATCAGGATTCTCTTGAGGTTAACATGCAGGTTCAGTCAGCAGTTAGAAAGACAAATCTAATGCCTGTATTTGTTTGAAGAGGGCTAGCATTTAAGAGCAGAGAGATAATAGTCTACACTGTGCAATGTGGCTAAATTTCCAGTTTAAATGCTATCTGGAAAAATGAGTACAGACCACACTGCTGAATCCATGAACCAATGTTTTCTATCAATCCAGAGGATGGCTCCACCATCCTCACTCATCGTATCTAACAGGGATGGGGGTAAGTTGAGTGAGTGGGCAAGGATATAGCTAATCGAGTGCAGCATGGAAAAATGAGAGATTGTTCATTTTGGCACAAAGAATAAAAAAAAAGTAAAGTATTCTCTAAATGGTGAGAGGATGCAGAGCTGCTGTGCGGCAAGGTCTGGGTGTCTGGTTACATGAATCATGGAAGATTACTTGCTGCACCTGCGTATTAATCAAGAAATCTAATTGAATGTTATGCTTTATTGCAAGGGGAATTGTATACAAGAGTTGGGAGATTAGACTTCAATTATACAGGGCATTGATGAGACTTCATCTAGAGCACTGTGTACAGTACTGTCAATGTACTTACAGAATATGGACGTACATGGAATAGTGTAGGTTAGATGGGCTTGAGATCAGTATGACAGGTCGGCACAACATCAAGGGCCGAAGGGCCTGTACTGTGCTGCAATGTTCTATGTTCTATAGAAGTATGTTACTGCATTGGAAGCAGCTCAGACTAATGGCTTCAGGTTAAACATGGGAAAGGAAATTTCCTACTGGTTATCATGTACCATGTTTCACCCTCCCTCCACTAATAAACTCAGTATTCCTTCACGTTGAGCAACACTTAAGAGGAGGCATTGAGGGTGGTAAGAGCACATTGTACTCTGGTTGGAGAATTTTAACGTCCACCACCAAAAGTGGCTTGAGAGGAGCACTATTGATCAAGCTTTTCAGGCCATAAAAATTTGGGTCTGCAGCAGGTGGTGAGGGAACCAACAAGAAGAATAAGCATTCTTGACCTCATCCTTACCAATTTTCTGGCTGCAGATGCATCTGTTCGTGTCAGTATTGATAGGAGTGGCCACCAGAGTCCTTGTGGGGTCAAAATATCACCTTCACATTATCCTCCATCATATTGTGTGGCACTATCTGTGCTAAATGGGGCTGACTTTGAACAGATCTAGCAACTCAAGCATGGGCATCCATGAGTTGCTGTAGACTATCAATAGCAGCAGAATTATACTCCAGCACAATCTTCAACTTCATCACCCAGGATACGCAACCATTACTAAGCTAGGGGATCAACCCTGGTTCAATGAAGAGTGCAGGAGAGCGTGCCACAAGCAGCACCAGGCATACCTAAACAAAAAAGTAAGGTGTCAACCTAGTAAAAGTTACCAAACAGGACTACTTGCATGCCAGATGGCATAAACTGCAAATGATAGACAGAGCTAAGCAAACCCACAACCAACGGATCAGATCTAAGCTCTGTAGTCCTGCCACCCACAGTGAGCATTAAACAACTCACCTCCACAAATAAAAGGCTGAACCTTTCGCAGTAATTGTTAGCCTGAAGTGCCATGGGGATGATCCATCTTGACCTCTCCAGTGGTCCCAACATGACAAGTATCAATTTTCAGCCGTAACCGGTTGGAGGCACTGGGTACTGCAATGGCTTTGGATCCTGACAACAACCTGGCAATACCGAAGATTTGTGCTCCAGAACTTGCTTCTCCCCGGCCAAATTCTTCCCGTATAACCATAAATACTGACATCTACTTAACAGAGGAGTGGAAAATTGCCCAGGTATGTCTTGTACAGAAAAAGCAGGACAAATCCAACCCAGCTGATGACTGAGAATAAACTGATGGTGTGATATGGAAGGTGTCAATCTTGCTGAGCAGTTTATTGCTGCTTGGTAATGTCCAATCTGCGATCTGCCAGGGCTACTCAGCTCCCTACTTCATTACAGCCTTGGTTCAAACATAGGCAAAAATAAAATTGAAGTCTAGAGGTGAGGCAAGACTGACAGCCCTTGACATCAAGGCTACATTTGACCAAGTATGGCATCAACGAGCTCTAACAAAGTAAAGGGGGAATACTTTCTGCTGGTTGCAGCCATGCAACAAGATCTAGACAATATCCAAACTTGTGCTATCAAGCGCCAAGTAACATTCTTGTCACACATATGCCAGGCAATGACCACCACCAATAAGAAGCTATGTAATCACTGTCCGCTAACATTCAATGGTGTTACTATCATCGAATCCCTCAATATCTACACACTGGGGGTTACCACTGGCGAGGCCAGTTGAGTTCTAGTCACTATATTTGTGGCCAGGGAAAAAAGGACAGATGCTAGGAATACTGCAGCAAGTAAGTCACCTCCTGATCACCCATCATCTTTCAAGGTACAAATCAGGAGTGTGATGGAATACTCCCTACTTGCTTACATGGTTGCAGTTCCAACATCACTCGAGAAAACTTACCACCACCCAGGACAAAGCAGTCCCCTTGACTGGCACCACATTCACAAACATCCAATCCCTCCACCATAGTAGCAGAACTGTGTACTGACTAACTATCTACAAGACGGACTACAGAAATTCATACGACCTTTCGACAGCATGCTCCAAACCCATGATCACTTCCAACTAGAAGGACAATGGCAGCAGATATGTGAGAACACAACCATCTGCAAGTTTCCCTCCAAGCCACTCACCACCCTGACTTGGAAATATACTGCCATTCCCTCATTGTTGCTGGGTCAAAATGCTGGCATTTCCGTAATAGCATTGTAGGTCAACTCACAGCAGATGGACTGCAGTGATTTAAGGTGGCAGCTAACTACCACCTTCAAAGGCAACCAGAGACGGGCAGCGATGCCTGCCTCCCACAAAATGAATAAATAAAAACAAAGTGCTAATATCGGCATGGACAGAAAATTGACTGGCTAACAAGAAGCAGAGTAGGAAAAAGTGGATCCTTTCAGGCTGGCTGAAAATGTGCAATTGTCAATTTTAGCAGAGAAAATAAAAATCTTCTTAATGGCAAGATGTTGCCAAGCTCTGATATGCAGAGATCTGGGTGTCCTACTGCATGAATCACAGACATTTAGTATGCAAGTACAGCAAACAGTCAGGAAATCTAATAGAACGTTATGCTTTATTGCAAGAGGAACTGAATACAAGACTAGGGAGGTTATGCCTCAGTTATACAGAGCACTGGTGAGATTGCATCTGGAATACTGCGTTCAGCACAGGTCACCGTGCCTGCAAAGGATGTTAATGCACTGGAGACAGTTCAGAAAATGTTCACTCGACTAATACCTGGGGTGAGAAGCTTGCCTTATAAGGAAAGCCTGAAATGTCTGAAGACTCAAAGGTAGCTTAACATCCTAAGGGAACTCGACTGGGTGGCGTGGATGTGAAAGGATGTTTTCTTTTCTGGTCAGTGTTGTAGTTTTAAAATAAGGGTTCACCATTTAAGATAATAATTTCTGAAAACAGAATGGATGTAGAACCTTTATATATTTTCAAGGCATAGGTATATACATTCTTGATTGAAGACTTCATATTTCCAGAAGATCATAGGACCGCGCTCTCTAATGAGAGATGGTTGCTGGTAGTTTAACCTGAGGGTCATCATGCCTCAGACAAGGAATGAGGTTGAGAAGGCATGACCTTAATGGTAACTTCAGTCAGTGGGGAAGTGAACCTGTACTGCTGGCATCACACTGCATCGCCAATCAGGTATCAGTGAACTCAGCTGGCTGGACAGCAGATTCTTGATTACCAAGTGTATGAAAGATTATCATCAGGATTATGCAAGAACGTAGAAGTGCGACAGAAATCAGATCAACCACAATCTTTTTGGATGGTGGATCAGGCTTGAAGGACCTAGTGGTCTATTATTGTCCGTATGACACTTTTTCTGGTGTCTGTTTGGAAAGGAAGTTGCGACCTCAAGTATAAACCAGTGTCATTCCATCAGTCCATGCAAAAATTGACCCAAAAGATGTTTTTAAAAAAGAAAGTGAGTTGTGAGCAAAAGCAGACAGCAAGTGAAGTCTAAAATCACAAATGTAGGAAGAAGCAAGGCAAGTCAGCCGGCTACAACTTCAAGAGTGAATGTAGTTAAGTATATTTGAAGAGTGCTAATCTTTTAAACGTCTGAGCAATTAGAACTAAAATTAAAAGCCTAATAGCTTCTAATATACACTCTTGTTAATTTTAAATCAAGATATAATAATGATTAAATTACTTTCAGTGATCTAATTCATCTGCTCAATCTTCAAGTCAATTGTTCCTTCATTCTCTATGTAAAGTTTGAACTTTGAAGTGATGCAAGCATTTCCAAACAATGGAGAATAGCACCCTGCCCTTTACTGATATCTACATAGTTGATTAAAAGGTGTTCACACAATCAGAACCTGGGAACTTTCTGGGGGAATGATAGTGTCCCCACCTCCAGGCTAGAAGGTCTGGTGGTCTTGACAGATTGATCATAAACTCACTGAGCAGCAAATTTATATTAGATTCCCTACAATGTGGAAACAGGCCCTTCAGCCCAACAAGTCAACACCGCCCCTTGCAGCATCCCACCCAGACCCATTCCCCTATAACCTACACACACCCCTGAACACTATGGGCAATTTAGCATGGCCAATCCACCCAGCCTGCACATCTTTGGACTGAGGGAGGAAACTGGAGTGCCCGGAGGAAACCCACGCAGACATGGGGAGATATATCTTAAAGGTATCCTCTTTGTTTATATCTGTTCACACCCTGCTACCCCCCTCCAATTCAAAATACAGTTTAAACTGGCCAAAACTTCTGCACACAAAAGACCACTAAGTGGTAAGAGGTTGGGACTTTTATCCCCTTGGAGTGTAGTATGTTGGGGGATGACTTAGAGGTTTACAAAATCGCAAGGGCATAGATAAGGTTAATAGCCTTTTCGCTAGGGTAAGGGAGTCTAAAACTAGAGGCATATTTTTAAAGGTAAGAGTGGAAAGATTTAAAAGGGGCCCAAGGAGCAACTTTTTCCATTCAGGGTAGCTCTTACGTGGAACGAACAGGTGCTCGTCAGAGTTAAAATGACAGGATATATCGGATGAAAACGTGGATGACAAGATGGTGTCAGAGGAGGGGTTCAGACTCCTGGGGCATTGGGACTCGTTCTGGGGGAGGCGGTACCTGTTCAAATTGGACGGGTTACACCTGGGCAGGACTGGGGACTGATGTCATAATACATATTAATGATTTGCATGAGGGAACAAAATGTAACATCTCCAAGTTTGCAAACGATACCAAGTTAGGTGGAAGGGTGAACTCTGATGAGGATGCAGAGATCCTTCAGCATGATGTCAATAGATTGGATGAGTGTGCAAATCAATGGTCGATGCAGTATAATTTGAATACTTGTGAGGTTATTCACTTTGGAAGCAAAAACAAGAAGGCAGAATACTACCCGAATGGCTGTAAATTGGGAGAGGGGAGTGCGCAGTGGGACCTGGGCATCCTTGTGCAACAGTTGCTGAAGATAAGCATAAAAAGTGCAGTAGGTGGTACAGAAGGCAAGTGGTACGTTGGCCTTCATTCCGAGACATTTCAAGTACAGGACCTGGGATGTATTGTTTCAGTTATACAGGGCCTTGGTAAGATCATACCTAAAATATTGTGCACAGTTTTGGTCTCCTTTTTGAGGAAGAATGCTCTCGCTCTCAAGGAAGTGCACAGAAGGTTTACCAGGCTGATTCCAGGGATGGCAGGACTGACGTTTTGAGGAGAGACTGACAAGGTTTGAATTGTTTTCGCTGGAGTTCAGACGAAATGGGAGGGGGGGTGGTGGTCTCAGAGACTTATAAAAATTCTAACAGGATTAGACAGGGTACATGCAGAGTGGATGCCCCTGATGGTGGGTGAGTCCAGAACCAGGGGTTGCAGTCTAAGGATTCAGGGAAGACCATTTAAGACAGAGACAAGGAAACATTTCTTCACTCAAACAGTGGTGAGCCTGTGAAATTCATTATCACAGGAAGTAGTTGAGATCAAAATACTGAATGTATTCAAGAGGCAGCTAGCTTTAGCACTTGGAGTGAACGGGATCAAAGGTTATGAGCAGAAAGCAGGATTAGACTTCTGAGTTGGACAATCAGCCATGATCGTAATGAATGGTGGAGCAGGCTCAAAGGGCCAAATGGCCTTCTTATACTCCTATCTTCTATGTTCCTATGGCCTGCCAGAGGAAGTGGTGGATGCAGGTAGTTATAATATTTTAAAATACATTTGGACAGGTAAATGAACATGAAAGGTTTAAAAAGGATATATGCCAAATGCAGCTAAGTAGAACGAGTTTAGTTTGGGAAACGTGGTTGGAATGGACAAGTTGGTCCAAAGTTGTTCAACATGAATGCCCTACAAGGAATGAAGTCTCCTAGCCTTTGCCAGTCAGGCCCATGTAATATGCACACCAGTGGCAATGTAATACAGTCTTAATTACCCTCCAAATTAAACTAACAAGCCATTCAGTTCAAGGGCAATTAGAAATGGGCAATAAGTTCTGGGTTTGCCAGCAACATCCACATCGCAAAGAATAAGCAAGCAGGTACAGCGAAGCATCGATTTGATCCTGAATAACAATATTTTGAAAGATAATAAAGTGTGAAGCTGGATGAACACAGCAGGCCAAGCAGCATCTCGGGAGCACAAAAGCTGACGTTTCGGGCCTAGACGCTTCATCAGAGAGGGGGATGGGGTGAGGGTTCTGGAATAAATAGGGAGACGGACCAAAGATGGAGAGAAAAGAAGATAGCTGGAGAGGAGAGTATAGGTGGGGAGGTAGGGAGGGGATAGGTCAGTCCAGGGAAGACGGACAGGTCAAGGAGGTGGGATGAGGTTAGTAGGTAGGAAATGGAGGTGCAGCTTAAGGTGGGAGGAAGGGATGGGTGAGAGGAAGAACACGTTAGGTAGGCAGAGACAGACTGGGCTGGTTGTGTGATGCAGTGGAGGGAGGGGAAGAACTGGGCTGGTTTTGGGATGCAGTGGAGGAAGGGGAGATTTTGAAGCTTGTGAAGTCCACATTGATACCATTGGGCTGCAGGGTTCCCAAGCGGAATATGAGTTGCTGTTCCTGCAACCTTCGGGTGGCATCATTGTGGCACTGCAGGAGGCCCATGATGGACATGTCATCTAAAGAATGGGAGGGAGAGTGGAATCTGCAGTTCCCATTATCTCTGATACATATTTTGAAAGATGTCTGGTTTACAGCAAGTTAAAGAAATAGACTTTGCTTAATAGCGGTGAGCCGAAAAGATAAAGGTGCATTTAAAAAACTGAGCTCAGTGAGGCACAGGAAGTACCTCCCCATACACTTGTTATCCAGCAGCCTTAGAGAATAACGTCCAAAAACACCGAAAACAAAGCAAAGTGAATTATACTTAAACACAAAAAAGTAGAACTTTTTAAAAAATATCTCTTCGGTAAGGAGAAAAAAGCTATGTTGAGACCGTTTGCTTTCAATATTTATTTTAAAATCCGTAGACGTTCAAAAATGTTAACTAGAACTCGGAGAAAATACCATATAGATGACGAGCGCATTTAGTTCTGAACCTGAAACTGGAGAGAAAAATCAAGTTTTTAAAAAAACTTTACTGGGGTCTTGCAGTTTTCCGAGATAAAACTATCAAAATCCTGTCACGTTAACGCAAATAGTGGGGTACGGGGAGATTAAAACGTCTCAAATGTCTTTGCGCTCAAAAGCAGAACATTTCGGGTTTTTTTTACGCGTTATTTTGTTTCCACCCACCATTTCAGAAGAAACTTGACAGGAGGAAACACATCGCCCGCCCTCTCAAAACGTCAAATAAAACAAGTTTACGAAGAAAAACAATAATTTTTACTTCCAAACTCTCATCAAGCATACAGAAAACATTACCTTAGCTGAAATGTTTAAATCTTTTCTTCAAAATAAACTCTTCTCCTACGATCTAAAAAGACAGTTTTTTTTTGAAATACAAATGTTCTCGTTTTCCGCCGCTACAGCTCACGAGCTCCACAAAGGCGCCAAGACCACTCATTGGCCCAGAGCGAAGAGTTTGCACGGCCTTGCCGCTCGCGGATTGGCTGAACTCGGCCACTCGAGATCGCGTTCCATCATAACGGCCGTTACAAAATGGTGGAGTTTACAGAAGCGGGTGTAGTGTTGTTGGCGGTTCCGGGCCGAAATGACAAGCGTCAATCGAAAGTTATGCCGTTTCCTCCGTCTTACACTTTCGGAGAGAGGAAAAAAAAGTTCAGATAAAACTCCTCTTGTGGGAAGAAAATTGTGACAGCCATTAAACGCACATCATCTCAGGTTCTGCAATCCCGACAGATGCTGGAAATCCGAGATAAAAACAGAAAATGCTGGTTCGTAGGCAGCAGATCACATCTAAAGACATAAAACAAAACTGGAGTTAACATTCAGGTGAATGGTCACATTCATCAGCAATGGAAATGGTTACAAGGGAAACATTGCAAACTTTTAAGGAAGTGAAAAATAGGGTTGAGTGAAATTAAGCGGCAAGTGTTATGTAAGGGCTTTAAGTTGTACAATAATCTCTAACATAGTGTTAACAGCAGTTGCACTTTCCCCTGCCACCTTTCCAGAGCTCACTCTGATTTTATTTCCCCTTCCCATACCAACACCTTCCACAAAATCACAGGATGCCTCCTTGACTTTTACTGCGGGGAACCTTTGGACTGTTCAGGCACCAAACACTTTAGGCTGGGATCTTTATTTGTATTTCTTTCAATTTACTATATATGGAAGAGGGTGATCAATTATGGCCAGCATTGACAGGTTGGACTAACGGGTATGTTTCTGTGTTGCATAATTATGATTCAAAGTTTGCATGTGATAAGTAAATTGGTCAGTGGGTAAATATTGAGGATAGCCTTAGATTAGACCACAACACTGTAAAAAGTAGGAACAAGAGCAAGTTGTTCAGTCCCTTAAGTCTACTCTGACGTTCAGTTGGATCATGCCTGATCCAATATTCCTGTATATACCGTGTGATTCCCTACTGATCATCAGTTCATTTATTTCAGGCTTAAATATTTACAAGGATCCCAGCCCACGGCTCTTTGTGACAAGGAGTTCATGACTCACCACACTGACAGAAGAAATTCGTATTTATGTCAGTCTTAAATTGGTGCCTGTTTATCCTGAAATTATGCCCTCTGGTCCTAAACTCTCCCTTGAGGGAAACATCCTCTCAGCATTAAAAATAATAGGAACTACAGATGCTGGAGAATCCGTGATAACAAAGTGTGTGTAAAGCTGGACGAACACAGCAGGCCCGAAACGTCAGTTTTTGTGCTCCTATGATGCTGCTTGGCCTGCTGTGTTCATCCAGCTCTACACTTTGTTATCCTCTCAGCATTTATCTTTTCAAGCCTTTCAAGAGTCTTATACATCTCAATGAGATTGCCTGTCATCCTTCTACTCTTCAAAGAGTAGAGTCCAAATCTGTTCAGCCTTTGCTCATAAGACAATCCCTCCATACCAAGGATGGTCTTAGTCAATCTTCTATGACACTTAAAAAAGGAACTCAAAACTGCTCACTAGCCCAGAAGTGGTCTTATCAGCACCTTGTACAGTTGCAGTAAGATTTCCCTACTCTTATACCTAAATCCCCATGAAATAAGGGCCAACATGCCAGCCTTCTTGTGTTTGTTTACTTTAGAGTACGGTATGAATTTGTTCTCAATACTAGCTGCATTCAAAAGCACAGCCTTTCCTTTTGTCTTTTTGTTATCCTTGAAATATCTAAGTCTTGATTGTTGTGATACTCTTTTTTTTCTTCTTTCTGTCCTTTCCTACCACTCTGTAACTCTCATTTCCCCCATTACTGCCGGGTCACCAGACATACAATCCCAACCTAGTCAATCTCCCTTCATACGTCAGTCCTGCCATTGCTGGAATCAACCTGGTAAACCTTTACTGCACTCCCTCGAGAGCAAGAGCATCCTTCCTCAGAAAAGGAGATCAAAACTGCACACAACACTCCAGGTGTGGTCTCACCAAGGCCCTCTACAACTGCAACAACACAGCCCAGCTCCTGTACTTGAAAGCCCTTGCTATGAAGGCCAACATACAATTTGTTTTCTTTACTGCCTGCCGCACCTTCATGCTTACCTTCAGCAACTGCTGCACAAAGATGCCCAGGCCCCACTGCACACTCCCCTCTCTCAATTTACAGCCTTTCAGGTAGTAATCTGCCTTCTTGTTTTTGCTTCCAACGTGAATAACCTCACATGTATACAAATGATACAGTATCTACCATTGATTTGCCCACTCACCCAATCTATTGAGATCATGCTGAAGTTTCTCTGCATCCTCATCAGAGTTCACCCTTCCACCCAACTTGGTATCATCTGCAATCTTGGAGATGTTGTATTTTATTTCCCCATCCAAATCATTAATACATATTGCGAATAGCTGGGCTCCCAGCCCCGATCCCTGTGGCACCCCACTAGTTACTGCCCATCACAGTTGATTTGTCCCTCTCAGAATTTTCCCTCCTTACTGGGATGTATTTTTGCTGAGTGTCATGAGTTACCCCCTTAAATGTCTGTCACTGTGTTCCAACAAACAATTTTCTTGAGTGAGCTGCACTTGAGAGCTTCATCGACTGTCTGCCTGCCTCTTTTCCTTCCCTGACTGCATTTCTGTAAACATGCTACCAAAATACTCCCAACTGCACAAGACCACTACTGTGCCTCCAGTTGACACTCAAGCTCCAAAACCCAGTGTTTGTGCTAATGTAACTGGTGGCACTACCTGCAGATTTGGTCATCCAGCTTGCAAGGAGTATTCTAAGATTTCCCACGTACAATGGGCCAAGCAACCCAGGGGCCCAAGCTCCCAGCATTAGTTTAGTTGCTTTAGTTGAAATAATCTCTTACCCTAAATTTAAGATAAGTAGAAAATTAATTTTAAAAATGAACTGAAGATTCTGGAGATCTGAAACAAACAAAAACAGAATTTGCCAGAGAAACTCAGCAGTCAGGCAGGCATCTGTGACAGGTTGCTGAAACATTAATGCTGTCAGAACTGCTGACTTTCTCCAGAAATTTATTTCTTTTTGTTTCAGAATGTTAATTAAATTTGTTAATAAGTAATAAGTAGAACTCTTATGTTAATACAGGTTTAATGTGGACAAGAATAGCTATCCACTGCCCACCAATCAGTTCACTGCTTTGCTTCATGTGACTTGCATCAGCCTTTTTGAATTCTGGCAGGGTTGCTGCTGCTTCAATTGAATTCAGTCTGGGTCTCATCCCCCAGAGCTTTTACTGACAGATTTGTGGGGAGAGTTCACACACAGGCTTACTACTCTGCTGCTGCACTGACTCTTACTGTCAGAGTCGTAGACTAGGTATCTGTATTTTGGTTCTTGTAAACCTACAATTCTACAGCACTGGACAGGGTAAACTCAGGAAGTATGTACGACTCAACAGTCCAGAATCAGGGGTCACAGTCTGAGGGACCAGGGAAGCCAATGCTGAAATGAGGTGTGGTGAATTTGTGGAAATTCTCTCCCACAAAAAGTGGTTGAGACCAAAACGTCGAATGTTTTCAAGGTAACAAGGTGTGAAGCTTGATGAACAGGCAGACCAAGCAGCAGGCCTAGGCCCGAAACATCAAGCTTTCCTGCTCCTATGATGCTGCTTGGCCTGCTGTGTTCATCTAGCTCTACACCTTGTTATCTCAGATTCTCCAGCATCTACAGTTTCTACTGTCTCTGAAACAATGTTTTCAAGGTGTTAGATATTGCTTTTATGGATAAAGGGATCAAAGAGTTTGTGGAGAAAGCAGGAACTAGGTATTGAACTGGATGATCAGCTAGCAGTTTGAAGGGCTGTATGACTTAATCCTCTTATTTTCTATGTTCCTGTGTTCTGAATCTCACTCAAACCCATTCTTGTACTTCTGGTGTAAGATGGCGGCAGAGTAACAGGGCTGCGTTCAGGGTCTTGCCTAGGGCCCATTTGCTTTGCTTGTTTGCTTTATTCTTGCTTCTGCTGTTTTCTTTCTCTTTATTATCCTTTCCTTTTGGTCTTTTATTTCTTCTTTTCTGTGGTGGATTGGTCAGCAGCTCTGACAAAGACTGAGAGTGGGCTGCATGCAGAATTGTGGACATCGCTTCTCCTTGCAATAGGAGGCGGCAGCAACAGGGACATTCTTCTGCCAATAGGAAGAAGTGACAGTGATTGCAGTATCCTGCCATTCAGGAAGCTTATGGTAACAGCAACAAGGTTGCTCCCCCAGCGTTGGAGCCAGTGGCACCAGCAGCGACGTTGTTCCCCCAGCGTTCGGGGAGCAGTGGCAGCAAAGTTTCAGTGAGAGGTGATGGCTGCACTGATGGCAGCAGACTCTTCAAGATGGTGGCACCAGCAAGGTGACATCTGCAGCCAAAGCGGGACTTGTGGCTTGGCAGCAGCCTGGCCTGACAGTGGAACCAGGGACTCATGGTTGCAGGGCGAGTGTGGGTTCAGCAGCATCAGCATAGTGGGTATAGTGACAAAGAGTTGGCGCCTGAAGTGTGACAATTGATATGTCAGTGGTTCCGGTGCAGGGTGCGGTGAGGCAGCGGATGTCTCCCTTGAGACCAGTTACCAGTGTGGATTGGGTCAAAAAGACCGATGTTCTGAACCTTTCACTTTATTTTTCTAATTTATACCAGTGACTTGTAATGTTGGGCAATTTATTTCTTTATTTTTCTAATTTTTTTTAGTTTTCTAAGAATTTTAACTTAAAGTATCTCTACCTAGGTATCTTGTACCTGAGATAGTGCTTTAATGCGGTGAGTGTGAATTTTTCACCGTATTCATTTGAGTACATGTGATAATGAAACTAATTCAATTCAGTTCAATCCTGCCAGTACGATACAGTGGTGCCAAGCTGCTGCAGATTCCTTTCGATCTGCTTCATGGTGATTCTGGCTGCTGCATACTTCCCCACTCCCAGCCTCTCTAATTGCCCAGTATGGTTGAGATACACCCAATGTCTGTGGCTGCACGATGCATGTGCAAACTGACCTTAGCACTGTGTTACAGGAAGCCATTCAAGTGGGAAGTGAAACAAGAAATATTGTGATAGTAGATGACAGTTTAATGAGGGGAAATGACTCAGTTCTTTGCGCGAAGAACGTGAGTCCAAAGAACTATGTTGCCTGCCAGGTGCCAAAGATGATGGGCTAGAGAGGAACTTGCATTGAGAGATAGAGGATCCAGTTATCATGCTCAATGTAGGTACCATTGACATAGATAAAACAAAAGAGGGTCCTATATAGAGAGTACGGGGTTTGGGGTACTATGTTGAAAATGGGAACTTCAAATATAGTCTCTGGATTATTATCTGAGCCATTTGCAAATTGGCATAGGGCACATAAAATTAAGATGAATACATGGCTCAGAAACTGGTGTCAGAGAAGTGGCCACTGGTATCAGTTTTGGGGAAAGTGTGTGTTATATCTTTGGGACATTCGACACCTAAACTGTGCTGGACTAGTATTCCTACAAATTATATAGCCAGGGAAGTTGGGAGGAATTTCAGTTAAATAGTAGAGACAAGGCATCACATTTGTCAAGATGCAGCATGGCTATTAGATAAGCTGCCAGTGCCTAAAGTCGATAAGGCACTGGACTCAATGAGATGAATCTAAGGATATTGAAGAAACTGATAGTGTTAATTTGCAGAAGCACTGGCAATTATCTTTCAGTCTTGACTGGATTCAGGGTGGTGCCAGATGTTGGAGATTTGCAAACTTAATGCTCTTATTCAAAAGAAATGTGAAGAATGGCCCAGCAATTACCGAACAATTGGTTTTACACTGGTGATCACTGAACCTCTAGAAACAATTATGGAGGAAAATGGTGGGTTGATACAAAAGTGCCAATTACTGACAATTCCCACCCCATCAGTCTACTCTTGATCGTCAGTGAACTGATGGAAGGTGTCATCAACAGTGTTATCAAGCAATTTTTTGCATTACCTGCAAGTTCCCCTCCAAGTCATCAACATCTTGACTTGGAAATTGGATGACTAAAGCAGCATTTGAACCAACAGTGCATATCAATGCTATTATTAGTTTACAAAAGCAAAGACGGAATTTTACAAATGCTTACCAAAACACCAGGAGATCTTGAAATGAGGGTGGAACATACTGAGTGCAAAAAACCCAATCCCATTATGGAAAATGTTCTCCGGGTGATTTTCATATTTGCTGCTGAGGTGAATGCATTCATGCAACATATTCATGACCATGTGCAATTACTGCGAACTGGCGCATCAAAAATTACATTTTTGAATTCATGAGGTGCATTAGTTTCATCCGACTGAAACAGACCATAAAATGCAGCAGCAGATATAGGCCATTCAGCCCACTGAATCTGCTCCACCATTCAAGCAGAATATAGACAATCTGACAGTCCTCAATTTCTATCCTTCCTTTTCCCCATAACCCTTAATGATTCCCTTAATGATAAATAACTGTCTACCCCAAGCTTGAATATATATAATGACAGCTTTGGAAAGCCTTCTGTGATAAAGAATTCTGCAGATTTACTATTCTCAGAGAAGAAACTCCACTTCATTTCTGTCTTCAATGGGCAACCCTTATTCTGAGATTATGCTCTGTGGTCCAAGACTCTTCCACAATGGGAAATAACCTTGCCACATCATCTGTCAAGTCCTTTGAGAACCTTATATACTTCGGTAAAATTGACTTTCATTCTTCTAACCTCGAATTTGTATGGCCAAGACACATTTCACTTCTCTTCATAAGACAGTTGCTCCATTAATTTTGGATTAATTTAGTGAACATTCTCTCAACTCCCTCTGATGCTCCTATATCTTAGAAAAGATTACCAAAACTATACCTGGGCAGGACCAGAACTTATGTCCAAGGGGTATTATTTGCTATTGCACTTGTGAAGTGTCTTTTTTTTCTATTCATTTGTGGGATGTGGGTGTCGCTAGCTAGCCAGTGTTCAAACTAAAATGGCAGAGTTCTGAAGAAGATTCCTACTGGACTCAAAATGTTAAGTCTGTTTCTCTGTCAGCCTGCTGTGTTCCTCCTGCATCTGAGTTAGTTCAAGGTTCCTCTGATCTTCAGTACTTTCCAAATTCTTTTCATTCATATTATAATCCCTTGCCTAATAGCTCTCCCTAAGTGCATTACTTCACACTTTTTTCAGGTCTAATCCTATTTCTCATTGTTCTGCTGAGCTAACCAACCTGTTGATATCCTCTAGCAGTTTATGGAAATCCTCATTATTTACAATCCTACCAATTTTCATGTCATCCATGAACTTCTTGATCATACGGTCAAAATTTATGTCCAAATATTAATGAATACAATAGTAAGAGCCCTAATACCAAGCCCTATGGAACCTCATTGCAAACATTCTTCTACTGTTGCCGTCTGTTTTCTGCCTCTCCACCAATATCCAGTATGCCTTTTTGCTTGGATCCCATGGACTCTTAAGTTTCTTTTCCAGTCTGCCGTGAAGGACCTTGTCAAAAGCCTTGTCGGTGTCCATGTAGACCACATCAAACACACATTCATCAACACTCCTGGTAGCCTCCTCAAGAAAAGGGTGTTCACATTGTCTGTCACATCTCAGCCGGACCAGGTAAGGGCAACAGGTTTTCCTTCCCTAGTGGGCTTTAATGGACTAGAAGGTTTTTTTTTGGATTGATGGAAATTTCATTGTAACCATTGCTGCGTATAGTTTTCAATTCCATTATTCCAATTACCATGGTGCAATTTGAATTTTTGTCCCCTGAACAATGGATTATGTATCCAGCAATATTACCACTTCATCGCTGTCTCCCCAAATTATCCAGATCATTGCCAGTGATATTGTCATTATGATACCACTTCCCTGGATTACAAGGGAATGAAGAACATAAAAAAAGCAAACAATTTTTTTAGTCACACACAAAATGTGTTGGTATCACTTGCAATGCTAATATTAGTGAACATTCTTGACTGCCCTTGAACCAAATGTTAGGCTCCTTCAGAAGACAATTAAGAGCCAATGATCAGGAACAAAAACAAAGTTCAGCAGGTCTGGCAGCATCTGTGGAGGAGAAAACAGAGTTAACGTTTCGGGCCCGGTGATCCTTCCTCAGAACTGATGGTGTCTGGGGAAACGTCAGTTTATATGCAGAAAATAGGGAGGTGGGTGGGGTAGGAAGTAAACAGTAGGATAGAGCCCAAAGAGAGAGAAAGACAGTTGGACAGACAAAGGAGTTGCTAATAATCAGGCTGGGAGGGTTAGTAGTGGTTAATGGGGACTGTTAGTGACTAACAACAGGGGGTGTGTAGTGGCAGGCTTTGTGGTAACATGGCCTGATGTGCCATGGTGGTGTCGTGGTCCAGGGGAAGGTAGGAAGAGGTATCCAAGAGCTGGCACTCAGCCTCTGCACATTAGAAGTCCGTACGCCAGACAACAACAGCACCACACTTATCGGCAGGCTTGATGATAAAGTTAGGGTTAGATCTGAGTGCATGGAGTGCAGTCAGTTTGAAGAGAGATAGGTTGGATTTGTTGAGAGGGTCAGTGAAATTGAGTCGACTGATGTCACGTTGACAGTTCTCAATGAAAAGATCAAGTGCAGGTAAAAGGCCAGAGGGAGGGGTCCAGCTGGAGGGAGAGTGTAGGAGTTGGGCAAAGGGGTCTTTAGGGCTGGGAGAGGACTCTTGCCCAAAGAAATGAGCACAGAGGTGAAAACGGCGGAGGAACGGTTCGCCATCATGTCATTGCCTGAAATTCGTTAAGGTGGGGACACAGAGGGATAAAGCTGAGGCCTTTTCTAAGTACACAGTGTTCAGCATCAGAGAGCAGAAGGTTAGGAAGGATGGTGAATACCTGACAGGAGCGGGGGGGAGGATGGAGTCAGAGGGAAGGGAAGGAGAGGTAGGTTCCAGAGAGCCAAAGTTATTTTTTGAGTTGGTAACCGGCGAAGGTGCAACGCCTGCGCATTTACCTCCTCACACCAGTATCCAAGGGCCCAAACATACCTTCCAGGTGAAGCAACACTTCACCTGCACTTCCAAGAATCTAGTCCACTGCATTTGCTGCTCACAATGTGGTCTCCTTTACACTGGGGAAACAAAGCATAGACTTGGCGACTGCTTCGCAGAACATCTACATTCTGCTCGCAAGAAAGACCCTGAACTACCTGTTGTGTGCCACTTCAATGTACCACCTTGCTCCCTGGCCAACATCTCTGTCTCCAGCTTGCTACAGTGTTCCAGTGAAGTCCAGTGCAAGCTGGAGGAACAACTCCTCATTTTCTGTTTGGGGACCCTACAGCCTTCCGGACTCAATATTGAGATTAATAATTTTAGGGGCTAAACTCTCCCATGTCCCAGCCCCCCACCCCACACACCAGGCCTTGTTACCACAAAGCCTGCCATTACACACCCCTTGTTGTTAGTCACCAACAGTCCCCATTAATAACAATTTACCCTCCCAGCCTGATCATTAGCAACTCTTCTGTCTGTCCAAACGTCTTTCTCTCTGTTTGGGCTCTCCTGAGTGCATGGAGTGCAGTCAGTTTGAAGAGAGATAGGTTGGATTTGTTGAGAGGGTCAGTGAAATTGAGTCGACTGATGTCACGTTGACAGTTCTCAATGAAAAGATCAAGTGCAGGTAAAAGGCCAGAGGGAGGGGTCTATCCTATCATTTACTCCCTACCCCACCCACCTCCCTATTTTCTGCATAGCTGCCATCCTTACCTGGTCTGGCCTACATGTGACTCCAGACCCACAGTAATGTAGTGACTCTTAGCTGCCCTCCAGCTGATTAGGGACGGGCGATAAATGCTGCTTAGCCAATGACACCCACATCTCATGAATGAAGAAAGGAGTCCACCCTACTGTCAGTCTTAGTTTAAGGAGATATTTTATTACTCAAGAAAGGGGAAAGAAAAAAGCAATTTCCCAGCCACCATCAGTTCTGAGGAAGGGTCACCGGACCCGAAAATGTTAACTCTGTTTTCTCTTCCACAGATGCTGCCAGACCTGCTGAGCTTTTCCAGCAACTTTGTTTTTGTTCCTGATTTACAGCATACGCAGTTCTTTTGGCTTTTGAGAGCCAATGATATTGCTGATGGTATGGAGTGACATAGGCTGGTCCAGGTGAGGAGTTCCTTCTGAAAAGGCTGTTGGTGAACTAGATTTTCTTTTTGTGACAGTTGAGAATAGTTGTCATGGTAGCCATTAGAGATATTAGCTTTATAATTGCAGACTGATTATTTGAATTGAAATTCCACCAGTGGCTGTAATGGAACTGTAAACGCGCTCTCCGGAGATTTGTCCGGTATCTCAATTATTTAGGGGAGGTGATGGCCTAATGATATTATTGCTGGACTGTTAATCCAGAGACCCAGATAATGTTCTGGGGACCTGGATTCGAATCCCACCATGGCCGATGGTGGAATTTGAATTCAGTAAATGTCTGGAATTAAGAGTGTATTGATGATCATGAACCATTGCTGATTGTTAGGAGAAAATCCCAACTGGTTCATTGATGTCCTTTAGGGAAGGAAGCTGCCATCCTTACCTGGTCTGGCCTACATGTGACTCCAGACCCACAGTAATGTAGTGACTCTTAGCTGCCCTCCAGCTGATTAGGGACGGGCGATAAATGCTGCTTAGCCAATGACACCCACATCTCATGAATGAAGAAAGGAGTCCACCCTACTGTCAGTCTTAGTTTAAGGAGATATTTTATTACTCAAGAAAGGGGAAAGAAAAAAGCAACCAAAAAGGGGAGAAATTGGAACATGAGAGAAAACTAGCCAAAACTAGAATGTTGTAATCCCAGCTGAAGTTATTGTGGACAAGTCAAATATCAGACTGAAATTTAGATTGACAGATCATATTTTGTTTAGTACCACATTTAGTGTCATATTTAGTACCCGGCCTCTAGGAAATCCCATGCGTGTCTTTGGTTGGCTTGCCCTAACTTGAGTACGTTATCCCAGTCAAATTGGTGGCCTTCTTTGTCCACATGTATGGAAACGAGTGATAGTTGGTCATGTCCCTTGGTAGCTAGTTGGTGCTCATGTACCCTGTTAATTGATTTTCTCCCGGTCTGTCGGATATAGTGTTTGTGGCAGTCCTTGCATGGGATTTTATATGTAACGTTGGTCCTGTTAGTTGTGGGAATGGGATCCTTCGTTTTTGTCCATAGTTGTCGTCGGGGAGCATGGTGGCTCAGTGGCTAACACTGCAGCCTCACAGTGCCAGAGACCTGGGTTTGATTCTAGCCTCGGGTAACTGGCTGTGCGGAGTTTGTGCATTCTCCCTGTGTCTGTGGGTTTCCTCTGGGTGCTCCAGTTTCGTCCCACAGTCCAAAGATGTGCAGGCTAGGTGAATTGGCCATGCTAATTGCCCGTAGTGCTCAGGGGTGTGTGGGTTATTGGGGGATGGGCCTGGGTGGGATGCTCCAAGGGGCAGTGTGGACTTGTTGGGACGAAGGGCCTGTTTCCACACTGTAAGGAATCTAATCTAGTGTACATGTGGGTCTGTTTGCTACCACGATTCCTAGTGTTCCGAGTAATCTGGTAGTCATCTCTGCTATGTTCTTAATGTATGGCAGGCTGACTAATGTATCTGGGCATGTTGTGTCTTCCTGTTGTTGTCTGTTGAGTAAGTACTGGTGGATTATGCTTTTTGGGTAGCTGTTGATTTTAAAGACTCTGTGGAGGTGTTCTTTGATTTCAGTTAGTTAAGGAAAGAAAGATGGCAAAAAAAGGTTTTAGTTTGAGAGAAGGTGGATTTTATTAAAATAAGGTAGGATCTGGCCAAATAGACTGGGAACAGAAAGCAGGGTCACTGGAGCCGAAACATTAGTTCTGCTTTCTCTCTACAGATGCTGCCAGACCTGCTGTGTTCTTCCAGCAATTTCCATTTCTATGTCTGACTTTCAGCATATACAGTTTTTTTTATATAGATTCCGCACAGCTACTTGAGGTTAAACTACAGCAGAATAGTGGGAGGCATTCAAGAACATATTGGTGAGCAGTGGAACTGAACAGATACTTGGCGTAAGTCTTCCCAGTTCCCTTCAGGTTGAAATGTCAGAGTTACAACTCAGAGAACCCTGATTTCCAAGAATATTCAAGACTGGACAAAAAGGAAAGTAGACATATCACAGGTACAAAGGGAGCAAATCAATGAAGGCTCGAGTGAAGTATATAAAGTGCAGGGGGAGCCTAGGAAAACAATGAGGAGAGAAAAGAGAGAGCATAAGAAAACACTCACAGGCAAGATAAGGGAAATCACAAGACACTCTACAAGTATGTCAAGGGGAAAAGAATAACCAGGTAAAGAGTAGGGACCAAGGAGGAAATCTCTGTGTGTAGCTGGAGAACATTGGTAGACTTAAATGAATATTTTGCATCAGTTTTTACTTTGGAAGAGGATGTAGGTACAGAATTAGGGAAGGTGGACTATGAGGTTCTTGAGCAGATTGACAAGAGAGTGGGGAGATATTTGAGGTTTTGGCACGTTGCGGGCAACGAGGAAAGAAATTGCAGAGGCCTTGACCCAAATTTTTAATTCCTCTCTGACCATATGAAGGGCCAAAGAACTGGAAGACAGGTAACATTTTCAAGAAAGGTGGTAGACATAAACCAGGGAATTATTGGCCAGTGAATCTCACATCAGTGGTTGAGAGATTAAGGTAAAGGAACTTCACAGGGGGTAGTGACCAAAATATGATAGAGTTTGAGTGAAGATCTGTAGCTCAGGCGCTGGTTGTGGATGTTGGTGTGTTTGCCGAGCTGGGAGGTTTGATAGCAGTCATTTCATCCCCTTACTAGGAGACAGAAAGGGCACAGCAGACATGCTGTTGAAGGAGCAGTTGTTGCGAGTGATGTATAAATTTGTTTCTCTGAGACAGGTAAGAAGGGGTAAGATTAAGGAGCCTTGGATGACGGGTACAGAGGTGCTTCTTGTCAAAAAGAAAAAGGCAACGTATGTAAGGTGGAGGAAGCAAGGGTCTAGCACAGCTTTAGAGGATTATAAGCTTGCTCGGAAGGAGCTCAAAAGTGGACTGAGGAGGGCCAGGAGGCGGCACGAAAAAGGCTTGGCAGGAAGGATTAGGGAGAACCCAAAGGCATTTTACTCATACGTGAGGAATAAGAGAATGATCAGGGAGAAGGTAGGGTCGATCAGGGATAGCGTAGGGAACTTGTGCGTGGAGTCTGAGCAGGTCGGGGAAGCCCTAAATGAGTTTTTTGCTTCGGTTTTCACTAAGGAAAGGGACCTTGTTGTGGATGAGAACTTTGAGGAGCAGGAAAACAGGCTTGAACAGATCAAGATTGAGGAAGTTGATGTGCTGGAAATTTTGGCAAACATTAAGATTGATAAGTCCCCAGGGCCAGACCAGATTTATCCTAGGTTGCTCCGGGAAGCGAGAAAGGAGGTTGCTAAGCTGCTGGCGAAGATCTTTACTTCCTCACTCTCGATGGGAGTCGTACCGGAAGATTGGAGAGAGGCAAATGTTGTTCCTCTTTTCAAGAAAGGGAATAGGGAAATCCCTGGAAATTACAGACCAGTCAGTCTTACGTCTGTGTTCAGCAAGATTTTGGAAAGAATTCTGAGGGATAGGATTTATGACTATTTGGAAAAGCATAGCGTGATTAAAGGGAGTCAGCATGGCTTTGTGAGGGGCAGGTCATGCCTTACAAATCTTATTGAGTTCTTTGAGGAAGTCACGAGACAGGTTGATGAGGATCAAGCAGTGGATGTGGTGTACATGGACTTCAGCAAGTCATTTGATAAGGTTCCCCACGGCAGGCTCATTCATAAAGTCAGGAGGTATGGGATACAGGGTGGTTTGGCTGTCTGGATTCAGAATTGGTTGGCTGACAGGAGGCAGAGAGTGGTTGTAGATGCTAAGTATTCTGCCTGGAGGTCACTGCTGAGTGGTGTCCCGCAGGACTCTGTTCTTGGGCCTCTGCTCTTTGTAGTTTTTATAAATGACTTGGATGAGGAGGTTGAGGGTTGGGTTAGTATGTTTGCTGATGACACAAAGGTTGGAGGTGCCGTTGATAGTATCGAGGGCTATTGCAGGCTTCAGCGAGACATTGACAGAATGCAGAGCTGGGCTGAGAAATGGCAGATGGAGTTCAAACTGGATAAATGCGAAGTGATGCATTTTGGAAGGTTGAACTTAAATGCTGAATATAAGATTAATGGCAGGATTCTTGGCAGTGTGGAGGAACAGCGGGATCTTGGTGCTCAAGTGCTTTGCTCCCTCAAAGTTGCCACCTAGGTGAATAAGGTTGTTAAGAAAGCATATGGTGCTTTGGCTTTCATTTACAGGGGGATCGAGTTTAAGAGCTGCGAGGTTATGCTGCAGCTCTACAAAACCCTGGTGAGACCACACTTGGAATATTGTGTCCAGTTCTGGTCGCCCTATTATAGGAAAGATGTGGAGGCTTTGGAGAGGGTGCAAAGGAGGTTTACCAGGATGCTGCCTGGACTGGAGGGCTTGTCTTATGAGGAGAGGTTGACTGAGCTTGGACTTTTCTCTCTGGAGAGAAGGAGGAAGAGATGTGACCTGATCGAGGTGTACAAGGTAATGAGAGGCTGGATAGAGTCGATAGCCAGAGACTTTTCCCCAGGGCAGGATTGACTGCCACGAGGGGTCATAGTTTTAAGGTGTTAGGAGGAAGGTATAGAGGAGACGTCAGAGGGAGGTTCTTCACCCAGAGAGTTGTGAGCGCATGGAATAGTTTACCAGTGGTAGTCGTGGAAGCGGAGTCATTAGTGACATTTAAGCGACTGCTGGACATGCACATTGACAGCAGTGAATTGAGGGGATTATTTTATTTTTGGATTAGGATTATTCCACGGCACAACATCGTGGGCCGAAGGGCCTGTACTGTGCTGTACTTTTCTATGTTCTGTGTTCTATCTTCAGTGCTGTGGAGCCTCCTGTGAAGCGCTGTTGGCTTGTGCCGTCTGTTATCAAACCTCCTAGCTCGGGAAACTCACCAATATCTATAATATGATAGAGCTCACCTGCAGTTTGAAAGGGGAACAAATGAAATGTCAACATTCAGTGCGAAAGGGCTAGAATACAAGAGCAGAGATGTGCTGCTGTGGCTGTATAAGGCTGTGGTCAGACTGCACTTAGATTATTGTGAGCAGTTTTGGGCCCCTTACGTTCTGAAGAATGTGTTGGCCTTGGATCGGTCCAGAAGAGTTATTTCAGAAGGGTCCGGGGTATGCAAGGCTGTATTCAGTAGAGTTTAGAAGGATGAGAGGGGATCTCAAGGAAAAATACAGAATAGTGAGAGGCCTGGAACGAGTGGATCAGGATAAAGTGTTTCCACTAGTAGGAGACAGTAGAATCCAAAGGCACAACCTCAGAGTGAAGGGGTGACCGTTTAGAACTGAGATGAGGAATTTCTTCATCCGGAGAGTGGTGAATCTGTGGACTCCAAATCTTTGTATTTCAGACAGAGATGGATAGTTTTTTGGTTAATAAGAAGATCAAAGGTTACAGAGAGAAGGCAGGAGAATGAAATTGAGAAACATATTAGCCATGAACAAGTGGAAAAGCAGACTTGAATGGGCCGAATGGCCTAATTCAGCTCTGATATCTAATTATCTAAGGAAACTACTGAGGAAACTTTTGAAGGTGAGAATTAATCTCAATTTTGAGAAGCAATGTTTGGTTTTGGTAGACAACACGGCTTTGCCAGAGGGTGGTCATGACTAACAAATCTGGTTAAAGAAGTGCCTTAGAGACCTACAGCATGGAAACCGGCCCTCTAGCCTGACTTGACCATGTTGCCCAGTTTTCACAATTAAATTAGTCCCATTTGCCTGTATTTGGTCCATTACGAGGGGCTACAGTTTTAACATGAGTGGAGTTAGATATAGGGAAGACGTCAGAGGTAGGTTCTTTACTCGCAGTGTGTTAGGGGTGTGGAATACATTGCTGGAGAGGGCAGTGGAGTCGGCCTCAGGAGTATTTAAGCGGCTATTAAATAGGCATATGGATGATAATATAAGGTAGGGATGGAGGTGAGATAGACCTTAGGTTTAGGGTAAAAATTCAGCATAACATCATGGGCCGATGGGCCTGTACTGTGCTGTACTGTTCTATGTTCTATAACCCTCCGCACCTATCCCGTCTGTGTACCTGTCTAAATGTTTCTTAAATGATGAAATTGTACGCATTTCCACCACTATCTCTGGCAACCTGTTCCAAATCGTTGAATTTTTCAAAGAGGTCACCAAGTGCATAGGTGAGTGTAGTACAGTGGATTTACTTTATATTGATTTCAGCAAAGTCCAAGAAGGTCCCACATGGAAGATTGACAAAGAAGGTAGAAGCAAATGGAATTCAGGGTAACCTGGCAAGATCCAAAATTGTCTCAATGGCAGGAGACAGAGAATGGTGGTAGAAGGCTGTTTGTGTGTCTAGGCTGGTGTCCAGAGGCATACTAGAAGGATCGGTGCTGGGTTCCTTTATGTTTGCGATATTCATGAATGATGTAGATGAGAGTGTTAGGGCAATGATAAGTAAGTATGGATGACATGAAGATTGGTCAGGTGGTTGACAGTGAGAAAGAGGATCCTAGGTTACAGAAGGACGTGAATGGATTGGTTAGATGGGCAGATGAGTACTCAATAAATGGCAGAATACAAGGCACCTCAGAGGAATATTGGAGTGTTTGTCCACCAATCCCTGAAGGTCATCGATAACAAAGTGTGAAGCTCCCCCTCTCTGATGAAGGGTCTAGGCCCGAAATGTCAGCTTTTGTGCTGCTGAGATGCTGCTTGGCCTGCTGTGTTCATCCAGCTTCACACTTTGTTATCTTGGATTCTCCAGCATCTGCAGTTCCCATTATCCTTGAAGGTCGTCGGACAGTTTAACAGGGTAGTTAAGGAGGCGTAAAGGATGCTTGCCTGTATCAGTTGATAAGAGCAGGGAGGTTACTTTAGAGCTATACATGACTTGGTTACGCCACAGCTAGAGCACTGTGTGCAGGCCTGGTCACGAAACTATGGAAAGGTTACGATTCCACTGGAGGGAATGCAGAGGAGATTCACCAGAATGTTGCCTGTGATAGAGCGCTTTATCAATGAAGAGAGGCTGAGATTATTTTCTTTGCAGCGGAGAACAGGACCTGTTAGAGGCATATAAGATTATGAGGGGAAAGCAACTCTTTCCCTTTGTTGAAGGGTCAAGAACAAGAGGCATAAGTCTATGGTGAAAGGCAGGAGAATTAGAGGGAATTTAAGGAAAATCAGTTTCAGCCAGAGGATGGTGGGTATCTGAAGTGCACTGCCTGGGAGGGAAGCTGAGGTGGGTAAGCTCACAATCTTTAAATTTGAATAAGCAATTGAAATGTCATATGTAAATTTGATACAGAATTGTCTTGGTCATAAAAAAAACAGACGGTAGTTGTAGATCGGTGCTTTTCTAACTGGAGATCTGTGATTAGTGGCGTTTCACAAGGATCAGTGCTGGGACCTGTGTTGTGTGTAATATATTTAGAATGAGTTGCATGAAAATGTAATGACTATTAATAAGTTTGCAGATGATGCAAAAATTGGTGAATCTATGGATACTGAGGAGAGCTGTAAAAGGATACAGCGTGAATAGATCATTCGGGCAGAGAAGTGGCGGGTGTTTAAACAGACAAGTATGAGGTGATGCATTTTGGGAGTCAAATGCAAGAGGAAAGTATACAGGAAATGGCAAGACCCTTACGAGTACTGCATGCAGTTCTGGTTGCCTCACTATAGGAAGGATGTGGAGGCTTTGGAGAAGTTGCAAAAGAGGTATACCAGAATGTTGCCTGACTTGCAGTATATTAGCTATAAGGAGAGGTTGACAAACTTGGATTGTTTTCACTAGAGTGTTGGAGACTGAGGGAAGACCTGACAGAAATAAATAAAATTATAGAAGGTATAGATAGGTTTGATAGTCAGAGTCTTTTTCCCCAGGGGGATATTTCAAATACTAGGGATCAGAGGTTTAAAGTGACAGGAGCAAAGTTTAAAGGAGACATGCAAGCAAGTTTTTTTACATAGATGATAACTAGGTGATTGAAACATGCTGCCGTGGCTGGTGGTCGAAGCAATGATAGCAATGTTTAAGTGGCATTTAGACAAACACATTAACAGACAGGGATTAGAGGGGTATGGGCCATATGTAGGTAGATAGGTTTGAACATAGAACAGTACAGTACAGCACAGAACAGGCCCTTCAGCCCACGATGTTGTGCCAACCATTGATCCTCATGCATGCACCCTCAAATTTCTGTGACCATATGCATGTCCAGCAGTCTCTTAAATGTCCCCAATGACCTTGCTTCCACAACTGCTGCTGGCAATGCATTCCATGCTCTCACAACACTGTGTAAAGAACCCGCCTCTGACATCCCCTCTATACTTTCCTCCAACCAGCTTAAAACTATGACCCCTCGTGTTAGCCATTTCTGCCCTGGGAAACAGTCTCTGGCTATCAACTCTATATATGCCTCTCATTATCTTGTAGACCTCAATTAGGTCCCCTCTCCTCCTCCTTTTCTCCAATGAAAAGAGTCTGAGCTCAGTCAACCTCTCTTCATAAGATAAGCCCTCCAGTCCAGGCAGCATCCTGGTAAACCTCCTCTGAACCCTCTACAAAGCATCCACATCTTTCCTATAATAGGGTGACCAGAACTGGACGCAGTATTCCAAGTGCGGTCTAACCAAAGTTTTATAGAGCTGCAACAAGATCTCACGACTCTTAAACTCAATCCCCCGTTAATGAAAGCCAAAACACCATATGCTTTCTTAACAACCCTGTCCACTTGGGTGGCCATTTTAAGGGATCTATGTATCTGCACACCAAGATCCCTCTTCCTCCACACTACCAAGAATCCTATCCTTAATCCTGTACTCAGCTTTCAAATTCGACCTTCCAAAATGCATCACCTCGCATTTATCCAGGTTGAACTCCATCTGCCACCTCTCAGCCCATCTCTGCATCCTGTCAATGTCCTGCTGCAGCCTACAACAGCCCCCTATATTGTCAACGACACCTCCAACCTTCATGTCGTCTGCAAACTTGCTGACCCATCCTTCAATCCCCTCATCCAAGTCATTAATAAAGATTACAAACAGTAGAGGTCCAAGGACAGAGCCCTGTGGAACACCACTCACCACACCACACCATTGGTTTAGAATGGTTTTTGGTCATTACAGACATGGCGGGCCGAAGGGCCTATTCCTGTACCTGTCATGTAATATGTCAATGGCATATGGGCCCAGTGCTATAAGGTGGAATTGGTGTAGTTTTACTGTAGCATAGGCAGTACAGACTTAGGCTCACAGAGTTTGTACAGGATGGAAACTGACCCTTCGGTATAACTCGTCTGTGCTAACTAGACATCCCAATCTGACTAGTCCCATTTGCCAGCATTTGGCCCATATCCCTCTAAACCCCTCGTAAAATGCATCCATCCAGGTGTGTTTTAAAAGTTTAATTGTACCAGCCTCCACCACTTCTCTGGCACCTTGTTCCAACCACTTACTATCCCCTCTGTGAAAAAGTTACCCATCACGTCCTTTTTAAATTTTTCCCCTCTCACCTTAAAATTAGGCCCTCTAGTTTGGGCTCCCCCACCCTAGAAAAAGACCTTGGCTACTCACCCTATCGATGCCCTCATGATTTTATATGTCTCTATAAGGTCACCCTCAGCCTCGACGCTCCAGGGAAAATAACCCCAGCCTGTTCAGCCTCTCCCTATAACTCAAACATCCAGTCCTGACAACATCCTTGTAAATATCTTCTTCATCCTCTCAAGTTTAACAACATCTTTCCTATAAAAGGGCGACCAGAATTATACACAGTATTCTGAAATTGGTCTCACCAATAGCCACAACATGACATCTCAGCTCCTATACACAAACGTTCTGACCAATGAAGGCAAACATGCCAAATGCCTTCTTCACCAAGGACCTCTCCTGTACTGTCTGATTCTATGAATAAAGTGGATGAATTAATCGTGCAAATAGATGTGATTAAAAAAACATTAGTGGTGGTTCGTGGATATAGATGTCATAACTGCCAGTGATGTTAGGAAAGTCATTTGAAATAACTGCACAGGGGCCAGTATTTTGTAAACAAATCATCCTTTATATACTTGTGCACAGCTGTGGCTGGCTAGCTTGGAGTCAGTGACCTGAGCTGAGGACATTCTAAATCTCTTTTTGTATTGGTCAGCCAGGGGTTTCCTGACTGGCCACAGTCAACCACCCTTATCAAGGATCTTGTAGTCAATGATGTCAACCTAGTTCTAATCACTACAGCATTAAACAGGGATAGAGATTGCGTGAAATAAAAGAATCAGTAATGATGAGTAACTTTAATTTGCGTATAGATTGGGAAATAAAACTGGTTTAAAAAAAAGGATTTCCTGGAGTGTAGACTGCACGAGGCGGGGATCTCATAGAGACTTATAAAATTCTAACAGGATTCAACAGGGAAGATGCAGGGAGGATGTTCCCGACTTTTGGGGTGTCTCGAACCAGGGGTCACAGTATGAGGATTCAGGATAGACAATTTAGGACAGAGTTGAGGAGACATTTCTTCACCCAAAGAATGGGGAGCCTGTGAAATTCATCACCACAGGAAGTAGTTACTGCCAAAACATTGATTGTATTCAAGAGGCAACAAGATATAGCACATGGGGTGAATGGGATCAAACATTATGAGGAGAAAGTGGGTTTGGCTTGTTCAGTTGGACGATCAGCCATGATCATGAAGAATGGCGAAGAAGGCTCGAAGAGCCGAAGGGTCTCCTCCTGCTCCAATCTTCAATGTTTCTATGTATTGCTATGTTTTCCAGGATCCAATTAGAGAACAGGCCATCCTAGACTGGGTATTGTGTAATAAGAAAGTAATAATTGACAAACTAGTTCTGGGAATTCCCTTGGGACTGAGTGACCATTATATTATGGAATTCCTCATCAAGATGTAGA
Organism: Stegostoma tigrinum; assembly: GCF_030684315.1. Classification (NCBI taxonomy): domain Eukaryota; kingdom Metazoa; phylum Chordata; class Chondrichthyes; order Orectolobiformes; family Stegostomatidae; genus Stegostoma; species Stegostoma tigrinum. The sequence continues at coordinate 3,588,374 of NC_081357.1, forward strand.
ATGATGTGGTTGATTTTATCCCTAGGGTCCTGAATCTCAATAAAGGAAGCTACAATGGTATGAGGCATTAGTTAGCAATGATAGGTTGGGGGTTGTTACTTAGATCATAGAACCATAAGACATAGGAGTGGAAGTAAGGCCATTGGGCCTATCGAGTCCACTCCGCCATTTAATCATGGCTGATGGGCATGTCAACTCCACTTACCCTCACTCTCCCCGTAGCCCTTAAACCTTGTGAGATCAAGAAATTAGCAGTCTCTGCCTTGAAGACATTTAACATCCTGGCCTCCACTGTGCTCCATGGCAACAAATTCCAAAGGCCCACCACTCGCTGGCTGAAGAAATGTCTCCTCATTTCCGTTCTAAATTTACCTCCTCTAATTCTAAGGTTGTGCCCACGGATCCTAGTCTCCCCACCTAACGGAAATAACCTCCCAGCATCCACCCTTTCTGAGCCATGCTTTATCTTGTATGTTTCTTTTAGATCTCCCCTCAACCTTCTAAACTCTAATAAATACAATCCCAGGCTCCTCAGCTGTTCATCGTATGTTAGGCCTACCATTCCAGGGATCATCCGTGTGAATCTCCATTGGACACGCTTCAGCGCTAGTGTGTCCTTCCTGAGGTGTGAGGCCCAAAATTAGTCACAGTATTCTAAATGGGGCCTAACTAGTGCTTTATAAAGTCTCAAAAGCACATCACTGCTTTTATATTCCAACCCTCTTGAGATAAATGACAACATTACTTTCGCTTTCTTCATCACGGACTCAACCTGCAAGTTAACCTTTAGAGAATCCTGGACTAGCACTCCCAGATCCCGTTGTACTTCAATTTTATGAATTTTCTCACCATATAGAAAGTAGTCCATGCCTGTATTCTTTTTTCCAAAGTGCAAAATCTTGCATTTGCTCAAGTTGAATTTCATCAGCCATTTCCTGGACCACTCTCCTAAACTGTCTAAATCTTTCTGCAGCCTCCGCACCTCCTCTACTACCTGCCTGTCCACCTATCTTCGTATAATCGGCAAACTTTGCCAGAATGCCCCCAGTCCCTTCATCCAGATCATTAATATATAAAGTGAACAGCTGTGGCCCCAACACTGAACCCTGTGGGACACAACTTGTCACCAGTTGCCATTCTGAAGAAGAGTCTTTTATCTCAACTCTCTGCCTTCTGTCAGACAGCCAATCCTCAATTCATGCCAGTATAGCTCACCTCAAACACCATTGGCCCTCACCTTACTCAGCAGCCTCCCGTGAGGCACCTTATCAAAGGCCTTTTGGAAGTCTAGATCGATAACATCTACTGGATTTCCCTGGTCTAACCTACTTGTTACCTCCTCAAAGAATTCTAACAGGTTTGTCAGGCACGACCTCTCCTTACTAAGTCCCATGCTGACTTGTTCTAATCCGACCCCGCGCTTCCAAGAATTTAGAAATCTCATCCTTAACAATGGATTCTAGAATTTTACCAACAACCGAGGTTAGGCTAATCGGCCTGTAATTTTCCATCTTTTGTCTTGATCCTTTCTTAAACAAGGGTATTACAACAGTGATTTTCCAATCATCTGGGACTTTCCCTGATTCCAGTGACTTCAGAAAGATCACAACCAAAGCCTCCGCTATTTCCTCAGCCACCTCCCTCAGAACTCTAGGATGTAGCCCATTGGGGCCAGGAGATCTAACAATTTTTAGACCTTTTAGCTTTCTCTTTTGTAATGCCTACCATACTCAACTCTGCCCCCTGACTCTCCTTAATTGTTGGAATACCACTCATGTCTTCCACTGTGAAGACTGATGCAAAGTACTTATTAAGTTCTTCAGCTTTTTCCTTATCTCCCATCACGAGCCTTCCATCATCAATTTGGAGTGGTCCATTGTCTACTTTTGCCTCTCATTTGTTTCTTATGTATTGAAAGAAAGTTTTACTATCATTTCTAATATTACTAGTTAGCCTACCTTAATATTCAACCCTCTCCTTCCTTATTTCTCTCTGTGTTATCCTCTGTTTGTTTTTGTTGCCTTCCCAATCTTCTGATTTCCCAGTGTCCTTGGCCACTTTATAGGCTGTCTTTTTTCTTTGATACATTTCCTGATGTCCTTTGACAGCCATGGCTGTCTAAACCCACCCCCCCGCCGGATAATCTCTTTTCTTTGGTATGAACCTCTGCACCGTGTCCCCAGTTACACCCAGAAACTCCTGCCATTGTTGCCCTACTGTCTTCCCCGTTAGGCTCTGCTTCCAGTTGATTTTCGTCAATTCCTCTCTCATGCCCCTGTAAATACCTTTATTTAACTGTAACACCATTATATCCGATTTTGCCCTCTCTCTTTCAAACTGCAGACTGAACTCTACCATATTATGATCGCTACCTCCTAAGTGTTCCCTTACTTTAAGATCTTTTATAAAGGAAAGACAATGAAAAGGAAAGGGCAAACGTTCAAAAAGTGAATGCATGAACTGCAACAAGGGTCCAGACCTGAAACGTCAACTTTCCTGCTCCTTTGATGCTACCTGGTCCGCTGTGCTCCTCCAGGTCCACACTATTATCTCTAACTTCAGCATCGGCAGTTCCTACTATTTTTGGCACAAAAGTAAAACAGGAAAGATGGCCAATCAAAGCCTACAAGAAGAACTAGAGAATGAATTAGATCCAAGGAAGAGGCATACAAATTGGCCAGAAAAACACCTCAGGCGTGGAGCAACTCACTTGGAGATAGTAAGAACTGCAGATGCTAGAGTCAGTATATCAGTTTTTGCCCTTAGCTCATCTATCTTACAAAGAAAGAACAAAGAAAATTACAGCACAGAAACAGGCCCTTCGGCCCTCCAAGCCTGCATCAATCGAGATCCTCTGTCTAACCTGTTATCTATTTTCTACCTATAATACTTATATCATTAAAGTAGATGTCATCCAGTCTCATCTTACTCCCTTGAATCTCAAAATGCTTTAACTCTCTGTGCCCTGTTTCCACTACTATACTGTGTCCCTATCGTTCTGATGCTGTCACCCTGCCAAACTAGGTCAAGCCCCTTCATTGAGATCTACATTAATAACTTGTATGAAAAAAAACTGTTGCATATACATTTCCTGATAATGCAAAGATTGGTGTAAGAGCAAAATGCAAGAGGATATAAAGAGTCTGTAAAGGGATACAGAAAGGTATTGTCAGTGGGTAATTATTTTTCAGATGCGAGTATAATATGAGGATAATGAGGTTGTCCACTTTGGTTTAAGTATTGGAAAACAGGACATTATGTAAGAAGAAGAGAATGCAGATGTAGAGGGATCTGGATGACCTTGTTTGTGAGTCACAATATGTACTCATGTACAAAAAGTAATTCGGAAAGTAAATTGAATATTGAACCTTATGAAAAGGACAATGGTGGAACAACAGAAAAAAGTCTGTAGCAGCAATAGGGCATTGGTTAGACATGTAGAGTGCAGTGTACAATTTTGGTCTATTTCGAGAAGAACATACTTGGAAAGCTATTTAGAAATTTCACTTGATGGATTACTGGATAAAAGGTTGCTTTACAAGGAAAGGTGAAAGTCATTTAAATCTTTAAGAATGAGAGGTGACCTCATTGGAATATCAAATTCTGAACAAACTCAATACAGAAGGGAATGAGACATAGTGAAATCGAGAACTGGGAGCATTGTTTAAAACTAAGATCTTCCATTTAAGATGGAAATGAGAATTTTTTTCTCAGCATGTCTAGTCTTTAGATTTTTCTTCTTCGAAAACAGTCAAGGATGGATCATGAAATATTTTCAAGGCTGAATTTAATGTTTGATTAACCTGGGAATCCAGGGTTATGGAGACAGACAGGAAATCAAATGTTAAAATCATAGATAAGCTGCAATGTTTTTGACTGGTGCAGCAGATTCATGGCATTAAATGGCCTATTCCTGCTTCTATTTCTTACATTCTTATAGTCCAGACCGTTGATTTGGTGTATTATTAGGGAGATTTGGACTGTCAAAGAATGTGTCTTTTGGACGAAGCATTAAACAGAATCCATATGTGTTTGTCAGGTGTGTATATAAAAAACACCTTGACACAGTTTGATAAATAACAGGAGTTTTCCCTGAGACTACCAAAACAAATAAATTTATCTTATATAATGTTCTGAGATTTGGGCATCTGTGTGGAGTTTGCACATTCTCCCTGTGTCTGTGGATTTCTGCTGGGTGCTATAGTTTCTTCCTATAGTCCAAAGATGTGAAGATTTGGTGGACAGGCCATGCTAAATTGCCCTATAGCTCCAGAGATGCGTAGCCACAATAAATGGAGGCTCCTGGAGATTAGGAGAGAGGGACAAAGGTGAATGAGTGGATGGAATCCTATTTGGAGGGTCAGTGCAGACTTGATGGACTGAATGACCTCTACCTGCATGGTAGGTATTCGATGATTTATTTGTCAAAATAAGTTTTTTTATTATTTACAGCGAGTTTCATTGTTCATAGTGTTCCACTGCAAAATTGCAAAAACTTCACGACTTGATTTCAACAATGAACTTTGCAGGAAATTTGCTTACGTATTTAATGGTGCGACATATTAATACAAAGTCCACAAGATCTAATATTGACTTTATTCCATTAACTGAAAAAGTAGCATGTAAGAAATTTTAAAATGTAACTTAATAAAACACAATAGCAACAAATTGTGAATCACTGATTTAGAAGCATGAAAATTGGACAGATACATTAATTAACAAAGTTTATTTCACCAGAAAAGGAAAATTATCTCTAATGCTCTTCTGACAAGGCAGTTACCAAGATAAGTCTGCACAGTACTTTTGGTAACCAAAAGAATAAACAGTCCCAAACAAAATGCAGTAATGTTGGTGATGAAGAATAAGTAGAGTGCAGTCAATATCCAGTGACGTGCTGGAGTCAGAAAGCTTGGTAACACTACATAATAGGAAGTAGTTGAATCAAAATAATTTGCTGTCCGTATTTATGCCATCTTGCAAACATACTGGGACCATGACATAGATCTGCTGTCTAGATGCACCTTATAGGCATTTTCATTGGGGTTTTTCCCTACCAAGAGTAATTTTGAGAAGACACTGCTGTACCTCAACTTTCACTGTAAAGTCTGGCAACAGCAGCACTGTCCAAGGAGGGTGGAATGAGTCAGCTTGGGTCTGCCTCAGTTATACAGTTGGTTGCTGATTATGTCCACTTTGTAACTGTCACCAATTAAGTGGAATGTTTTATTGAAGTATGGGGAGATTCTGTAATATCCATCATAAAGCTAAAGTACATAAGTTGAAGGATATTCTCGCCTCAATGGCAACCTGTATCTATGGTCATATGGTATTAAAAATAACTGACATTCACCTGCACAACACCTAAATGTAAATTGTAACATACAAAGCATAAAATTTGTTGATACAAACTGCTCAGCATGATGGAAAGACTGAAGCCATGTTCCAGCATGAGCACTTTACTTTTATTACAGATATTAATTTCAGTTCATTACAAGCAATAGATTGAGAAGAATATCCTTTTTGAACCAGACTGGTTTCTGCATACAGTTTAGATTGTGGGATTGATCTAAAAAAACTTTCTAGAATACTTTATTTATTGTGGGGTATGCCAATTCTCCTGTTATTTCGCGTAACACTGGAGCCAGGAAAATATTTGACTCTTGTTTGAAATGCACCTCTATTGAGAAATAAATACGTCCACTTCTCTACTCTGCTACTATATGGCACTTGCGATGAAAAATATAAGCGTGATCAATTTAATTCTCTTTTGGAGACACACACACGCACAACACACAGCCGAATTTAAATGTTTTATTTCTGTGTTATGTAGAAATAAATGTACATACTGCTGAAACTTTATTGGAACATTTTGCATATTTATTTTTTAAAAACTTTCATGAAACTAGCACAATCAAAATACTAATAAGGTGGACCTTTTATAAGTTGAGTAGCTGGCAGTATTCCTCCAGGCTTATGTAATCAAGATGCACTTTTAAAACAGAGGCAGATAAAATATGTTAAATAAACAACATTCTTCAATCCAGTAAAAGCCAATTCATGTCACTCCAACAAAAAGTCACAAATTCTGTGCAAGTGTCCTCAGAAAACTCCGTAGAGAGCATGAAACTCAAAAAGTATTGAACTCTATGTTGATCAGGACCAAGTTAATTCCCCTTATATCTAAATAAGGCTGAGTTTGAACAAGTATCAACTTTTCAAACAGTATTCAATTACCAAGATATTTCATAATATTTTCTATTCCAACTTGCCTACAATTTAATATTTGCATCTCTATATAGGTAAACGTTTGGTCTTCGTGTACAGGTCTTAAACTGTAGTTTCACTACAGAAATGTTATTATGATTTTTGGCAGATCTGAAGTGCACTTTTTATAAGCTTGTCATCAAATAATGGCAAAGGCAAAATATTAACTGCTGACTGCTCGTATTATATTCCCACTGAAATAGTATAGAGGGAGATAGCTTGGTGAACATTGGACATAAGCTGGAAATATTCCAATTCAAATTATCCCAAATTCACTTGCAAAACATAACATTGTACTAATAGTGTGGCAGAACACAGCAGACATAAAACTGCTGTATTGTTTTCATTCTTTCATGGGATGATGGCATCACTGGCTGGGCCAGCATTTATTGTTCATCTCTAACTGCCCAGGCAGCAGTTAAGAGTCAACCACATTGCTGTGGGTCTGGCGTCATATATAGCCCCAAACAGGCAAAGATGGCTGTTTCTTTTCCTAAAGAGCATGAGTGAACCAGATGGAGTTTTTCTGACAATTGACACGTGGTCATCATTAAACTTTTAATCCCATATTTTTTCATTTAAATTCAACCATCTGCCATGGCAGAACTGAAATACCTCTAGGCCATTGCCTCCCCACTAACGATGCCAATTACAGAATGGTTTCAGTCTCACTAAGTTTTTTGAGTTATCTCTGCCTCCAGTTATTTCAATGTCAGATACAACTAATATTCTAAAAGAAAAATGCAAAAAGGAGAGAAGCAGCCCACATTCCCAGAGAGTCACAAACTTCTTTGAGATTTGTAACAGTGCAGGACAAACTTCTTGTCAGACTTTAGAACATACTACCAGAGTGAACTCAAGATTTAGAACACTGCTCAAGTGCAATTTGAACATCAAGATTTATTTGACAAAACAGCCTATAATTTCCAGGCTACTGAGGTCCATGACCCTGCCACTATCCCCCTACCTACAACAAAAAGATTACATTTTATATTTCTTTTTTCCAGCAATACTTCATTTGCACGAAAGGGGAAAAACAGTCTTAGAAATAAGTCAGAGTAATTCAGTACAGAAGAGACCCTTTGGCCCACTGAGCCTGCACTGACCTATCTACACTGATCCCAATGTTCAGCACCTGGCCCACAGCCTTAAAGGTTATGAGATTTCAAATGTTCATTCACATACTTTTTAAAAGGTTGTGAGGGTTCCTGCCACTACCAGGCAATGCAATCCAGATTCCCACCACCTTCTGGGTGAAAACGGTTTTTCCTCAAATCCTCTCTAAACATCCTTCCCTTCAACTTAAAATTGTACCCCTTATTATTGACCCTTCAACTAGGGAAGCAACTGTTTTCTATTTACCCTGTCCATACTTCTCAAAATCTTAAACACTTCAATCATGTCCTCTCTCAGCCTTCTGTTCCCGAAAGAAAACAACTTGAGCTTATCCAGCCTTTCTTTCATTACTAAATCAGAATTAAATATCTTCCGTTTGAGAAGACCACTCAAACACTGGTTGTACAAATGTGTCCTCATTCACCATGAGTTATTTAAAAACAAAATTGAAATTTGAACACTTTTTCTGAAGCATTCACAAATTCTCAAAGTAAAGAGCATTTAAAAAATCCCAAATCAAAAGGAAAAAAATCCTTGAGGCATAAAAGATGGGAAAACATATGTACTTTTATCATTAGTCAATGTTCTGTTGGTCATTACTGGAAAATGCACTCTGGCTCTAGCTATTTCTCAACTGTTAATTACCCTTCACCAATATACAACAGGAGATTCAAGAAAATTAAGTGTAAACTGTTAAAATTAATAGCTTGACTCTGTAGCATGTTAATTTGAAACATTTGTATCCAGTAATAACATAAGGCCTGGGTAACACTCAATACCTTAGTATACCATTCTCGAATCCTATAAAGTCAACACAAACCTGACCAAGCAGAATACTTCTCCAAATAATTGTGTGTTTATCAGGATTTGGTTGACAGATGCCCAGCTAACATAGCCAAATAATGTTGATACCAAGATATGAGAGGAGGCAGATGCAAAAGAATAATGAACTGCATCACAAATTATTTCATGTGGAGGTGCCAGTATTTGACTGGGGTGGACAAGGTCAGAAATCACACAACACTGGGTTATAGTGCAACACGTTTGCTTGAAAACACAAGCTTTCGGAATCTTACTTCATCTTCAAGTGTTAATTGGAGAGGTAGTATCAGACACAGAATTTCTAAGTAAAAGATCAAAGGGTCACACCACTGATGACGAAGCACTAAATAAACCCAAGATGCTGTTAAATCTTTAATCAGTTAGAAGGCTTTAATTCATTAATATGCATATGTAAATCCCCCAATTCCCTTCAAGTCACTGTCCTGAAAGAACTAAACATTTTATCAGTGTAAAAAAGGTGACATTTTAGGTCAGACAATGCATGTTAGGTGTAAGGACTTGTTTAGTATCTGTTTGTGTTTTGCTTTAGAGCCAGACTGGTTTTATTTCTAAAGTAGGAATTTATAAAATGCCACATTGACTGGCTGTCTATAAATTGTGTGCTTTTTGAACAACATAAAAGCACCTGCAAATACAAATTCATCCCATGGATGTGTGTGGGTGGGGTGTGGGGGGGAACAGAGATAAAGTGTATGTGTATGGGGGAAGAGAGACAGAAAACGTGTGTGCACGCGTGTGCGTTGAGAGAGTATGTGTATGAAAGAGGATCTGTGTGAGCATGGTTGGACAGTGTGTGTGTATATAAAGTGTGTAGAAAGTGTGGTGGGTTCACCTGTGGTACAACATGAACCTAAGATCTCAGTTGAGGCCACTCTCATGGGTACCAAACTTGGCTATCAGCCTCTGCTCGGCGACTCTGCATTGTTGCGAATCCCAAAGTCCACCTTAAAAGGCATTTACCTGAAGATCCAAAGTCGAATATAACATAAAACATATAAAATAATCAGAGGGTTAGATAGGGTGGATAGGGAGAGCCTTTTTCCTAGGATGGTGACGGCGAGCACGAGGGGGCGTAGCTTTAAATTGAGGGTTGAAAGATATAGGACAGATGTCAGAGGTAGTTTCTTTACTCAGAGAGTAGTAAGGGAATGGAACGCTTTTCCTGCAACGGTAGTAGATTCACCAACTTTGGGTACATTTAAGGCATCATTGGATAAGCATATGGATGTACGTGGAATAGTGTAGGTTAGATAGGCTTGAGATCGGTATGACAGGTCGGCACAACATCGAGGGCCGAAGGGCCTGTACTGTGCTGTAATGTTCTATGAATGTCCTTGACCACTGAAGTGTTCCGCAACTGGGACGGTACACATTCTTGTCTGGTGATGTCCATTCATCCATTGTTGTAGCGTCTGCATGGTCTCGTCATTATAACATGCCTTGGGGCATCCTTGCCTGCAGCATATGAGGTAGACAATGTGGCCCAAGTTACACAAGTATCTGCTGTACATATGGTGGGTAATATTCCCCCAAGTGATGGTTGTGTCTATGTCGAATGTCTGACATGTCTTGCTGAGGTTACCATGACGGGGTTGTATAGTGTTGTGATCAGTGTTGTCCTGAAGGGTAGGTAGTTTGCTGTGAACAATGGTCTGTTTAAGGTTTGATGGTTGTTTGAAGGCGAGAAGTGGAGGCATGGGGAAGATCTTGGCGAGGTGTTCATCATCATCAGCGAGAATGTGTTGAAGGCTGTGAAGAACATGGTGTAGTTTGTTTCTCCCCTCCCAGGAAGTACTGGACAACAAAGAATACCCTCCTGGACGCAACCCGTGTCTGTCTTCTGAGGAGTCATTATGGATTTTTCGCTGTGGCATGTCAGAACTGGCAAATACTTGAGCATTGTATCCTGTTCCTATAAGGGTGTCCTTCAACACCTGCAGGTTTCCATCTTGTTCCTCCTCATCCAAACAGATCTTTTGTAAGCGTAGGGCTTGTCCTTGGGAATGGCTGTTTTAAAATGTTTATGGTGGAAGCTAGACAAATTCAGCATCATGAAGTTACCCATGGGCTTGCGGTAGGGTGAGGTACATAGGGTCTATCCTAGCTGGAGGTACGTGTGTCCAAGAATGAGATTCATTCTGAAGATTAGTCCATGGTAAGTCTGATTTTGGGATGAAACTTGTGGATATCGCTACGTAGTTGTTTCAGTGATTCCTCGCCATGAGTCCAAAGGGAGAAATGTTGTCAATGTATCTGTTGTATAGCATTGGTCGGAGGTTCTGTGCAGCAAAGAAGTCTTGTTCAAACCTGTGCATGAAAACATTGGCATACTGGGGAGCAAATCTGGTCCCGATGGCTGTTCCATGTGTCTGGATGAAGAACTGGTTGTGAAAGGTGAAGACATTGTGGTCAAGGATGAAGCACACACATACACAGACTTGTGAATCTATGAGAGTGAACTTATTGACAGTCATTCAATGTGTCACCTCTTCTTTACACTGATAAAACATTTAGTTCTTTCAGGAAAGTGACTTGAAGGGAATTCAGGGATTTACATATACATATTATTCAATTAAAGCCTTCTAACTAATTAAAAGATTTAATAGCATCTCAGGTTTGTTTAGTATATCCTCATCAGTGGTGTGACCCTTTGAGCTTCTAGTTATAAATTCTGTGTCTGATACTACCTCTCTCACTAACACCTGAAGGAGTAAGACTCCAAAAGAGATAGGAAGAACTACAGATGCTTGAGTTAGAGATATTGTGGAGCTGGAAGAACACAGAGGGCAGGCAGTATCAGAGGAGCAGTTGATGTTTTGCGTCAGGACACTTCTTCATAAGGGTCCCAACTCTTCTTCAGAAACGGTCCCGACCCGAAATGTCAACTTTCTTGCTCCTCTGACGTTGCTTGACTTGCTGTTTCCTCCAGCTCCATACTGTGTTATCTATGGGAGACTCTGAAAGCTTGTGTTTTCACGTAAACCTGTTTGACTATAACCTAGTGTTGTGTGCTTTCTGACAAATTATTTCAGCTAAACCAGAATAATGCTTTTTTAAAAAAATTCCATGTTAATATGAGGTGGAACTATTTTTGAAAAGCATTTCTATACAGATCTATTGGTTAAGGTACAATGATCCTCTGAATAGCTGCACAGGTAATTAAACAAGACAAGAATACCTAATTTCTGTTGAGTCATAGGAAAGGCAAGTTTTTTAGCTTAACTATTGACTTAAAAGTTTATGTGAGATAGCTGTGATTAAAAGTGATCATGTGAACCTCAATGGGCTGAATCGCCTGCTTCCAACTGTAGGGATTCTATGTACCAGTATTTTGACTCTTGCTCCACGAGTGTACTGGATGAGAACTGCAAACTACAACATTCTTTCCACAAGTAAGGAAGACTAGATTGCTTAAGAGTGTGGAATTAACAAATAGTTTTCCCAAGTTATTTTTAACTGACAGAATAAACTTTGCCCATCATCTGGTGAAGGAGTTGGTTTAAGCTCAAAGCACTGGCTGACATAACACCTGGAAACTCCAATATACAAGTTACCCTGGTGTTAGAATTTAGGACTGTGGCCAAGATTATCTTCTGCACAATTATCACAGTTCATTTTGTGGACAGATAATATGCAGAGGCCAATCACCTCCACTGAAATTTAGGAAAAGAATAAATTATTTAAGGAAGATGACCATCCCACAACATCACCAATGCCTTTCCCCTTGAAATTCTTCTGAATCTATTGATCTGAGTACTTGGAGATGAATCAAGGAAAAGAATTAATAAACATTTCAAAAAGGAAAAGTCTCACCTTTATAGAAAAAAATTAAATGTTTCTTAATGTAAAAAACAAGTGTTTGTGATTATTTTGTCTAAGAGTATGCTTTTATACATCTGAATACCATAGTGAAAATGCTTTGAAATTAAGTGGTTAATGATCCTCCTGACAATTACATCAGCCATTTCATTATCTTTTACACAAGTTTACTTTTCTAGAACTTTCATTAGATCCCATGAGTTCAGCATAATCTGGACAACAAAGACACAACTACATTCACCCACCATTCAACAGCTGACTAGGATTCTGAGCTATACTGGCAACTATTATCTATACTTCAATGAACAAGGACCACAAGATATGAACTGAAGATTTTATAAAATTTCTAAAGCTGTTTATACAATTTTGTTATTGAAATTATTTAACTTTTTTTGGAAAATAATTGCTAACGCACATAGACATTTTTAACTGAAAGCTTTTGGGTTAACACTGTAGTTAACACGGGATTTCAATTTAGGATATGCCAAAAAAAAATCTTACTGAAGGACATTTTTAAAAAAAGATTAAGCACCCTGTTCATAATTCCCACGCTGGGCAAGAAAAATGAATTTTACTCTGATAGCAATGACAGTCCCTGAAGGAGTGCTGCATATAAAGCAAAAATGCCATCTTTAAACAAAAAAAAATCTGGTTCTTGAAACAGTCATGTGGCTCATAAGTGATGGGTGATACTAGAGATGAGTAATGCTGGAGGCAAGGCAAGCCACTAGTAACTATCTGCAACAAATAAAAAATCAGTTTCAAGAATTTGCTAAATGTAACAGACTTGAAATTCAAGAATCCTGCTTCATAGAATGTATGTGGAGTTGGTGCTATCCCAAACAGCAGGGACTAATCCAACTTAAATAGTTAGAGTGGGTGGCCTGTTTCTGGAGTGGCTCCCTCTTCAAAGAACGATTATAATATCATAGCAATGCCCTATCACTCCAACTGTGAAAGCTGGAGGGCCATATCAGGCTAAAAATTGAAGTTTAAAAAGGCCAGGCCACATTAAAAAAAAGTTCAATTTTGGGATCAATTTGTTTTTCATATATTATGAGACTAAGTGAGAAACCAATGTTCATGCTTAATATGCACAGCTTTGGGGTGCAAACTTGCTCACTGAGCTGGTGTGATGGACTGCAGACTTTTCATCACCCTGCTAGTAGCATCGTCAGTGCACCTCCAATGAAATGTAGCAGGATGATGAAACATCTGAAATCAAATACACTAGCTTGGCGAGCGAGTCTGCAAACTCATGCATGACCAGAGCTACAAATCCTTTCAAAAAAAACATTATGCATAGCTTCAGTTCAAACTACATACACAAATGGAACAGGACTCCTTCAGTATCCCAGAAAAGATAGCAAACATGTCCCAAAGCTACCTGCAGATATGGTGGATGGGGATTTTGGTGGAAAACATACCATGGGCCTGCTATGAAACCCACCTGCTTCACAGGGTCTCTAAACTGCTGGAAAAAATACATAGTGGAAACAAAGTGTTCCATCTTAGCAGCAAGTGACTTTGTGAGGTGGACATTGTCTGAACTTGCAGTTACAAAGGAGACCAATGCTCAGGACTCTACCCAATGATTAGGAATTAAAGGATCTCTATAATCATACCCATAATTGTTCAATATCCTTTCGTGGGTACTTTTGAATCACATCTGCTTGTCAAGCAAAAATACATGAACAATAGACATTAGGAAGTGTTTCTTTTCTACTAGTTTTATGAAAACTGATTGGAAAAACTAATTGTGTGCAGAAATGCACAAGGTTTATCAGAATATATAGATGTGAGCCACACGAGAACATTGTGTCAGATTGCTCAGCTTCACTCTCTCCCCACGCCCTACATGAGAAAAGGCAACTGGATGGAAAATTAACATGATTGACTATTGCTCAGATAGAATGGGATACAACACGAATTTACAGACAAATTTGATCTATAAAAAGAATTACATCTCAACATGCGCAATCAGGGAAAAAATGATTACAGACACTGCACTGATTAACTTACATTATTGATTGGATTAACAGACAAGTCTTTGATTTGGTAAAGCATTATCATGATAATAAACTAAGGAAGGCATCTCTGTATCCTTAAACCCTGTGAACTGCCAATGCTTTGAATATTAAAAAAAAACATAATCCCAGGACACCTTCACTACAGGCACATAACATTCTGCCAGGCTTTTATATTCAATGCATCTTCCTATATGTATAAACTTCGCCATTCCCATTCAGGTGAGATCACATTCCTGGGAAAGGTGTAGCATTAACTGCTCAATAGTTAGCTGTCTCCAAGATTTGTGCTCAAATTATAAGCCACCTCCTAGAGGAAAAAAAAATGAAAAGAAACACAATTGTTGTGCAAATTTTTTTCTTTCAATTTATGTGACTTCTCAGCACACTGTGATTAGATTTCAACAGACTTAAGAAACTTTGCATAATTTTACAGTAAGAAGACTCTCTTCCTCTGAGAAAAAAAGTCAGAAAAAGCGGCAAGCAGTGAGGGGGAAAAATAAAGAAAAGCACAACGGTGTGATGAGGCTGCCCGCAAAATCTCCAACTGCAGAACATGGGAGAGCTCTTCCCTCCCATTTTTTGCTCGATGTCTTGTCATTTTCTCATCACCCTCTCACTGTCATTTGTCATCACTTCTTAATTAAAGGGTCAATTCCATTTGCTACGTTGTCTACGCATTGTTGGATTTACTCAGTTCCTGTCTGATTGCTGTGGAAAAAAAGAGAAGAGCGTTAGTATAACCATATCAATTTCAGCCCAAAACTGGACTTATACATGCATTATATACATTGTTTGAATTTCACCTGAGTAAGATTATCCTTCTTGAAGTTATTTACCTGCTGCATCTTTGGCATTGTACTATGCTAAATATTAAAGGTGCTATATAAATGCATGTAGTTGTTCTAGTTTCATAGGCAGTTTAGCAAAGAAAGCACTGAGCCGAAACAGTTGCTGTTTAGACACTTTCTATCAATTAAAAAGGCAAGCTCCCTTAGATCTTACCATTTAAAGCTTGTAAAACTGAAAATATGCAAACTAACAAATGTTTCTCGTTCTCATGCAAATAATCTACTGCTTATAGTACTAACATTACAAACCAGAAGCAGAGGGTTGTACCATTAAAATGTAAAGTATAAAATTGAGTTGAATTTATCTAATAATTTGTAGATTACCATGTTACTATGCCATACACACAAGAAACCAAGAGAGATCAAAACCTTGCTTGATGACACTGGATATGAGAGATTGATAATGTCATGAGGGGGGAATGGTTTGAGTGTTTATTAGCAACATGACAGGGAAGTATTCTGCTTGTTTGATAACAGCACAAGAGCTGAGAATTGGATATCAGCTTGTGAAGCGTGTTCTGAGTGTTCAATAACTGCATGATGTGCGAGCAGTCAGTAAATGTTGGTTGAGGTAGTTTATAAATTACATTGAGTCTGTACTCACCATTGATAAGCTCTTCTTTTAGTTTCTGAAGTTCTTTCCTCATTTCTTCCAAGAGATCCTATTTTTACAAACAAATTCCAATGAAGAAAATTAAAAAGCAAGTGAAAATAAAAGCAGAAAATTTACACACAAGAGCTCCATCCAAGGCGGTACTGTCTTCAACAATCCTATTACAGCAAAACTGATCTTGATGGGAAACAATTTGAGAAGCCACTCAATGAGTGCTCTGGAGACAGATTGTAAACTGAACACAGATCACAACAAAATCCATAAGGGATATCATTAAACAGAAGTTTGAAATATTAGTCGGGATAAATATAATGACGGAGAAAGTATAAAGGCATTGATCATGAATGAAGGTACATAAATCAACAGGTCTCAATGAAACATTTCTCTGAATTTTGAGACAATTAAGAGAATTGATTGTGTAGGCTCTACTCTTTTACAACTTTCTCCAGCTACAGGGTAATAGCACAGCACTGTTAACATCGTGACCTTCTTTAAGGTTGAATTGTGACAGGCCAGTCATTCTAATCTCCACTGTGGAAATACTCTGAGGGAACAACATAAATGATGATTTAGAAAGACACAGGTCAAGTATGTACAGTTGGCATTCATTTGTTGAAGGAAGGTAGTAGCATAGAAACATAGAAAATAGGAGGAGTAGCCATTTGGCTCTTCGAACCTGCTCTGCCATTCAATCTGATCTTGGTTGATCATCTCACTCTGTACTCTGTTCCTGCTTTCTCCACATAACCTTTGATGCTGTTAGCCCTAAGAGCTATACCCTTTTGAAAACATTCAATGTCCTCAACTGCTTTGTGTGGCAGAGAATTCCACAAACTTATCCTCTCTGGGTGAAAACATTTCTCCTAATCTCAGTCCTAAAAGGTATACCCTGTATCCTTAGACTGTCACCTCTGATTCTGGACTCCCTGTCATTGAGAACATCCTTCCTGTGTTTATCTTCTCTAGTCCTGTTGGAATTTTATAGGTTTCTATGAGATCCCCCTCATTCTTCTGAATACGAAAGAATACAGTCCTAACTGAACCAGTCTCCGCTCATATGTCAGCCCTATCATCCCAGGAATCAGACTGGTAAGCCTTGTTCGCACTCCCTCCACAGCCAGAACATACTTCCTCAGGGAAGGAGACCAAATCTGCACACAATACTTCAGGTGTGGTCTCACCAAGATCCTCACAATTGCAGAAAGACATTCCTCCTCCTGTACTCGAATTGTCTTGCTATGAAGGCCAAAATACTATTTGCCTTCCTCACTGCCTGCTGGGACTTGCAACCAGGCTTCCTGGCTCACTGACTGGCATACAAGGAGAACCAGGTCTGGCAAATTAAGTAAATTGTGGCAATTGAAATTCAATTTTGAGAAAGGAGATAATGTACTTGTGGAGGATTAACAACACAAAGACATAGACAACAACTGCCAAGATGCTGAGAAGTGCACAGGAAGCAGAAGGACTTCACAGTGCATTTCACAGATCTTTATAGTGAGATATGTGGCTAACAATGCATACAGGATACTTGCCTTTACTGAGGCATAGAGTAGAAGAGCAGGAAAGTTATGCTGGAACAATATATAAAACAGTCAGGGTACAGCTGGAGGACAGTACAGTTCTGTCACTAAAAACCGGAATTATGTGAATGCATTAGAGTGGTTATATAGGAAATTCAAGAGGATGTCAGTAGGAATGGAAAATTCTAGCCATGAGAAAAGATTGATTAGGAGGGGAAAATGCTGGAATCTATTACTAAGGAGTTTAAAGCAGGCATTTGGAAAATCTTCACGCAATCAGGCAACGACTGGTGTCCAAGGTCACCAAGTTCTGGTTGCACATTCCCATTTCCCGATCTATTGCCATTCGGAAAATAATCTGCCTTCCCGTTTTTGCTACCAAAGTGGATAGCCTCACATTTAACCACATTACAGTGCATCAGACATGCACCTGCTATTCATCCATACTGTCCAAACCTGACTGAAACATCTCTGCATTCTCCTCGTGCTTCACCATCCCACCCATATTTATGTTGTCTGCAAACTTGGAAACACTTATTTCTTCATCTAAATCATGAACATGTATTGTGAATAACTGGAATTCAAGCACTGATCCCTGTGGTATGCCACTAGTCACTGCCTAGAGTGAGATGAAAGCTGAGTGAGTAGACTATTGGAAATTCAGTGCTGAGGGGGACAAAGATGCTTTAACTCAGATTTACTGCAAGAAGTAAACTCTCCAGAGAGTGAGAGGTGAGTGGGAATGGATAAAAGATATGGATTGAAGGACTGACCTGCAGTGAGTCCTGAGGCAGAATGACATTACAGACCACAGTGTGATGCAAATGCAGGGAAAGAGGCTGTTTAGTGAGTAGAACTGATAAACATTTATAGTCTTAAATGTAAAAGTAAGGTCTTCAGTTTGTGTTTAAGTCCCGGGGAGGCAATGGCCTAGTGGTATTATTGCTGGACTGTTATCCAGAGACCCAGATAATGTTCTGGGACCTGGGTTCGAATCCTGCCACAGCAGAAAATGGGATTTGAATTCAATTCATATCTGGAATTAAGAATCCAGTGATGACCATGTCGATTGTTGGAAAAACCCATCTGGTTCACTAATGTCCTTTAGGGAAGGAAACTGCCATCGTTCTCTGGTCTGGCCTGCATGTGACTCCAGATC
The DNA here is from genome assembly GCF_030684315.1 of Stegostoma tigrinum. Classification (NCBI taxonomy): domain Eukaryota; kingdom Metazoa; phylum Chordata; class Chondrichthyes; order Orectolobiformes; family Stegostomatidae; genus Stegostoma; species Stegostoma tigrinum. Next base: position 3,606,589 of record NC_081357.1, read on the forward strand.
CACAGTAACGTGGTTGACTCTGTACTGCCCTCTGGGCAATTACAGATGGGCAATAAATGCTGCCTAGCCAGCAAAGTCCTCATCCCATTCATGATTTTAAAAAAATGTCTCTAGTGATTTTCTTCTATTTCTTCTTAAAAGTAGCTGCTTAAGTGTGAGACTGACAGTGCTTTTTTTTCTTTTTATAAATATGAAATATCACAAGAGTGTAAAAGAATCTCAAGTAATTAATTTGTAACTTAAATCAAATTTGACAATGATGTCTGGACAGGTGATGTGTTGTAACTGCAACATATGGAAGCTGCTGGACACCAGTGTGATCCAGAGAGGGAACATCTCTGTGGTGTTTGCAGATCCAAGCTTCCTTGAGCCAAGTTTAGGAGCTGGAGTCTGAGCTGCTGACATTGCACCACATGAGGGAAGGGAAACGTCACCTAGACATTTTGTTCCAGATTAGGTCATTCAAAATTAGCCTGTGATCATGGACAGGAGAGCATGAATGCAGGTGGGGCAGGTATAAGGACCAAGGAGTTGAAAGTGAGGACAGGGACAATGAGCAAAACAACAAGGGCACCTTGATGCATTCAAGTGAGGGGAGGAAATAGGAATGAAGTAGTGTTAGAGGCAAGTATATTAAGGAGAATCGATACTGTTCTCTGCAGCCATGGGTGGGAGTTATAGCAGTTATGCTTGCCTAGCGCCAGGGTTAAGAACATCTCCTTGGGGTTGACAGGAACTTGGAGACAGAGGGATCAAATAGTCAACATTGGCAGAACTAGAAAGGAGGACTTCCTAAAACAATCTATCAAGGTAAAAGATTCCATAGAAAACTGTGACCATAATATTTAGCATTTATTTTGAGAGAGAGAAACTTGGGTCAGAAACAACTATGCTAAGCTTAAACAAGGAAAGCTACAAGGAAATCAGGGCAGAGCCAGACTGAGTGAACTGGGGAAAGGGTTTAACAGAAAAGTCTAATGATGAACAATGGCAGACATTTGACTGTTCATAGATCAAAGCAAAGATATCTCTCGGTGAGGAAGAGGGATTTTAGGAAAGAGATAAGAAAAGCATGATTAACCAGGGAAGTTAAGGACAGGATCAATTTGAACGAATGAAGATACAATGTGGCAAAGCTTTGTGGGAAATTAGAGGATTAGGAAAGTTTTAAAATCTGACAAAAGATGACCAAAGAAATTACAAGGATGAGGAGATAAACTTTGAGAATAAACTTGCAAGTGATAACAAAAGAGACAGCAAGAGCTTTGTTGAAAAAATAAAAAGGAAAAGAGAAGCCAAAGTGAACACAGGCACCTAAGAAACTGAGGCTGAGAAAATAATAATGAGGAACCAGAAAATGTTACAAGGTTGAATAAATTACATTGCATCAGTCTGCACAGTGTAAGACAGTAATAGTTTTCCAAAATAATCAAGGGCACAGCAGGAGGTGAGAAAATAAATATAATAACTATCACTAGAGAAAAGGTGCTCTAACATGCTAAGGAACAATGAGACCCTTGGACCCAACGGAATGTTAAGGAAGTAGCTCCAGAGACAGTGGGTGTACTGATAGCAATCTTCCAAAAATCCTTAGATTTTGGAAATGTTCCAGAGGTTTAAAAACTGCTAATGTAGATGTACCTTTTTATTTAAAAAGGGAAGGAGACAAAAACAGATGACTATTGGTCTGTTAGCTTAATTTCGGTTACTGAGAAATGCTAGAATCCATTTTAAAGGATGTAACAGTGGAGCTTTTAGAAATACATTATATGGTCCAGCAGCATCAGCATGGCTTCATGAAGGGGAAATCATGTCTGACAAACTTATTAGAATTCTTTAAGAAAGTAATAAGATAAAGGGGAAGCAGCAAATGTAATATGTTTGGATTTTCAGAAGGTACACATTGGACTACTTAATAAGACAACAGTCCATGGTATTGTAAGTAGTATATTAGGATGGATAGTGGATTTGCTAGCTAATAGAAGAGGAAGAGTTGGGATAAGGGGACAGTTTTGGGATGAAAACCTATCATTAGTGGAATGCCACAGGGATCATTGCTGAGGCCACAATTATTTACAAATTCTCTTAATGACTTTATGACCTAAATGAATGTATTGTTCTCAAGTCAATGGATGATAGATGAGAAGCAAGTGGTGAAGATGACACAAAAAGTCTGCAGAGGGATCTAGACAGCTTATGAGAGTGGACAAAAACTTGGCAGATTGAACATAATGTGGGGAAATGTGAGGTTATGCACTTTGACAGGAAGATTAGAACAGCTGAATAGTATTTAAATTAAGGAAGACTGCAAAAAGGTACAGCACAGAGGAATTTGGGGGTCCTTGTTCATGAATCACAAAAAGCTTGCAGCCAGGTTCAGCCAGTAATAGGGAAGGCAAATGGAATTTTGGTCTTTATTTTGAAGGCAATGGTGTATAAAAGCAGGCAGGTTTTGGTACTACTATACAATCCACTGGTCAGTCCACATCTGCAATACTGTGAACAGTTTTGGGGTCCACATCCAAGGAAGGATATAACTGGCATTGGGGGCAGTCCACAGAGTTTAACTAGACTGATCCCAGGTATGAGGGGACTGTCGTATGAGAAGCTGAGTAGGTTCGGTCTGTATTCATTAGTTTAGTGGAATAACAGGCAACATTATGGAACATACAAGATTCAAAGGAATCTTGACAGGGATAGATGCAGAAAGGTTGTTTAGTCTTGAGAGAGAGTCTAGGATCAGAGGACACACTCTCAGACAGCAAAGAATCCAAGGCATTCTTTAACGAGGTCTAGCGATGCTGGGTGGTTAGCTATATTTAATGCTGAGATATATTTTAAATCATTAAGGGATTCAAGGTCAAAAGACAGAAAAATGGAATTCAGCATTATCAGATCAACTATGATCTCACCAAATAGTGAAGCAGACTCTATGGGTTAAATGGCCTTTTATTGCTCCCATGTCTTGTCAGAAAAGAAGAAAATAAGAGTCATGGTTCAGGGCTGGCAGTGGTGTATGGTAATGTCACCACACTCGTAATTGAGAACTGCTGGCTAATGTTCTAGAACATGGGTTCAAATGAAAATCTAAAATAAAAAGTTAGTCTAATAAGACCACAAAAAGTACTCAAAGGGTCTGTTCTCCCTGGAGTGAAGAAAGCTAACAGGAGATACGATTGAGGTTTCCAAAATCACGAGCGGCTAAACAGAGCAGATAGCATACGGTTGTTTCCAACTGTGAAGGAAAAAAGGATGCGAGGGCATTGATTTAAAGTGCGAACAAAGTGTGAGGGGAAAATATTGGGTATGGCATGGAATAACATGGGTTAGATCAACATCAATTTATTTCAGCAAGATTAATAAAATCTTAAGTTAGGTTGAGCAAGTACATTAGAAAGAAATAGAGAATTTAATTAACTTATTAAATAAGACTCATATGATTTATTTATTCTTATTTGAGAATAAGAATTATTACTGATGTGGTAGAGACAGACAATTTTGCAAAAGTCCATTGTGGCTGAACTAGCAGTAAACTTTGACTCTTTCTGAAGCTGGGACGTTGCACACAAAGTGAAGTACCAACAGACAAAACTAGGGGGATCTCAAAGCTGTGAGAATAAGCACAGGCTCTGGGAAGGAAATATGGTGACACCTGGAAAGATAGATAAAAGGGTTCCTAGGCATCCCTACAAGTTTGGAATGTGTGGGAAACAAGGTGTTTATCCAAAACAGATAATTTCAGAATTTGAACGATGTACTCTCTACCTGACTTACAATGTATAAATATCTCAAATTTCTTGTTGAGGGCAGAGATCTACTTTGGAGTTTCTCCATGTGGTGACTTACCAACATGTTGGCAAAATAATCAATTGTTATCCTGGATCTGAGTATCCTAAGATGACATCATAAAATAATCTAACTTCAACAAATGGTGCTTCAACAAATGGCGTCAGGAACAAGATACTCTTATTTTAGTATATTTTAGTTATCACCCATAGTCAGGGCAGTAAGGCTACGAATGGTCTGGTTAAGTATTAAACAAATCTGAAGGAATCAGAAATATTCAGGACAGAAGGGGCCAAGGGAAAACCACACAGGTTAGGCTAAATCTGTGCTGGGGCCAAGGGAATGAGAGAAGGGAAATTCATGCTGGACAAACCATACCAGAGATAGGTCAAAGCCCTACTGGAGGGTGATGTGAGAAACATTTTTTCAGGCAGCGAATTGTCAGGGTCGGTACTGCCTGGAAATGTGGTGGAAGCAGGTTCAAATTGAGGCATTTAAGACAGTACCAGATGTTTATTTTTAATTAGTAATGGTATGCTGGGATATGGTCAAAGGGAGAAGGTTAGCACTAGCTAATAGAGCCAGTGTAGGCACAATGGGCCAAATAGTCTCCTGCATCGCAATAATTCTGTGAATCTGTATTCCTGCCATGGTCTGACTAGCACCTGGTATGGATTTAGCAAGGCTTTCCTACTTATATTTCACTTCCTTTGAAATAAATGCCAACATTCCACATTTAAAAGGCATCTGGATGGGTACATGAATAGGAAGAGTTAGAAGGATATGGGCCAAATGCTGGCAAATGGGACATAGGATATCTAGTCAGCATGGACGAGTTGGACCGAAGGATCTGTTTCTGTACTGTATAACACTATGTGCATTCCATATTACCTGATGAACTTATGAACTTGTATACTAGCATCTGTGCACAATTCATGTGTGAGGACCCCCAAATCTCTCAGTGCCACAGCTTTCTGCAATCTTTCTCCATTTAAAGAATATTCAGCTCCTATATTCTTCCGAAGTGCATAACCTCGCATTTTCCCACATTATATTCTATCTATCACATGACCTGACTACATCCCCCTGTGGACACTTTACAACATCCTCACCTATTCTTTCACCTACAAACTTTGTACATTCCCTTCTATCCTCTAAGTCATTAAAATACATTTTAATAATTCTGGTTCCAGAATTGATCCCTGTGATACTCCACTATTTACAGGTTGCCGTGCTGAAAATGCCCCATTTTTCTCAATTCTCTGTCTTCAGATAGTTAACCAGACCTTTATCCATGCTCATATACTACCCCAGTGCCAAGGATTCTTATATTATTAAGGAGCCTTACGTGCAGTATTTTATCGATTGCATTTTGGAAATCTAAATACATTATAGCTACAGCTTCTTGTTTACTTATCCTGCTTGATGTTTCCTCAAAGAATTATAATAAATTCATCAGGCATGATTTCCCCTTCATGATGTCACTGCTCTTAATGTCTTACAGCATGAAAATTGACACAAAGTATTTTCAACTCTTCTGTTTCTTCCTGGTTCCCCATTTTTATTTCCCCAGCCTCATTTCATATTATTTTGGCCACTGTCATCCTTTTAATATATTTAAAGGAGTTCTCACTGTTTGTTTTATATTATTTACTAGTTTATCCTCAAAGATTCTTTAGTTCCTCTTCACTTTATTGATATGGGGTGGAATGAGATCATCATGGCAGAGCAGAGTCAAGGGGCTGTACTGTCTACTCCTGCTCCTTGTTCCGATGTCTTATGTATTCTTCCAGACTACTACAGGAGACAACGGAGGAAATCACCAGGGCTCTGATACAATTTTTAAAGCCATCGGTCACTGATAAGGTGCCAGAGGACTGGATTACAAAAATGCAGTTTCATTTTTCAAGAAGGTAGAGGTAAAACAGGGAATTACAGACTAGTGAGTTTCACATCAATGGCAGTGAACTGCTGGATAAAATGCTGAAAGAAAGAATTAATCTCCACTTCGAGAGGTGAGGTTTGATCAGGATAGTCACATGACTTTGAGAGTGGAGGTAATGCCTGACTGAAATTTTTGAGTAAGTGACCAGGTATATAGATGAGATAACAAGGTGTAGCCGGATGAACACAGCAGGCCAAGCAGCATCAGAGGAATGGGAAGGCTGACGTTTCAGGCCTAGACCCTTCTTCAGAAATGGGGGAGGGGAAGGGGGTTCTGAAATAAATAGGGAGAGAGGGGGAGGCGGATCAAAGGTGGATAGAGGAGAAGGTAGGTAGGAAGGAGACAGACAGGTCAAAGAGGCAGGGACGGAGCCAGTAAAGGTGGGAAGTTAGGGAGGAGATAGGTCAGTCCAGGGAGGACGGACAGGTCAAGGGATTGGGATGAGGTTAGTAGGTAGGAGATGGGGCTGGGGCTTGAGGTAGGAGCAAGGGTTAGGTGGGAGGCAGGACAGGTTAGGGAGGCGGGGACGAGCTGGGCTGGTTTTGGGATGCGGTAGGGGGGTAGGGGGGATTTTGAAGCTTGTGAAGTCCACATTGATACCATTGGGTTGCAGGGTTCCCAAGCAGAATGTAAGTTGCTGTTCCTGCAACCTTTGGATGGCATCATTGTGGCACTGCAGGAGGCCCAGGATGGACATGTCGTTTGAGGAATGGGAGGCAGAGTTGAAATGGTTCGCTCTCCCTGGGCTGACCTATCTCCTCCCTATCTCCCCACCTACACTCCATCCCCACCTCTTTGACCTGTCTGTCTCCTCTCCACTTATCTTCTCCTCTATCCATCTTCTATCCACCTTCCTGTCTCTCCCTTTTTATTTCAGAACCCTCTTCCCCTCCCCCATTTCTGAAGAAGGATCTAGGCTCGAAGCGTCAGCCTTCCTGCTTCTCTGATGCTGCTTGGCCTGCTGTGTTCATCCAGCACTGCATCTTGTTATCTCAGATTCTCCAGCATTTGCAGTTCCTACTCTCCCAGGTATGAGAGTAGTACAGTTTTTGTGGCTTATATGGATTTCAGCCTTTCTCAAGGTCCCACATAGGATAAAGGCGGCAAAAGTGTGTAGGATCCTGGGTAACTTGGCAAGTTGGACCCCAAAAGTGTACAAGACAGAGGGTGTTAGTAGAAGGCTGTTTGTGTTACTGGACACTGTTGTTCTGTGGTGGAAGTCAGCGATCAGTCCTGGTTCTTTTATTGTTTGTGATACACATAAATGATACTACTCATCTGGACCTGGTCACCATAATATAAAAAGGATGTGATTGTACCAGAGGAATGCAAAGGAGATTCACAAAAGTACAGCATGGCGTGGAGACTTTAAGGTCTGAAGGGAGGCTGGACAAGCTTGGGTTGTTTTCTTTGGAGAAGGGAATGTTGAGACGGCCCCTCAATGAAGTGTATAAGATTATGAGGGGCTTGAACAGGGTGGATATAAAATACCTGTCCCACTTGGATGAAGTGTCAACAACCAGGGGGTATAATTTTAAAGTGAAAGGCTGTACATTTAGAGGGGATTTGAGGAAAAATCCAGAAACTGGCAGGCAAACTAGAATGCACTGCCTCAGAGGATAGCTGAGGCAGGAAACCTCACTACCTTGAGTAAGTACTTGGATGAGCACTTGAAATGTCATAAAAGTCAAGGTGTAGGCCAAATGCTGTAAAACAGGACTAATGTAGATTTAGAGTATTTTTGTCTGTATACAATTGACACACCAAAGGGTTTCTTTTGTACTGTATGATTATAAATCCATATCCATCTTTTGTTTTCCAAAACTTTACAAATCCTCTGGCTTTCCACTAATTTTTGCCACATTATATATGCGTGATTTTTATCCCTAACCTGATTTATCTACATGTGAATCCAGACCTCTTAACTGCCCTCTGGGCAATTAGGGACAGGCAATAATGCTGGCCTAGCCAGCAACACCAACATACCATAAACAAATAAAATAAAACTTTCTTGGTATACAATGGTTGGTTTATTCCCTTCCAGGAGTCATATTTCCTCACTGAGATATATCTTGCAGTCAAAAAAAAATTTTGAAACAGCACCTGCTATTACGCGCCAACTGTCTTGATGACCATGCAATCATTGTCAACTGTCATAAAAAAATCCAGTTGGTTCACTAGGGTATTTTAGGGAAGGAAATCTGCAGTTCTTATCTGGACTGGCCTCCAGGTCCACAGCAGTATGGTGGACTCTTAACCATGTGAAACAAGAGGTGGACAACAAAAGCAAGAAACATATTAGCATGGAGAGAGAATTGGCTAATTAATAGAAAGCAGTGGATGGGTGATAATGGGTAACTTTCGGTCTGAATGGATATGACAAGTGGTATGCCACTGGTGCATGTGTGGCCCTTCAATTATTTATAACCTAAAAAATGATTTGGATAAACAGACCAAACTGATGGCTGTGATTTTCCTGCTGACACAGGGATAGATTGGAAAGAAAGTTGTGATGTGGACATAAAGAATCTGCAAAAGAATATAAGTAAATTAAATATGTGGGCAAAAAAGTGCTCGATGGAGTATTATGGGAAAGTGTGAAGTCCTCTACTCTGCCAGGAAGATGAAAAAAGGGGTATATTATCTAAATGGAGGCAAACTGCAGAACTCCAAGGAATCTGGGAGTGCTGGTAGATGTATGCAAATACAGCACGCAATTCAAAATGCAAATGGAATATTCTTTGGTGTGGGGAAATGCAGTATAAAAGTAGGGATGTTTTGATTCACATGTATGGTTAGGCCACATTTGGAATATGGCGTACACTAAAACATTGAATGATTACAAGAAGTGGCTAGATATAGCACTTGGGGAGAATGGAACCAAAGGTTACGGGGAGAAAGCAGGATCAGGCTACTGAGTTGGACAATTGACCATGATCGCGATGAATAGTGCAGCAGGCTAGAAAGGCTAAATGGCCTTCTCCTGCTCCTATCTTCTTTGCTTCTATGCACAGATTTGGTCTCCTTATTTAAGAAAGAACGTAAATACTTTAGAAGCAGTTCAGAGAAGATTCGCTCAGCCGATACATGGAATGCGGTGGTAGTTGGGCAGGTTGGGCCTCTATCTGTTGAAGTTTAGAAGAATAAGAGACTGTAAATCAGCGGCGAGAGTGGTAAGAGCGTGAACCGGGAGCAGCCGGGAAGGAAAGGTTTCCGGATAAAAAAACTTGCCTCATGAGACAACAGCCTCTAATTCAGCAGCAGGAGTAGTAACAGTGCAAGTTGGGGGGCAGCCAAGAAGGTAATAACAAGTTTCCTTGTGAATAGGCGAAGCTAAGGAAGAGCAAGAGCACTAATATATTTGGGCAGTGGCTAAACCCAAAACACTACACATTTATAAATGACCTGGATGAGGGCGGAGAAGGATGGGTTAGTAAATTTGCAGATGACACTAAGGTCGGTGGAGTTGTGGATAGTGACGAAGGATGCTGTAGGTTGCAGAGAGACATAGATAAGCTGCAGAGCTGGGCTGAGAGGTGGCAAATGGAGTTTAATGCAGACATGTGTGAGGTGATGCACTTTGGTAGGAGTAACCGGAATGTAAAGTACAGGGCTAATGGTAACATTCTTAGTAGTGTAGATGAGCAGAGAGATCTCGGTGTCCATGTGCACAGATCCTTGAAAGTTGCCACCCAGGTTGACAGGGCTGTTAAGAAGGCATACGGTGTTTTAGCTTTTATTAATAAAGGGATCGAGTTCCAGAACCAAGAGGTTATGGCGAAGCTGTACAAAACTCTGGTGCGGCCGCACTTGGAGTATTGTGTACAGTTCTGGTCACCGCATTATAAGAAGGATGTGGAGCCTTTGGAAAAGGTGCAGAGGAGATTTACGAGGATGTTGCCTGGTATGGAGGGAAGGTCTTATGAGGAAAGGCTAAGGGAATTGAGGCTGTTTTCATTCAAGAGAAGAAGGTTGACAGGTGACTTAATTGAAACATATAAAATAATCAGAGGGTTAGATAGGGTGGATAGGGAGAGCCTTTTTCCTAGGATGGTGACGGCGAGCACGAGGGGGCATAGCTTTAAATTGAGGGGTGAAAGATATAGGACAGATGCCAGAGGTAGTTTCTCTACTCAGAGAGTAGTAAGGGAATGGAACGCTTTGCCTGCAACAGTAGTAGATTCGCCAACTTTAGGTACATTTAAGTCGTCATTGGACAAGCATATGGACGTACATGGAATAGTGTAGGTTAGATGGGCTTGAGATTGGCATGACAGGTCGGCACAACATCGAGGGCCGAAGGGCCTGTACTATGCTGTAATGTTCTATGTTCTATATCTCCCACCCATCCTCCTCCTCTAACAGAAAACAAAAGACTCTGTGCAGACGATCAGAAAGGTAAGCATTTTTTTCCCCTCTTTTTATCTCTTTGGCAGGCTAAAGTAGAGGGGATAGAAGCTAAGGCAGTTGCATGCTTCCCTTGTAGGATGCAGGAGGTAAGGGTCATCACTAGTCTCCCTTCTGACTTCACCTGTGAGAAGTGCACCCAACTCCAGCCCGTCACAGACCACGTCAGGAAATTGGAGCTGGATGAACTCTGGATCATTCAGGAGGCTAAGGGCATGATAGAGAGGAGTTACATCCAAATTACAGGATAAGGATATCAGAGATAATAGGGGGGCAGGAGTGGGTGTCAAAGTACCAGGGGAAAGCCATAGTGGTCTCTGGCACTGAGCCTGGTTTTGTGGCTCAGAAGGGAAGGTGGTAGAATAGGAGAGCGATAGTGATTGGAGATGCAATGGTTTGGGGAACAGACAGGAGATTCTGTGGTCCCAAGTGAGACTCCCAGATGGTATGTTGCCTCCCAGGTGCCAGGGTCAGGGATGTCTCTGATAGACTCTACAGGATTCTTAAGGGAGATGAGCAGCCAAAAGTCATGGTATACATCGGTAACAATGACATAACTAGGAAAAGAGATGAGCACCTGAAAAGAGAATATAGGGAGTTAGGTTAGAAGCTAAAAGGCAGGACAAACAGAGTAGTAATCTCAGGATTACTCCTGGCGCCATGAGCTAGTGAGGCTGGGAATAGAGTGCAGCTGAACACATAGCTACAGAGCTGGTTAGGAGGGAGGACTTCAGATATGTGGATCACTGGGGTACCTCCTGTACAAGAAGGACGGGTTACACCTGAACTAGAGGGGCACCAATATCCTGTGTGGAAGGTTAGCTGGAGCTCTTTAGGAGGGTTCAAACTAGTTTGGCAGGGATGGGAACCAGAGCTACAGATCAGAGGATGGGGTAGCTGCTGTACAGGCAGATACAGCATGCAAAGAGTCTGTGAATAAGGACAGACAGTTGATAGGGCAAAGTTGCAGTCAGTGCAACAGATTGGAGTGTGTCTATTTTAACGCATGAAGTGTCAGGAATAAGGGTGATGAACTTAGAACATGGATCAGGACTTAGACCTACAATGTTGTGCTCATTATGGCCACTTGGATGTTCTGGGGTTTAGGTGTTGCGAAAGAAATAGGGAGGGAGGTAAAAGAGGTGGGCGAGTTGCATTGCTAGTCAGGAGTGGTACCACAGCTGCAGAAAGGGAGGTCATCGAGGAGGGTTTGTCTACTGAGTCAGTATGCGTGGAAATCAGAAACCGGGAAGGAGCAGTCAATTTATTGGGAGTTTTCTAAAGTCCCTCCAACAGCAACAGAGACACCGAGGACCAGATTGGGAGGCAGATTTTGCAAAGGTGCAGAAATAATAGGGTTATGGTCATGGGTGACTTCAACTTCCCTAATATTGACTGGAACCTCCTTAGTGCAAATAGTTTGGATGGAGCAGATTTTGTCAGGTGTGTCCAGGAAGGATTTGACTCAATATGTAGATAGGCTGACTAGTCGGGAGGCTATATTGGATTTGGTGTTTGACAAAGAACCAGGCCAGGTGTCAGATCTTTCGGTGGGAGGGCATTTCGGTGATAGTAATCACAACTCCCTGACCTTTACTACAGTCAAGGAGAAGGATAGGAGCAGACGATATGGGAAAGTATTTAATTGGGGGAGGGGGAATTACAATGCTGTTAGGCAGGAACTGTGGAGCATAAATTGGGAACAGATGTTCTCAGGGAAATGCACAACAGAAATGTGGAGGTTATTGAGGGAGCACTTGCTACAAGTGCTGGATAGGTTTGTCCCACTGAGGCAAGGAAGGGATCTAAGTTGTAGGAACCTTGGATGACAAGACATGTGAAACATCTAGTCAAGAGGAAGAAGGAAGCCTACTTAAGGTTGGGGAAGCAAGGATCGGACAAGGCTCTAGAGGGTCACAAGGTAGCCAGGAAGGAACTGTAGAATGGACTTAGGAGAGCCAGAAGGGAGCATGAAAAAGCCTTGGCGGGTAGGATTAAGGAAAACCCCAAGGTGCTCTATACTTATGTGAGGAACTAGAGGAAGGCCAGACTAAGGGTAGGGCTGTTGAGGAACAGTGGAGGGAACTTGTGCGTAGAATCGGAGATGGTACGAGAGGTCCTTAATGAATACTTTGCTTCAGTATTCATCCATGAGAGGGACCTTGACATTTGTGAGGACGGTATGAAACAGGATGACATACTTGAACAGGTTGATGTTAGAAAGGAGGGTGTGCTAGAAATTTTGAAAAACATGAGGATAGATAAGTCCCCTAAGCCAGGTGGTCTATACCCAAGGTTTCTATGGGAAGTGAGGGAAGAGATTGCTGCGCCTTTAATGACAATCTTTATGTCCTCACTGTCCACTGGTGTAGTACCAGATGATTGCTGGGTGGCAAATATCATTCCCTTGTTCAAGAAACAGGATAAGGATAACCCTGGGAATTACAGACCAGTCAGTCTTACTTCTGTGGTTGGCAAATTATTGAAGATGATTCAGAGAGATAGTATTTATGATTATTTGGAAAAGCACAGTTTGCTTAGAAATATTCAGCATGGCTTTGTGAGAAATAGTCAGCATGAATCTTTGGAATTCTCTTCCAGAGAGTACTGGATAAAGTTTATGCCTCACAAGCCTTACTGAATTCTTTGAAGATGTGAGGAAACACATTGATGAAGGTAGAGCAGTGGATGTGGTGTATATGGATTTTAGCAAGGCATTTGAGAAGGCTCCCCATGGTAGGCTCATTCAGAAAGTAAGGAGGCATGGGATTCAGGGAAATTGGCTGTCTGGATACAAAACTGGCTGTCCAATAGAAGACAGAGGGTGGTAGTGGATGCAAAGTATTCAGCCTAGAGCTCAGTAAACCACTGGTGTTCCACAGGGATCGGTTCTGGGACCTCTGCTCTTTGTGATCTTTATGAACAACTTGGATAAAGCATTGGAGGGGTGGATTAGTAAGCTTGCCCATGACATGAAGGTTGGAGGAGTTGTGGACAGTGTGGACGGCTGTTGTAGGTTGCAATGGAATAGTGACAGGATGCAGAGCTGGGCAAAAAAGTAGCAGATGAAATTCAACCCAGAAAAGGTCGAATTTTAATGCAGAATACAGGGTTAATGGCAGGATTCTCGGCAGTTTGGAGGAACAGGGGGATCTTGGGGTCCACATCCGCAGATCCCTCAAAGTTGACACCCAAGTTGATAGGGTTGTTAAGAAGGCGTATGGTGTGTTGGCTTTCATTGGCAGGGAGATTGAGTATAGAGCCATGAGGTCATGCTGCAGCCCTTTAAAACCCTGGTTAGACCAGGAATAGTGTGTCCAGTTCTGGCTGCCTCATTATAGTAAGGATGTGGAGGCTTTAGAAAAGGTGCAGAGGAAATTTACCAGGACGTTGCCTGGAATGGAGGGCGGGTCTTATGAGGAAAGGTTAGGGGAGCCAGGGCTTTTCCCATTGGAGCGAGAAAGGATCAGAGATGACTTGTTAAAGGCATACATGATGATGAGAGGCATACATAGTGGATAGCCAGAGACTTTTAATAGGACGGAAATGACTATTATGAGGGGCATAATTTTTACGATTGGAGGAAGGTAGACTGGAGATGTCAGAGGTAGATTCTTTTCCCAGAGAGTAGTGGGTATGTGGAATGCGCTGCTGGCAGTGGTAGTGGAGTCAGACACATTAGGGTCATTTAAACGACTCTTGGATAGGCACATGGATGATAGTAAAATGTAGAAATGAAGGTTAGTTTGATCTTAGAGTAGGATAATAGGTCGGCACAACATTGTGGGCCAAAGGGCCTGTACTGTGCTGTACTGTTCTATGTTCTTATTGAAATTGAAAGATCCTGAACAGATGTAATGGGGCAGAATGGATGTTTCCCTGTAGGTTAGAACAAGTTTAAAAATAAGGCGTCTCTGACAATAAGATGGTGGCGAGGAAAAATTCTCTCAAAGGGGCATGAATCTTTGGAATTCTCTTCCACAGGGAGTACTGGAACAAGGATAATGAAATATCCTCAAGGCAGAGGATTAATAAGGGAGTTAAAGGTTATTGGGGAGACCAGAATGTAGAGTTGATGCCACAATCAGATCAGCTACAATCTTATTGAATGGCAGACCACACCAGAAGGTCTGAATGGCCTCCTCTTGCTTCTAGTTCATATATTCATTTTTAATTTAGTATAAAATTAAAATTGTTATAGATAATGCGTAAGAATTACTTGTTTCCCTTTGAAAAGATGTCAAGAACGAGGAACTGTAGAACTAAAATGAAATTGGGGGAGCTGAGGTGAACCTTAGAAAGAGTGTGATGGGAATTCAGAACTCATTGCATGAAAACGTGGTAGCGATAAAAGCCACTATTCCATTTGAAATCAGTTGAATATGGACCTTTAGTGTCATATGCTACAGGATTTAGGGGAAGGTGGCAGCAACAGTGGTAACTAGGAATCCAGAACCCTAGGTTAATATTCTAAGGACATGATTCAAAGGGAAACTGTGGCATATGGTATAATTTGAACTGACAAAAAAAATCAGTAATAAAATCTAAACAGTAAGCAGGTAATCACTGTCAAGTGTTGTAAAAATCCATCTGTTTTATATATTCAGAAAGGAGTGGGCCTGGGGTTCCTGAACACTGACGTTCCACGATGTTTGTCACCATTGTGTTCAACAGAACTGGGAAGAAGCCCTGAAGATAGCAAAGGCACAGAATGTAATCTTGATGAAGAGTTCATTGCTTATCATCTACCTTAGCTCAGTAGTATCACTAACGACCAAACTCAGCAAGTCATAAAAGAATAATTAGCTAGACCAGGCCTTCAGCAGATAATGAAAGAATCAATCACTTGACCTTGTCCTCACTTGCTCACAATAGCGCTGGACAGAATGGCCACCAGACACCCCTGGTGGAGACAAAGTCCCCTTTTCACACTGAAGCCATCCTCCATTGTGTTGTATGGTACTAATACTGTGCTAAGTGGATAGACTCAAAATACATCTCACAGTTCAAAGCTATTACGGGCGTTATAGGCCATCGTCAACAACAGAACTGTATTCAGAAACACTATAACTTTAACTAAGCCAGAGGAATAGCAATGATTTGTTGAGAAACGTGTGGTACTTAATAATGTGGGAAAAGGAAAAAGAAACAGAAAAGCCATCCAACATACCTGTTTCAATCTGTCATAATCCAAGAATTCTGCCTGCACACCATTAGTATTTGCTGGGCCACTTGATGCAGATTTGCTTCTGGAATAGGGGAAAACAGAAGAGTTACACTGCATTATGACTTAAGATAAACCAAGACGCCTTAATAGGGAGGCAATGGCCTATTCAGAGACCCAGGTAATGTAATGGGGATAACAAAGTGTGGAGCTGGATGAACACAGCAGGCCAAGCAGCATCTTAGGAACACATGCTGCCTGGCCTGTTGTGTTCATCCAGCTCCACACTTTGTTATCTCGGATTCTCTAGCATCTGCAGTTCCCATTATCTCTAATGTTCTGGGGACCTGGGTTGAAATCTTGCCACAGCAGATGGTAGAATTTGAATTCAATAAATATCTGAAATTAAGAGTTTAATGATGACCATGAATCCATTGCCGATTGTTGGAAAACTCCATCTAGTTCAATAATGTCATTTAGGGAAGGAAACTGCCACCCTCACCTGGTCTGGCCTACATATGATTCCAGACCCACAGCAATATGGTAGACTCTGAAATGCCCTTGAAGCAATTAGGGATGGGCAATAAATGCTGGCCTAGCCAATAATGCCCTCATCCCCTGAATAAATAAAGGAAAGAAAAATAACTGTGCCTCAATAAAGTCAACGTGTGTACCCCGAAGGATTGGTGGTGAAATAGCACCAAGGTGTTAACAGTGCCACAACTTTTAATTTATCTTGACCAGCAGATGCTATTCTAAATTTTTATTACAAATATAGAAAAGCATTTGCAAGTAAAATAAGTACTACATTAAAAATAATAATACAATTAAATTCTTTATCTACCACTTGTGAACCTCAGTCCCAATATCTAAAGACCACAGATTCCAAAATCACATTTTCCTCAGATCTTCTCCTTCAGAAACCCACTGAAATGCAATTTACCAGAGTGAGTCTTGAAGTCTATAAATCAATTCATTTTACATCACGTTCCAACACTGAGAGATGTGTAGAGATAATGGGAACTGCAGATGCTGGAGAATCCAAGATAACAAAATGTGAAGCTGGATGAACACAGCAGGCCAAGCAGCATCTCAGGAGCACAAAAGCTGACGTTTCAGGCCTAGACCCTTCATCAGAGAGGGGGATGGGGAGAGGGTTCTGAAATAAATAGGGAGAGAGGGGGAGACGGACTGAAGTTTGCAGGCAGACCAATAATTTAAAGTGCAATGTGGAAAGATTCTAGACATCTGACAGAATTGCTGCAAATAGAAGAACAATGTTTCAGTTAGATCAGTGGTAATCACAAACAGAAAGCATAATAAATCAAAAACATTTTGAAGAATATCATAGTGAAGCTGTAACCAAAACAGAAATTACTGGCAGTACCTGTGGAGAAAGATCAGTTAATGTTTTGGGTCGAGTGACCCTTCCTGACCCCCTTCCAGTTCTGAGGAAGGGTCACTCAACCCAAAACAGTACCCTTGATTTTTCTCCACAGATGCTGCAAGACCAACTGAGTTTTTCCAGCAATTTTGGTTTTTGTTTCTGATTTACAGCATCCACAGTTCTTTCAGTTTTTATACTGAAGCTGTGTTCAGACCAAATCTGAAATAATTTGTTCAGTTTTGGTCACAGACATACACATGAACTATTTCAGTCATGAAGGGAGAATCACAGGGCTGAATCTGGCACTGAAGAGAGCAGAAAGTCCTCTGAAAAGTTACAGAGGGGATTTAATAGAAAATGAAAGCACGGGTTTCCAGAGCACTATGTCCAAGACAAAATTACCAAAACAATTCACATAATTCTCAATATAATTTGTTGTATTTGGCAAACCTAGACAAGTAGAAGATAACAGACAGCAAATTCATGTTACTGTTTTATATCACAAACATTCACAAAAGGGGCAAAAGTTTAAATGGGTGAATGGAAAATTAGGACTCATGTGATCGCAATTCCCACAGTCAATTACAGACCTAAGAATAGGAGTATGCCATTCAACCCCTTGAAGCTATTTTCTCATTTAGCCAGATCCTGGTTCATCTTGACCTCAACTTCACTCACGCATCTTGGATTCTTTATTGTTTGATGCCCTTACTTAACAAAAGTCTATCATTTTCAAAATTTCAAGTGACAGCACCCCTAGAGTCCACAGTCTTTTCAATTAAAAAGTAGATTCCTAATTTTATACTTGAATGTCCTAGCTGTAATTTGAATATTCTGGATTCTCTTTCTGCATAAATGCAGAACAAAATATTTCCCGTTACCCTACTCCATTGGATGAATTTATTATTTTCAGTACATGGATCCAATTAAGAAACCATTCCAGTTTGTCTAATTCAAATTAAAACGTTTGGCTTCTCACTTCTGAATGAAGAACTCAACCTGTAGCAGCTTTCCCCTTTTTGTGTACATCACTGTTGAACTACCAGTTCTCTTGTACACAACTTATTGCACCTTTTATCTTCGTATCATTTATAAACTTAGACATACAACTTTATTCCATCATCCAAGTCATGAATACATCTGGTTAAAATCTGTTGCCCCAGACATCTGGGAACAACATTGCCTGCAAGGTACCCTCCAATTCTCACTTGGAAATATAAGACTATTTCTTCCAGATTGCTGGGTCAAAATCCTGGAGCTTCTTCCCTGAATGTATTGTGGATCTACCTACACCAAATACTTCAGTGGTTCAAGAAGGCAGCTCACCTCACCTTCTCAAAAACAACCATGGATGGGCAATAAATGCCCAGATTTCATGTATGAATAGGGAAAAATGTTGTACGGGTCCCAGAGGAACATGATTAATAATATGCCATAAATGACAGAGCATTTCCTTTATCCCTGTAGGAGAAAACAGAGTTGACGTTTCGGTTCAAGTAACCTTTCTTCAGAGCTGATAGTGGCTGGGAAAACGTCAGTTTATATGCAGAAATAGGGAGGTAGGTGGGGTATGGAGTAAATAAGATAGAGCCCAAAGAGAGAGAAAGACAGGTGGACAGATAAAGGGGACTGTCTAGTCACTAACAGTCCCCATTAACAACTATTCACCCTCCCAGCCTGATTGTTAACAACTCCTCTGTCTGTCCAACTGTCTCTCTCTTTGGGCTCTATCCTATTGTTTACTCCCTACCCCACCCACCTCTCTATTTTCTGCAAATAAAAACTGACGATTTCCCAGCCACCATCAGTTCTGAAGAAGGGTCACTAGACCTGAAACGTTAACTCTGTTTTCTTACACAGATGCTGCCAGATGTGCTGAGCTTTTCCAGCAACTTTGTTTTTGTTCCTGATTTACAGCATCTGCAGTTCTTTTGGTTTTTATTTCCTTTATCCCTTTTGTTTCCTATCGACCAATCAATCAATCATTCATTTCAAGAGTTACCTCTCAGTCAGTGCATTTTCATTTACTCAAGATCTCATGTGTAGACTCTTATCAAGTCCCTTCTATAAATTCAAACTACATTGGCATAATTCTTGATGAAAATTGCACATGCATGTTCGATTTCCTCACAAATCAAAGCCTAGGGATTTACAGAGAAAAGCAGCAAATCTGGCAGCACCTATGGAAAGAGAAACACAGTTAACACTTTGAGTTGAATGACTTCTTCAGAATCAAAGTTCTGAAACATTAACTCTGTTTCACTCTTCAAGGATACTGTGAGACCTGAGTTTCTCCAGCATTCTCTTTCTGTTTATGATTTCCATTATTTGCAGTGTTTTTCATTCATATCTAGAGATATATCTATCCTACCTACTTACGGGGAGGTGGTGGCTTAGTGATAAGGCCGCTGCACTAGTAGTCTAGATGCTGAGGTTTAATGTTAACGAGTTCAAATTCCACTCTGGCAGCTAGAATTTAAATTCAATGAATAAATCTGGAATGATGCAAAAAAAAAACTGGTCTTAGCAACAGTGACATGAAACCACTGTCAACTGTTGTAAATAAAACCCCATCAGATTTACAAATACCCTTTAGGTAAGGAGATCTGCCATTCTTCTCTGGTCTAGTTTAAATGTGACTTCAGACCTACAGCAATGTGATTGACTCTTAGCTACCCTCTGAAATGAGCTACCAAGCCATTAGGTTTGGAGTAAAAGTAAACACTGATATGTTGGTGATCTGAAATAAAAAGAAAACAGCTAGTTTCAGTGGGGTTCTATAAGACTCAGTATCAGGATCCCCGCTTTCTCTGGTATATATTAATGATTTGGATGTAAATGTAGGGGTTGTGATCAAGAAGTTTTCAAACAACACAAAAACTGACTACATAATTGATACAGATAGTGAGAAAGGTGATTGTAGATTGCAGGAAGATATCAACTGACTGATCAGGTAGGCAGAAAAGTGGCAGATGGAATTCAACCCAGAGTAGTGTAAAATGCCAGATTCTGGGATGTCAAAGAAGGCAAAGATATGCACAATAAACGGGAGGATACTGAAAAATGTACAGTAAGTGAGAGATCTTTGAGTGCAAGATCCTTGAAGGTAGCAAGACAGATTAATAAGGTGGTTGAGGCGTATGGAATTCTTTCCTTTATTAACTCAGGGAAGGGAATGGCCTAGTTGTATTATCGCTGGTGTGTTAATCCAGAGACACAGATAATGGTCTGCAAACCTTTACAGATAAAGGGTACAACTTCAGTTCCAGGCTCGTATGACAAGCAGCATGTTCAGTTACCACTGATTACTAGTAAAAGGCTCGGGACCAAGCCTGACGGGGCAAAATTGGTTGTGAAAGATTGACCTTGATTGGCTCAACACTTTTCAATTAGAAAACGGCTGCCTGAGCAAAACCCTAATTAAATATTGGGACATTTTTCAGGAAGGCTTAGAGACTAACAAAGTAGCCAAGGCCACCTTGCATGTTGACCAAGAAGTAATTCCACGATTCTACAAGACCCACCCTGCGCCAGTTGCACGATGTGCAGAAGTTGAAGCAGAAATCAGGAGGCTAGAAAGCGAAGAATTGTCAAACCAGTACAGTTTGTGGAATGGGCAGCAGCAATTGTACCAATTATAAAGCCTGAAAGGTTGGTTCACCTGAGTGGTGATTTTAAACAAATTGTAAACAGCTTCAGGCAGCTGGATAAATACTCAATCCCTCGCATAGAGGACTTACACGCAAAGCCGGTGGGAGGTGCTGTCCTTCACGAAGCTAGACATGGGCCATGCGTATCTGCAATTGCGGTTAGATAAGGAATCCCAGAAATATGCTACAATTAATACCTGTAAGGGCTTGTACCAATGTAGGAGACTGCCATTTGGGGCATCATCAGCCTGTGCTATATTACAGGGTCTACCTCAGGCTGCAATTTATCTGGATAATGTGTTAATAACAGGGAAGACCAATAAGGAGGATTTAGAGAACTCAGACATAGTCCATAGACATTTCTCCAGTCTTAGAAGGGAAAAATGTGTGTTCTAGGCAGTTCAAGTGACCTACATGAGCTACAGAGGGTTACACCCATTGGAAGACAAAGTGAAGGCAATCAAAGGTGCCCCAGCTCCAATGTCTGTACCAAAGCTTAGTTATTTCCTTGGATATGCCTCCATCTTGGCACCCTTACATCTGCTATTGTAAGAAGCAGCAGCCTTGGAAATGGTATCGCAGCCAAGATGTAGCCTTCAGGGAAGTGAAGAAGCAGCTATCACCGTTGTTTGTGCTGGCACACTATGCAATGGCAGACATGTGATGCCTCCCCATACGGTATTGGGTTAGTGCTGGCTCACAGATGTCCCAATAGAGACGAACTCCCAATAGTGTATGCTGTTTTGGCTAAGACAGAGCACAAATATGCCTCGATAGAGAAAGTAGGTTTGGTGATCGTCTTTGGTGTAAGAATTTCCACCAATACCTTTATGGACATAAATCTGTAAGAGAACACGAACCCAAGCTAAGGCTTCTCAAAGAGGACAAGGCTGTACTGCCCACTGCTTCAAGCTGAATTCAAGGGTGGGTTCTCACTCTAAGTGAGTACAATTACAAGCTGGAACACCACCTGGATGGCTATGTAGCAAATACGGATGTTTTGAGCCATGTCCTGCTGGCAGATATACCACTGGTGGTGCTGCTACTGGAAGAGTCATTCTGCTTATGAACTTTCTGGACACAATTCTGGTCACTGCTGACACTATCAGATTGTGGAAGCAAAAGTATCCAGTTCTGGCAAAACTAAAACAGATAGCGGTGTGGAAAACAAAAGGGCTATCACAACCAGAACTGAAACCTTTCTGGACGTGGCTAGACCAGATCACCATTTGGATGGTATTTTATTATGGTGAGGAAGAGTGATTTGTCCTGAGTAAGGGTTGCCACCAGATACAGTCTGAGGTCCATCAGGGTTATCCAGGGATTTGCAAAATGAAAATGTTGGCAAGAAATTATGTTTGGTGGCCAGCATTGGTTGCAGACATAGCTGTGTTGGTGGGACAGCATTAAAGTACCAACAAAAATAAAAATTACTGCCAACAGTACTCATAGGGATGGCTGGGAAAACCCTGGACTCAGTTACATGTCAGCTATGTTGGTTCTTTCATGGGTTCAATGCTCCTAGTCATTATGGATGATCACTCAAAGTGTTTGGAGGTGCATAGAGCTCATTTGGGGCCGATGACAGAAAGGCTGCGAGCATCAGTTACGCCAAAGCCAGACACAAAACTCCTTTAAGCGAGAGAGACAGGTTAGTTTGGTGCCAAAACCATAGAAATGACTCTGCATGGATAACAGACATGGTCAATACGAGGTCAGGTCCTGTGACATACAAAGTCCAGGTAGATGAGGCAGTCCTGAACAAGCACATGGACCACATGAAAGTTGTAAATTCACTAACAGGGCAGGACCAAAACATGCCCAGCCCCCTCAGAACAGCCGGAAAGGGTACTGGAACCCATGGGCTCTCTCTTTGTTTAGTGTTGAAGAGACCTTAGAGTCTGAGGCAGACACGGCAAATGTTGCAGCCTCGGCAAATTTACCTCCTGAAGAAGAGGATGAATTTCTTCTGAGATGCTCTGGGCAAAATAGGCAGGCTACAGTTCTGTACACACCACCTGTATCCAAGATTCTTTTTTTATTCATTCATGGCATGAGGGCATCACTGGCTAAGCAGCATTTATTGCCCATCCCTGGTTACCCAGAGGGCAGTTAAGAGTCAACCACATTGCTGTGGGTCTGGAATCACATTTTGGCCACACTTGGCAAGGAGGGCAGTTTCCTTCCCTTAACGACTTTAATGAAACAGATGGGTTTTTTTAAAGAATCAACAATAGATTCACGGTCATCATCAGACTCTTAATTCCAGGGATTTATTGAATTCAAATTCCTCCATCTGCCATGGCGGGATTCAAACTCAGATCCCCAGAATGTTACCTAGGTCTCTGAATTAACACCAGCAATAACACCATTAGGTCATTACCTTCCTCAGTTGGAAAATCCAGACCAGGTGTGAAATGCCTCAGGAGAGGTTACAAGAAAAATGGGAAGTAAGCATGAGCAGTCAGCCATTCAGAACTGAGATCAGGAAGAATTTCTTCACTTCGAGAGTTGTGAGCCTATGGAGGTCTCTCCCACAGAAAGCTGTTGGGGCCAGCTCATTAGATATATTCAAGGAGTTGGGCATGGCCCTTGCAGCTAAAGAGAGGGGGCCACAGACAGAAAACAGGAATGGGAGCTGAAATTACATCATCAGCCATGATTGTATTGAATGATGGTGCAAGCTCAAGGGGCTGAATAGCCTATTCCTGCACCTATTTTCTGAGTTTCTGAGTTTCTATGTCAGTGATCATCATAGAATCAGTGAGATCAGTAAGTACAGCAGGGTGAGAGAGGGCCTGTAGAGACCTAAATTTAAGCCACATTACCCCTCAGACATTCTTCGTGTCCGTGTAGGGTTTCCTCTCTCAGTCCAAAGACGTGTAATCGAGGTGAACTGGCCATGCTAAATTGTCTGTAGTATCCAGGGGTGTGTAGATTAGGTGGGTTACAGGGAAAGGGTACAGGGATGGGTCTGGGTGGGATGCTCTGAGGGTTAGTGTGGACTTGATAAGCCAAAGGGCCTGTTTCCACTCTAGGGATTCTACCATTAGACATGCCTGGACTTAGAGTGGGAGGAATGTAGTGATTATAACTAGGTCAGCCAGGTGGACCTCATAGAATACGAGTTCCCTGACTGGGACTGTTAATCTGGTTGAGCAAGTTTAGTTCTCTCCTCAATGTAGTTCAGCACAGTTCAGGGAACAAGTCATCCGGACAAGCAGGTTTAGTTTATAAAACCTCTAAACCAAGTGAGTTTGGTTAGGCATCTGCAGATTATTAACACTGAGAATATTTCATCTCCCAGGTTCCTGACATGTCAAGGCAGCAGACATGGAATGGACTCACCAAGTTGTCTCCATAATCCAAAGCAAAGAAAATGAAAGGTATCAGTTAAATAGAACCTGAAAGAGTTGAGATAGGGATGTAATTTCTCGGTACTTGAGTTTCTATACTGGATAAGAAACAGGCTGAGACTTTGTTTTGTTTCATGTTTTAAGATTATTATCACTGTTTCATACTTAGTTTATTGTTTCTCTTTTCATAGAACACTACAGTGCAGTACAGACCCTTTGGCCCTCGATGTTGCGCCAACCTGTAAAACCAAACCGAAGCCCATCTAACCTATACTATTGCATTATCATCCATATGTTTATCCAGATACCATTTAAATGCCCTTAAACTTGGCTGTCGCAGGCCGGACATTCCACACCCTTACTACTCTCTGAGGAAAGAACCTACCTCTGACATCTGTCATTTAATAAATTTCTGTTCTGTTGTGAAAGAAAATCTTCAGCCTCATGTAAATATGTTTCAATGTTTGACCACGTTAGCTCACAAAAAGTAAACATAAGATCCATCAAGCCAAGTTTCACTCTGACAGCTAACTCATCCAGGAGTAGCATCAGCTGGGATCATGGCACAAGTGTTAAAGTCCAAATCCAAGGCAGTACAGCACAGTCAGAGATAATTGCGTTATGGCAAGCATGAAATATCCCATAGCACTATTTGGGAGGAAAACAGGAGACTTACCCAAAGTATTCTGACTTTTTTAATATCAGAAGAAAAATCCTCAGATTCTCTGGCATCATCATATTGTTGTTTCTACATTGAAAATGTAGCTACACTTGGGAAGTACTTCATTGGTTGTAAAGTATTGAGACGCTTGTGAAGCACCATCTCGTTTTAATTTGTTTTCTCTTTCTTTATCCTTTATTGTCTCATCTCCAACACTTTTTTATTGGGCCCAAATAGATATATCAAATCTAATCAACAGCTCCCACTTCCTCAATGCCATCTATTCTTTCTATATAGATTCAGGCCCATCTTCACTCATCTTATGAATTTAGTTGGCAATAGGCATATAGACAATGTGAAAAAGTGTACACTTCCTGGGTTAAAAAGAGTTTCATGGAAATTAAATCAACATCTGCTGATTACAGAAAGCAAATGACTTTCAAACACAGCCAAACAAAGCTTTTGGAGAGGTAAGAAATGGGGTTTATTGCCCTTAATTGCTGAAAACCTGGTTTTGGAAGAGGTTATTGGACTTCACGTTGATGGTTGTCTAGCAAACCATTTGGACTTCACAAATTGGGGAGTTAGAAGAAGCAAAACCTCCAAAGCTACAGCAAGGCTTCAAGACTCTCTCTCCCCTCTCTCATGTTTGAAGTATTTGGGATCCTGATAAGTGTCCACATCTCATTTTTTTTGACTATCTTGTAAATCCAGAGAATGTGAACTGTGACCACTTTCCAAAAACTTGGAACCATCCTGACTTTCATCTGAAATGAATCTTTATTTGGAAAAGCTTCAATTGGTCTCCAGCTACTGGGAGGCGATGGTCTTGTGGTATTATCACTGGATTGCTAAATCCAGAGACCCACGAAATGTTCTGGGGACCTGGGTTTCAAATCCTAACATTACAAATGATGGAATTAGAATTTGGTTACAAAAATTAAAAGTCCGATGATGACCATGAAACCATTGTTGGTTGCTTGCAAAATATCATCTGGTTCACTAAGGTACTCTAGGGAAGTAGACTGCCATTCTTACTTGGTCTGGACTACATGTGACTCCAGACCCACATCAATGTGGTTGAGTCTTAACTACCCTCTGGGGTGGGCAATAAATGCTGGCCGAGTCAGTGAGGCCCTCAAGCTGTGAATGAATAGCAAAAAGCTTGATTCCAGCTTGGATAGTAACCAGTCTTGCCACTTCTTTTTAGAGATTAATTATTTTAATGCTCACTGAAGAAACCTGGAAGATTCTTTTTGTCTGTATTGCATCCAAACATTTACACTACTTAAACATCTATGTGGCTCATGGAGTAGTGGGGCCTTGATTCGCACCGTATTCCTTTCACAGGTGTAATCCCTCCAAAGTCTTTATTAAAAACAATGACTTCAAAAGGGCAAATCTGATTTTTCACATCATTTTCACATACTAACTCTAATTATACCCAAGTCCAGAAGAAGAGTTGAACAATGCTCTATACATGTGAAGGTTCTCCAAATTCCGACTCATTAAAAAGGTGGCCAACTTTCTCTCAAGTCTTGACTTCAAATTCTTATCAAACACAACCTTGCTTACTTACGTCAGAGGTAATGGGAACTGCAGATGCTGGAGAATCCGAGAAGGGTCTAGGCCCGAACCATCAGCTTTTGTGCTCCTAAGATGCTGCTTGGCCTGCTGTGTTCATCCAGCTCCACACTTGCAATATTTCCCCTCCATATATTGCCCATTGCTTGGGGACCGCTTTGCAGAACACCTGCGCTCGGTTCGCAATAAACAACTGCACCACCCAGTCGCAAACCATTTTAACTCCCCCTCCCATTCTTTAAATGACATGTCCATCATGGGCCTCCTGCAGTGCCACAATGATGCCACCCAAAAGTTGCAGGAACAACAACTCATATTCCGCTTGGGAACCTTGCAGCCCAATGGTATCAATGTGGGCTTCACCAGCTTCAAAATCTCCCCTTCCCCAACTGCATCCCAAAACCAGCCCAGTTCGTCCCCTCCCACCACTGCATCCCAAAACCAGCCCAGCTCGTCCCCTCCCCCCAGTGCATCCCAAAACCAGCCCAGCTTCTGCCCGCCTCCCTAACCTGTTCTTCCTCTCACCTATCCCTTCCTCCCACCTTAAGCCGCACCTCCATCTCCTACCTACTAACCTCATCCCACCTCCTTGACCTGTCCATCTTCCCTGGACTGACCTATCCCCTCCCTACCTCCCCACCTATAGTCTCCTCTCCACCTATCTTCTTTTCTCTCCATCTTCGGTCCGCCTCCCCCTCTCTCCCTATTTATTCCAGAGCCTTCTCCTCATCCCCCTCTCTGATGAAGGATCTAGGCCCGAAACGTTAGTTTTTGTGCTCCTGAGATGCTGCTTGGCCTGCTGTGTTCATCCAGCTTCACACTTTGTTATCTCACCATGTAGTCAGCTGCTCTAAGTCTGATTTACTTGTGATTTTCTATACTATGGAATTCTCAGCCTTCAGCTTCACTATACTGCAGTTTTATAAGCAGGCAATAAAATGCAAGCGTTTCTAAAGTCATATAGCATGGAAACAGATCCTTCAGTCCAACCCATGCTGAACATAATCCCAAGCTAAACTTGTCCCACCTGCCTGCTAATGGCCCATATCCCCCCCAAACCTTTCCTATTCAAATATTTACCTGAGTGTCTTTTAAATGTTCTAACTGTTCCCACATCCATCACTTCCTCAGGAAATTCATTTCACATGTGAACCACCCTCTGTGTAAAAAAATTGCCCCTCATGTGTATTTTAAATATCTCTCCTCTCATCTTAAAAAATATGCCCCCAGTCTTGAAATCCCCCATCCTAACGAAGAGATACTTACCAATAATCCTATTTATACACCTTAATTTTATAAACCTCTCGAAGGTCACCATTCAAATTCCTAAGCTCCAATGAAGGGAATTCCCAGGCCATCCAGCCTTTCTTTGTAACTCAAATCTTCCATACCTCACAACATCATGGTAAAATCTCTAACTTAATAATATTCTCCTGATAACAAGGTGACCAGAACTGGACACAGTACTCCAGTGCAGAACATAAGAACAAAAGAAATAGGAGCAGGATTAGGTCATCCGGCCCCTTGGGCCTGTTTCGCCAATCAAGATGATTGTGGCTGATCTTTTCATGGACTCAGCTTTACTTACATGCCTGCTCACCATAAACTTTAATTCCTTTACTGTTCAAAGATGTATCAAATATCTGAAAGGCATTCAATGAGGTAGCCGCAACTGCTTCACTTGGCAGGGAATTCCACAGATTCACAAATCTTTGGACGAAGAAGATCCTCCTCAACTCAATCCTTTTTTTCCTTTAATCATTCACAGGATGAGGGCATCACTGACTATGGTGCATTTACTGCCCATCCATAATTACCCAGAGGGCAGTTGAAAGTCAACCCTATTGCTGTGGGTCCAGAGTCACATGTAGGCCAGACTAGGTAAGGATGGCAGCTTTCTTCTCTAAAGGACATTAATGAACCAGATGGGTTTTTCTCTACATCGACAATGGATTCATGGTCATCATTAGATTCTTCATTGCAGATATTTATGGGATTCAAATTCCACCATCTGCCGTGGCAGGATTCAATCCTGGGTCCCCAGAACACTACCTGGGTCTCTGGATTAACATTCTAGCAATAATTCCACTAGTCATCACCTCCCCCTAATTTTGAAGTTATATGCCCTAGTTCTAGTTTCATCTGCCAGTGGAAACAACTTCCCTGCTTCTGTCTTATCTATTCCCTTCATAATATTATATATTTCTATAAGATCTCTCCCATTCTTCTAAATTCCAATGAGTATAGTCCCTATTTACACAATCTGTCCTCATAAGCCAACCCTCTCAACATCAGAATCATCCTAGACAATCAACCTCTGCACCCCTCTAGTGCTAGTACATCCTTTCTTCCAAATAAGGAGACCAAAACAGTACACAGCACTCCAGGTGTGACCTCACCAGCCCCCTAAACAGCTGCAGCATAACCTCCCTGCTTTTAAATTCCATCCCCCTAGCAATGAACGACAAAATTCCATTTGCCTTCTTACTTACCTGCTGTTCCTGCAAACCAACTTTTTGTGGTTCATGCACAAGGGCACCCAGGTCCCTCTGCACAGCAGCTTGCTGCAATTTTTCACCAATTAAACAATAGTCCATTTTGCTGTTATTCCTACATTTACCAACATAGTACTCCATCTACCAACACTTGCCCACTCATTTTACCTATCCGTATACCTCTGCAGACTTTTAGTGGTCCTCTGCACACTATGCCCTATTCCTTATCTTAGTGTCATCTGTGAACTTTGACACAGTACACCTGATCCCCAACTCCAAATCATCTATGTAAGAGGCCTCACTAATACCTCATGCAACCTCAACATGACTTCCCAACTCCTATAGGATTCTGCAATGGTGAGAAGTCATGGTAGATACGATCAGTCATGATCATGTTTAACAGTGAAGCAGGCTCTTCTGCTCCTTATTCATGTGTTTTTTCTTACGTACTGCTTGGCATGACAAACATGAATTGGTTCCACCCAAGAAACTACATTTATTCAGAACAAAGAGAAAATCATACTCTATAATGTGTTTAACTAACTTGTCTCACTGTGCAAAGTACTGCTGCTGTCTTTCAGAACAGAACATGATTAAACCAATTCAGCCAAAATTAATATTGCTAAACCAATGATAGCACACAAACTTAGAAATAAAGGAAAGCATTAATCTGCGATATATGATCTCAGTTTACAGCTATGCGGGGCACATGAACCTTCAACAGTGGACACTAAGACTCAATACCTTAGTAGATCTTGCTTACCATGTTTCGGGAAAGAGATGGAGAATTAAGTGTTAGTAGCTGATTGGGGAAAAGGATGTGATCTGTTCAAAATTTATTTCATGCAACACAAAGGCCTCTTGTTGAAGGTTAACCCAACAGTCTTAGCAATCCTTTCTGTGATAGATGATCTATGTACTCTGTATGCTTTCATGCTTCAACTCAGCAACATGGGAATTTTGACAGACACAAACTGAAACCTTAGAAATTTAATTCATTATTTGGGATAGTCGAAGCACCATAACATTAAGTTGCGGTAGAAAAATGTGTAGTCAGAAATCTTTGCGAATATAGTGGGAAACTTTAAGTTAGCGAAATTATTTGTGCTCTCCTCTATATCTTTAAAGATATGAAGGAAACCACTGTTCACAATAAGAAAGAGAAAACAAGGGCAGAAAAATGGGAAATTATTGGACCCCCACACAAACAAGGATCACACTTGGCATGCAGATTAACACACATCCCCATATCCCATGCATAGTGGGGCTCTGACCCCTATTGGTAATTTCTGGTGAAGCACACTGATTTTTAATTTTTTTATAAACATACTCAACAGGCCAGCTGGTACCTGTTTAATGTATCATAGAACTTGTCAGAGATCAGCTGATTTCTCCACGGAGAATCTCGTCTATGAAAAAGAAAAGGAAACTTGAAAATAAATTGTCACTATTGAGGGTGTGTGAAAGGATCAGGATCAACACAAATGTAGCTTTTCCTAAAGGTACACTACCAATAACAGGATTGGGAAGTTACTGAAGAACTGCAAGCAGTGTTGGGTACTCAACAGTACAGTTGGGGCATTATTTTCCTGTCTCCGTGTTTAAAAGATTGTTCCAGAACATAAAATATCACAAAGTAAATTGCAAAGTTCAAATGTTCATAAAATAGCTTATTTCAGTTATTCAGCTCAAAATACACTGCTATTGAAACAGATGAATTCTATTATTTGCAGGCTGCCATGACAGGTTGGTGCCAATACACATCCATTAAAATACTGATCTCACAGCAACCAACCAGTGTCGTGTCCCCACATACTATAATTGGCCATTCTGCACTCTTCTCCATCACAACACATTGTGAGCTACTGCTTCCTCCACCTCAACAACTAATGACTGCACCCTCTGTTTCCCCTCTGCTTTTACATTACAATAATCAGCGCCCCCGGCTATACAAACAGCAGTCAGGCCCTCTTCCCCTATGCAGTTCATCAATCAACTCGTCTTAAGCTGCTAAAGTCTATTTAACCATTACATTTCTGCAGAGTTATACAAAGAACAACAGCAATGAGGAGGCAGTTATTGGTCATTTATTCCAGAATTCAAAGAGCTAAAACATAAACACAGCCTTTAATTGGTACGTAGTTTCAAAATGAAAAGCATTTTCTGAATATGGAGCTGGCTTTTAAGGGAAACTTTAAGTATGATTTTTGGATTAGGATTATTCCACGGCACAACATCGTGGGCCGAAGGGCCTGTACTGTGCTGTACTTTTCTATGTTCTATGAATAATGGTGTTCATGCTGACTCTGGGACATCTAATAGAGTCACCTTATCAGAAAATGGGAGTGTTAGATTTTTAGACTGCTGAGAATGTTGGCCATAAGCTAATTCCTTCATGTTGCAAGATATGAAATGAACCCTACAGTAACAGATTCAGCTAGCTAAATAAGATTTTATTCATAATCTTTTCTTTGCAGCAGTATTCATGCTTATTTTCTGGATTAGGACACATGAAACCAGAGTTGATAATAAGATCGGCCTGAAGTTGACACAGTAACAGATTCAAAACTGACTGAAGAAGTCTCAGCTTCATCATGACACTCCATCTGCCATCTAAGGTCACACTATTTCAAAAACGAGCAGGGAACTACTCAGGTTTGTTGGCTGTTATTTACTGCTAACAATATCACTAAAAACAGATGGTCTGGTCGTTTGTGTATTGCTGTTTGTGAAAGCCTATTGCGTGCTAACTAGCTGTTGTGCTCCCAACACTACAACAGTTACCACAATATTTCAAAAGTAATGTATTTTCTCAAAAGCAGTTTCTGTTCTTCTTGGAAAGATCAGAAATTTGTTTCACATTCTTTTTTGCCAGTGTTGCTCAGATTCTGCAGAAGACAGAAGAGTAGAAACCCAAATCCTTGGTAGGTACAATTACCTTCCGGGTATTTGAAAGATGATTTTTGTCATGGAATCCAAATTTAAAGAGTTGTAAATTGAAAAGGTAACCTTTTAACTGCTGCTCTTTTCATATAAATGGTAAATATTATGATTTAAAGAGCAAGGCGTTCTCCTTAAAATGTTTGTCCTTGATATTGAAAAATGAAAAATAAAGTACTGTTGCGCAGCCAAGTGACAGAGATGACAAGGATAGCAGTGGTAAGTTGTGTGTGGAGTCAGAGGAGATAGGGGAAGCACTAAATGAATATTTTTCAACAGTATTCACTCTAGAAAACGACAATGTTGTCGAGGAGAATACTGAGATACAGGCTACTATACTAGGTGGGATTGAGGTTCACAAGGAAGAGGTATTAGAAATCCTACAAAGGGTGAAGACAGATATGTCCCCTGGGCCGGATGGGATTTATCCTAGGATCCTCTGGGAAGCCAGGGAGGAGATTGCCGAGCCTTTGGCATTGATCTTTAACTCGTCATTGTCTACAGGAATAGTGCCAGATGACTGGAGGATAGCAAATGTGGTTCCCCTGTTCAAGAAGGGGAGTAGAGACAACCCTGGTAAACATAGAACAGTGAGCCTTACCTCAGTTGTTGGTAAAGTGTTGGAAAAGGTTATAAGGGGTAGGATTTATAATCATCTAGAAAAGAATAAATTGATTAGGGATAGTCAGCACGGTTTTGTGAAGGGTAGGTCGTGCCTCACAAACCTTATTGAGTTCTTTGAGAAGGTGACCAAACAGGTAGATGAGAGTAAACCGGTTGATGTGGTGTATATGGATTTCGGCAAGGCATTCGATAAGGTTCCCCACAGTAGGCTATTGTACAAAATGCAGAGGAATGGAATTGTGGGAGATATAGCAGTTTGGATCAGAAATTGGCTTGCTGAAAGAAGACAGAGGGTGGTGGTTGATGGGAAATGTTCATCTTGGAGACCAGTTACTAGTGGTGTACCGCAAGGGTCGGTGTTGGGTCCACTGCTGTTTGTCATTTTTATAAATGACCTGGATGAGGGCATAGAAGGATGGGTTAGTAAATTTGCAGACGACACTAAGGTCGGTGGAGTTGTGGATAGTGACAAAGGATGCTGTAGGTTGCAGAGAGACATAGATAAGTTGCAGAGCTGGGCCGAGAGGTGGCAAATGGAGTTTAATGCAGACGAGTGTGAAGTAATGCACTTTGGTAGGAGTAACTGGAAGGCAAAGTACTGGGCTATTGGTAAGATTCTTAGTAGTGTAGATGAGCAGAGAGATCTCGGTGTCCATGTACACAGATCATTGAAAGCTGCCACCCAGGTTGACAGGGCTGTTAAGAAGGCATACGGTGTTTTAGCTTTTATTAATAGAGGGATGGAGTTCTGGAACCAAGAGGTTATGGTGAAGGTGTACAAAACTCTGGTGCAGCCGCACTTGGAGTATTGCGTACAGTTCTGGTCACCGCATTATAAGAAGGATGTGGAAGCTTTGGAAAGGGTGCAGAGGAGATTTACTAGGGTGCTGCCTGGTATGGAGGGAAGGTCTTACGAGGAAAGGTTGAGGGACTTGAGGCTGTTTTCGTTAGAGAGAAGAAGGTTGACAGGTGACTTAATTGAAACATATAAAATAATCAGAGGGTTAGATAGGGTGGATAGGGAGAGTCTTTTTCCTAGGATGGTGACAGCGAGCACGAGGGGGCATATCTTTAAATTGAGGGGTGAAAGATATAGGACAGATGTCAGAATAGTTTCTTTACTCAGAGAGTAGTAAGGGAATGGAACGCTTTGCCTGCAACGGTTGTAGATTCGCCAACTTTAGGTACATTTAAGTCGTCATTGGATAAGCATTTGGACGTACATGGAATAGCGTAGGTCAGACGGGCTTGAGATCGGTATGACAGGTTGGCACAACATTGCGGTCTGAAGGGCCTGTACTGTGCTGTAATGTTCTATGTTCTATGTAAGCTAAAGGTGATATATCTTTGTACCTTGCCTGCCATGGTGCATGAAGGACGCCATGATCTGCAAGATATTCAGGTTGCAACAGAAAGTCAAATGAGATTATGTGATCACTCCTGTGGTGGGAAGTGAACCCACAACCTCTGATTCAGAGAAGGCAGTGCATCCACTCAGCTAAGCTTGACTGATGAAAAGCACAAGAACACCATGCAAATGGTCCAAGCAAAATATGGGTGCTGATGCATCTGAAGACAGTTACAATTTTTGACAGCTGGACACAACAGAATAAAATATTTGATGTGAAATTTCTAGGTCCTGTTTACACTGGGACAAACTATTTTGTTTTAATTTTAATTCATTGCTCTTTACCCATAGCTTTCCATATACTACAATAAAAGAAGAAGCAACTGTCAGGTCAAAGCTGATCAAAACGATTCCCTGGAAATCTGTCCGACATCAGATACTTGTTCTGAAGGAGGATAAACCTAAATTCTTGGTAAGTGCGGAGTTCTGAAGAGTTGCCATATCAGACTCAAAACATTAGCTTTATTCTTCTCTCCACTGATGCTGCCACACTTGTTGAGTTTTGACAGAACTTTTTTGTTTTTATTTCTGATCTCCAGCATCTGACACATCATCTGAGGACATGCTCGCATCTTCCTGCTCACTGCAGAATATCTTAAGAATTAATGAAGTATACTGTTGTTACGTTATGACACTGTAACAATACAATGGCTTTCCTGTATTTTGTACATTTTTTTTAATGAAGGTTAAGACAGAGGTGTCGAATGGTCTGCTCTAAGCCAATAAATTAAACTGTGTGTGAAGCCCAGAGTTTTTTTTTAGATGTTGGAACAATAGAAGCAGCCTGAATGGGTGGGGTGAAGTCCCACAAAACCTGGATTTTTAGTTTTAGCTTTCTGCAGTTGCTGGGACCTTGAAGCTAGATGTGGAAGCTCTTATTCCTCTCTCTGTTACAGATAAAAGCTGGGTTCTCTTTTTTTCTGCTAGAATTGCATGTGAGACAATGCATTTTAATCAATTTGCCTTAGCCAAAGGTGTATTTATGGGAAGTAACTATATTGGAGCAGTTACTTAGTGGCAGTTAATATATATATATTGTTAAGCATTTCAATAGAGTTAAGTTAAGCTAATTCTTTTATTTTTATTTTGTCTGTATTTTAACTGTAGTGTCAAAATAAAGTGTTTTTTGCTTAAAGTTGAGTAATTTGACCAATCAGATTGCACCCAGAACATAATATCTTACACTCACCTCTAAAATAAGAAAAAGTTAGGATATAGGCTACAATATTTTAAGCAGGGATAATGAGAACTGCAGATGCTGGAGAATCCAAGATAACAAAGTGTGGGGCTAGATGAACTCAGCAAGCCAAGCAGCATCTTAGGAGCATAAAAGCTGACGTTTCGGGCCTAGTCCCTTCATCAGAGGAAGGGTCTAGGCCCGAAACTTCAGCTTTTATGCTCCCAAGATGCTGCTTGGCCTGCTGTGTTCATCCAGCCCCACACATTGTTATCTCATATTTAAAGCAGGGTTGGTCTGGTCCATAAAACACAAAACTGCGTATCTGCATTATATATTGCTGTATAATCTTACCTGGATATTACTGGCGATTTATTGCCATTTACAGTGCTTGATCTTTCCCAAGGCTTTCTAGTTGTTTCTAAAAAAAAAACACATGTATTATATTCACAATACAGTTTTTTAAAACTGCAATTGTTTAAACAATGCAATTTGGGACATGTGTTTCTAAGGTAATGGCCTAGTGGTATTATCACTGGACTATTGATCCAGAGACCCAGTAATGTCCTGGGACCTGGGCTGGAATCCTGCCATGGCAGATGGTGGATTGTGAATTCAATAGAATATCTGGAATTAAGAGTCTAACAATGATTGTGAACCAATGCCGATTGATAGAAAAAACTGTCTGGTTCACTAATGATGTTTAGGGAAACAAACTGCCATCCTTATCTGGTCTGGCCTACATTTGACTCCAAAATTAAAGCAATACAGTTGATGCTTAATTGCTCTCTGGGCAATTAGGGACAGCAATAAATGCTGGCCTAACTGGTGATGCCTTCATCCTGTGAATGAATAAAAGGATGAGAAGAAAAGGTCCATAATGGGAAGAAGCGCTCATGGGGGGTACAGAGAGAGCAAGGAGAGATTGATGTACGGCAGATATGTAGAAGTGAGCTACAAGCTGGAATTTAGGCAGGAGATTCAAATGCCAGCAATCCAAAACCATCTGTTCAATAACAGGTTGTAGCATTTCCTTTCATTACAGATTTTCATGTACTTACTCTGCACACGTTTTTCTGTAATTTCCCTGTAGATTTGTTCATCTACATCCCTTTCACTAGATGTTGGGCTGTAGACTGTCTATGTAACTGGACCATTTTTATTCCATAATTCTAGCTAAACTGCTTCCATTCTGGAAATGTGTGTAATGTTACAGCACAACTTGTGCATGAGCAAGGTATTCAATCCAAAACCTCCGGATTCACACATTTAACTTGTCAAATGTAAACTCCGGAAGCTACTATCAGATTTATTCTATAATAACAAGGAGTATAACAAGCCTTTCCATCAATCTCAAAGCAAAAATCTAGCCCGTTATATCTCTCTTTACAGCAATGCATTTTCGACCTGGATTTGAATTGGCATTCTGCTTGTGTCGACTCTGATTCATAGAGGTATTTTGGTATGGGGAAAATGTACTCATTCATGTTTATTGACAGTTAATTGCCAAGCTTTGTTTAAATTTTAATCAAGTTGGATGTTGCATTGGTCAATCAAGGGAAGATTGATGCTAGCCAGTCAACCAACCATAGAGAGTGGTGAAAAAGGAATAAAAACTTTATCTGGGGTTTTTGGGCAGGACACAGTGTTCCTCTGGTATGTGCTAGGCTGAGTTTTTTTAGGTTTTGCTGTCTCCACTTATCCCATCACTGAAAATCATGGAAACAGAACCTCAGTCTCTAAGATATCAGGAGAGGTCTCCAGAAATTTGCATTGACCAGAAACTTCAGAATTCAAGCAAGATACAATCCTGCATGTCTAATTCAATACGTCAGGTTTCATGAAGGCATGGTATTCATCACTGGATCAATTATCAAATTGACGAATTAAATATTTTAAAAATTAACTGTCTCTGTCTGTCTGTCAAGAGTAGGGGTTGGTGATCAAAGAACACTGGGCTTAGATTGTAGATACTAATTAGATGAACTTCTGGTTCATCTGTGTTCTGCTAAAGTTACATTATTAATAATAAATTTTCAAAGTTTAAGTTATAGACAACAGTGTGGAGCTGAAGGAACACAGCAAGCCAGGCAGCATCAGAGAGGAGCAGGAAAGTTGACGTCTTGGGTTGGGACGCTTTCCCAGAAAATTTTCGAAAGATTTTCTGAAGAAGGGTCCCGACCCAAAATGTCAACTTTCCTGCTCCTCTGATGCTGCCTGGCCTGCTGTATTCCTTAAGCTCCACAATGTGCTGTCTCTGACTCCAGCATCTGCAGTTCTTGCTATCTCCAAAATTTAAGTTATAAACTTGGTGGCCAAGGTCTGTTATCTGGTTGGGAACAGTTGAGCAATTTTGAGGTCACTGAATGTTTTAATTTCAATGTGTTACGACTCCGGTGTTAGTGAGTCTGATTTGGTCTATCCCTGCACTTTAACACATGCAGCTTTCAGTACATGCAAGTGCACCACACTACAAGCCCTAACTGACACTCCTCAATTAGTTGTCAACGTAAATCATCATACTCAAGGGATTATCCAACAAATAGTGTTCAATTGCAGAATTGTGTCGAATGTTGGACATTGCATTATAAGTTTTACAAGCATGGGCTGGTTGAGTATGCTTAGTATATTGTTTGTTTTACAAATAGTTGAACATACATACTGTCCAAAATGGTTCACCTCTCTTTGGGGCAAATAGCCAACACATGAGGCATTACCTTGGTACTGAAATCCATATAACTATTACTCACTGTGTGACAGGCAGAACATGTATTTGGTTTGACAGTAGCAACCTGTTAGTGCGATCATTACTCATGCTTTGGACACCAAAAAAAAGCAATCTCATTTGACTGTTCCATTTCAAATGTGAATATGAGTGCAGGATGGAGTCCATTAAGACATGTAAAGATTTCCTTACATCAGTTGCAGGTTCAAATTTAGCAAACTGTCACCTACATATCAGAAATATGCCAGGAGTGGGAAGCTTAATGGGAAGTGTCACAGAGGCAACATCACTGGACAAGTAATCCAGAATTCCAGATAAATGCCCCAGAATGGTAGATGGTAAAAACTGAATTCAATAAAAATGTAGAATAAAAAATGCTGACTTAAGGGCAACCACGTAACCCTTGTTGATTGCTGTAAAATAATATATAAAAATAAGAAAATAAATTGTCATTCACTAGTGTTCTTTAGAGAAGAAAATCTGCTATTCTTGTCTGGTCTGGCTTATGTGATTCCAGGTCTGAAGCATTTTGGAAAACTCCAGGGATGTGTGTTGTGTTAGCTTAGCCAGTGATGCACAGGCCCCTTGATAAATTTTTAAAAATATTCCACTGAAAATATATTTCTCATGGGATCCAACTACGATATTTGTGTAAGGTTGGATTCCATGTTTTTGTTAGAATATTAGAAGCTGACGGGTGACCTGATAGATGTACATACACTTCTGAGAGGCATAGACAGGGTGGATAGTCAGAATATTTTTCCCAGAGCAGAAATGTCAAACACTAGGTCTAAAATCACACGACACCAGTTTATAATCCAACAGGTTTATTTCAAAATGCGAGTTTTTTTAAGCTCAGCTCCTTCCTCGAGCGTAGTGTGAGAGAGAGGGTATAAAACTCAAAATTTATAAGCAGAAAGGTAACAATCCTAAAACTGGCTGCCTCTTGCTGAGTCTTTAATCATAAGACCATAAGTCTTAGGAGTGAAAATAACGCCATTCGGCCCATCAAGTCCACTCCGCCATTTAAATCATGGCTGATGGGCATTTCAACTCCACTTCCCTGCACTCTCCCCGTAGCCCTTGATTCCTTCTGAGATCAAGAATTTGTCAATCTCTGCCTTGAAGGCATCCAACGTCCCGGCCTCCACTGCACTCCGTGGCAATGAATTCCACAAGCCCACCACTCTCTGGCTGAAGAAATGTCGTCTCATTTCAGTTTTAAATTTACCCCCTCTAATTTTAAGGCTGTGCCCACGTGTCCTAGTCTCCCTGCCTCATGGAAACAACTTCCTAGCGTCCACCCCTTCCAAGCCATACATCATCTTGTAAGTTTCTATTAGATCTCCCCATAACCTTCTAAACTCTAATGAGTACAATCCCAGGATCCTTAGCCGTTCATCATACGTTAAACCTACCATTCCAGGGATCATCCGTGTGAATCTCCGCTGGACATGCTCCAGGGCTAGTATGTCCTTCCTGAGGTGTGGGGCCCAAAATTGGACACAGTATTCTAAATGGGGCCGAACTGGAGCTTTATAAAGCCTCAGAAGCACATCGCTGCTTTTATATTCCAATCAGTCAGGAAGGAGACTATTGATTAAAATGCAAAATCCAGATTCCTCTCAAGTTATTGTTCCAAGATAATTTAAAAGTTTTATCAATGCATACAAGAAGTGATATCTCAGGTCAGACAATGCATTTTAGGTGTGAGGTCTTGCTTAGAATCTGTCTATGTTTTAAACTGGGGTTAGGTTTTATTGAAGAAAACAAAATGTATCTGCAACTACACAAACATCCTAGATGAAATAATTTGTGCGTGTGTGTCTGTGTGTGTGAGAGAATGGGTGCGTGCTTGAGAGAGTGAGAGTGTGAGTGAGCTCTGTGTCAGTGTGTGAGAGCGTGTTAGTGAGAGAGCGTGTGTGTATGTGTGGGAGTATACAGTGTGGTGGGGTCACCTGTAGTGTGACCTAAACCAAGATTACAATTGAGGCCGTCTTCATAGGTACGGAACTTGGCTATCACTCTCTATCTAGCGATTTTGCGTTGTTGTGTGTCTCAAAATTCACCTCAGAGGACACTTGCCCAAAGATTGAAGGCTGAATGTCCTTGACCCTTGAAGTGTTCCCCACTGGGAGGGAAAACTCTTGTCCAGTGATTGTTGCATAGAGTCTATTCATCTGTTGTTGTAGTGTCTGCATGGTCTCACCAATGGTCATGCCTCGGGGCATCTCTGCCAGCATTGTATGAGATAAGCAACAGTGACCATGTCACATAAGTATCTGCTGTGTACTTGGTGGGTGGTGTTCCCATGAGTGACGGTGGTTTCCATGTGGATGATCTGGCATGTCTGGCAGAGGTTGCCACGGCAGGGTCAATGTTATCCTGAAGGCTGGGTAGTTGTGAGGTACTCATCATTGTCCATTATGTGTTTAAGAACATGGTACATAGACGAGGCCATGCAGACGCTACGACAATGGATGAATGGACACCTCACAATGATCACAGGACAGGAGTGTTCCCTCCCAGTGGGGAATACTTCAGGGGTCAAGGACATTCAGCCTCTGATCTTCGGGTAAGCATCCTTCAAGGTGGAGTTCAAGATATACAATAATGCAAAAATCACTGAACAGAGGGTGATAGCCAAATTCCATACCTGTGAGGATCGCCTCAATCGTAATCTTGGGTTCATACTGCACAACAGAAGACCCCACCACACTATCTATTCCCACATACACATTCACACACACTTTCTCTCTCTCACACACACGCAAATTATTTCATCCAAGATGTCTGTGTAGTTGCAGATACATTCTATTTTCCTCAAAGAAATATAACATTATCCCAGTTTAAAGTATAGACAGATTGTAAGCAAGATCTCACACCTAAACTGCACACCTAACCTGAGATGTTACCTCTTGTACGCTGATAAAACCTTTAACTATCTCAGAACAATGACTTCAGAGGAATCTGGAATTGGCATTTCAATTAGTAGTCTCCTTCCGAGATAACAAAGTGTGAAGCTGAATGAACACTGCAGGCCAAGCAGCATCTCAGGAGCACAAAAGCTGACATTTCGGACCCAGACCCTTCTTCAGAGAGGGGTTTGGCGAGAGGGTTCTGAAATAAATAAGGAGAGAGGGGGAGGCAGACCGAAGATGAATAGAGGAGAAGATAGGTGGAGAGGAGAGTATAGGTGGGGAGGGGATAGGTTAGTCCGGGGTGGATGGACAGGTCAAGGAGGCGGGATGAGGTTAGCAGGTGGGAAATGGAGGTGTGGCTTGAGGTGGGAGGAGAGGATAGGTGAGAGGAAGAACAGGTTAGGGAGGCGGGCACAGGCTGGGCTGGTTTTGGGATGCAGTGGGGGAAGGGGAGATTTTGAAACTTGTGAAGTCCACATTGATACCATTGGGCTGCAGGGTTCCCAAGCGGAATATGAGTTGCTGTTCCTGCAACCTTCAGGTGGCATCATTGTGGCACTGCAGGAGGCCCACGATGGACATGTCGTCTAAGGAATGGGAGGGGGAGTTAAAATGGTTTGCGACTGGGAGGTGCAGTTGTTTATTGTGAACCGAGCGGAGGTGTTCTGCAAAGCGGTCCCCAAGCATCCGCTTGGTTTCCCCAGTGTAGAGAAAGCCACAACGGGTACAGTGGATACAGTATTCCACATTGGCAGTTGTGCAGGTGAACATCTGCTTAATATGGAAAGTCATCTTGGGGCCTGCGATGGGGGTGAGGGAGGTGGTGTGGGGGCAAGTGTAGCACTTCCTGTGGTTGCAGGGGAAGGTGCCGGGTGTGGTGGGGTTGGAGGGGAGTGTGGAGCGGACAAGGGAGTCATGGAGAGAGTGGTGTCTCCAGAAGGCAGACAAGGGTGGGGATGGAAAAATGTCTCGGGTGGTGGGGTTGGATTGTAGATGGCGGAAGTGTCAGAGGATGATGCGTTGTATCCGGAGGTTGGTGGGGTGGTATGTGAGAACGAGGAGGATCCTCTTGGGGCGGTTATTGCGGGGGCGGGGTGTGAGGGTTGTGTTGCGGAAAATGCCGGAGACACGGTCAAGGGCGTTCCTGACCACTGCCGGGGCGGGGGGGGGGGGGGGGGTGTGGTGGAGTTGCGGTCCTCGAAGAACGCGGACATCTGGGATGTGCGGGAGTGGAATGCCTCATCCTGGGAGCAGATGTGGCGGAGGCGAAGGAATTGGGAATAGGGGATGGAATTTTTGCAGGGGGGTGGGTGGGAGGTGGTGTATTCTAGATAGCTGTGGGAGTCGGTGGGATTGAAATGGACATCAGTTTCTAGCTGGTTGCCTGAGATGGAGACAGAGAGGTGCAGGAAGGGTAGGGATGTGTTGGAGATGGCCCAGGTGAACTTGAGGTTGGGGTGGAAGGTGTTGGCGAAGTGGATGAACTGTTCAAGGTCCTCTTGGGAGCAAGAAGCGGTGCCGTTAGTAGTCTGACTGATTAAAGATTCAATAAGAGGCAGCCAGTTTTAGGGCTGTTACCTTTCTGCTTATAAATTCTGTGTCTCGTACCCTCTCACTCACACTGCACCCGAAGAAGGAGGTGAATTCCAAAAGCTTGCATTTTCAAATAAATCTGTTGAATTATAAGCTGGTGTCATGTGATTTTCAACCTTGTCCACCAGCATATCCACATCATGTCAAATACTGGGCAGCGGAAGTTTAAAGGGAAGGGGGTAGTTTAAAGGAGCTGTGCGAGGCAACGTTTTTACACAGAGGGTAGTAGATGCCTGGAACATGCTGCCAAGGGAGATGGTGGTGGAAATGACAAAATATATGGAGATTAAAATAATCCTTGGCAAAGTACTGATATGTAGTCCAAGAACTCTACGATGGCATATTTGATGTGCAGAAACACTGACTCATGACCCATTCTATTAATTTTACAGAAAATCTGAATTTACAGCAATGGTCTCCAACCGAGCAACTGTCAATGGACTTAGATTTACAGATAACATTATGGAACATGGGCATCGCTGGCTGGCCAGCATTTATTGCCCAGACCTATTTGTCCTTGAACTGCATGGCTTAGTAGACATTTCAGAGAGCTTTTGAGAGTCAATCACTTTGCTCTGGGTGTGGAGTCACATGAAGGCCAGATCAGGCAGATTTCCTTCCTTAAAGGACATTAGCAAGCCAAATGGGTTATTCAGATAATCAGCAATGGTTTCATGGTCATCAGAAGATTCGTAAGTCCAGAACGTTTTTTCATTGAACTCAAATTCCACCATTATTAGAACACTCCTCAGAACATTAACCAAGTTTCTGGATTAATAGTCTAACAATAATACCACTAGGCCATCACCTCCCTTTATGTGGGTAAGAAAGCTGTAATAAAGAGAAAAAGAAATTTACATATGGATATGGACAGATTAGATAAATTGAGGTTGGTTGGCTCACTGAGCCGGTTTGTTGCTCTGCAGGTGTTTCGTTACTGTGCTGGGTAACATCCTCAGTGCCGCCTCCAATGAAGCGTCGGTGTGTTTTCCAGCCTGGTTTTTAAACTCTGGGGTGGATTGCCTCACTTCCGGGTTTCCTTCGTAGTGGAACGTATATGGGGTCGAGTTCAATGTGTTTATTAATAGCTTCGTGGAGGGCCATGCTTCTAGGAATCTACAAAATCCCCTGCAGAGACTGTGAGAAACACTACATCAGACAAACTGGAAGGAAACTAACAACAAGAGTGCAGGAACACCAACTGGCAACAAAAAGGCACGACCAATACTCACTCATCTCAATCCACATGGACAAGGAGAACCACAACTTCAACTGGGACAACACCAAGATCCTGGGACAGGTTAGGCAGGGACAGGCACAACAATTCCTAGAAGCATGGCACTCCATGAAGTATGCTATTAATAAACACATTGAACTCAACCCCATATACATTCCACTATGAAGGAAACCTGGAAGTGAAGCAATCCATCTCAACGGACCCCAGAGTTTAAAAACCTGGTAGAAAACACACCGAAGCTTCATCAAAGGCTGCATGGTAATTAAATGCCTGCAAAACAACAAACCAGCTCAGGAGCCAACCAACGTCAACACCCACAATCCGAGCTACAGATCTACTCCAGAACCTTAGAGATTAGATAAATGTGCCAAAATTTGGTAGATGGAGTTAATATAGATAATGTGAGGTTATCCATTTTGGTTGGAAGAAGAGAAAGGCAACTTATCATCTAAATGAAGAGGAAGTTCAGAGCACTTCGGTACAAAGGGATCTACATGTCCTCCTGCATGAATTGCAGAAAACTGGTGTGCAGGTACAACTGTTAATAAGATGGGTGAATGGAATTTTACATTTATTGCTAAAGGAATAGAGTATAAAGATAGGGGCATGTTACTGCAACACTCTACAAGGCATTAGTGAAACTGCACCTAAAGTATTGTGTACAATTGTAGTCGCTTAATTCAGGAAAGATGTAGTTGTTGTGGAGGCCTTCAGAGGAGGTTCGCTAGATTGACTCCAGAGATGAGCAGGATTGCTTTATGGAGAGAGATTGAGCAATTTAGGTCTGTACTTTTTGCAGTTTAGAAGAATGACAGGGAATCTAATCGAGTTATGTAAGATGAAAAGGGGGATTGAAAATGTAGATGTAGACAGGATACTTCCTTTTGTGAGGCAATCTAAAATGACAGCTTTAGGATAAGGAGTAGATTTAAAATAGAGATGAAATAGAAATTACTTCTCTAAAAGGGTCATGATTTGTGAACCTACCCCAGCATGTGGTGGAAATTGGGGCATTGAGTAAATTTATGAAGGAGATGGACAGATTTTTAGTTAATAATAGGTTGCAGGGTAATGGACAGCATGCAGTAAAATGAAACTGAGGACAAGATTAGATCACCCATGGTCATTCTGAATGCCAGAACAGGCTCAAGGGGCTGAATTGCCTACTCCTAATGATTTTATGAGAGCACAAATCTATCATGAAACCTAGGAAAACAAAAAGGTACAATGCTATATGTTGCTGGTTAATAACTGAGCCAAATAATTCTTCATGCCTACCTGATGTGGTTGCTGCAACTGGGGCTTTCATATTTGAAGATTCAGATTCTTCCTGATGAAAGTAAATAATTGAAAGATAATACATTCAAAACTATTATCTAGTTATGGAGCAAAAACAGATACTTAAACAGATCTAACTGTGACTGGTTTGAATATGTTAGAATTGATAAATAGAACTG
This sequence comes from Stegostoma tigrinum, assembly GCF_030684315.1. Taxonomy (NCBI): domain Eukaryota; kingdom Metazoa; phylum Chordata; class Chondrichthyes; order Orectolobiformes; family Stegostomatidae; genus Stegostoma; species Stegostoma tigrinum. The sequence continues at coordinate 3,651,106 of NC_081357.1, forward strand.
TAAAGTGATAAACTCTATCTAAACAACAGCCGTCTTTGATTGAAGCACTTTCTCACAAAGGAGTGTAACCAGATGCTTGATATTGATTCAACAGAGTCGGTAACTATGAACACAGACCTTAGGTTTGGGAAATAATGGCTTCTATTAAATATACCAGGTGAGAAGAAAGGAAGAATTAGATTTAAAAATAAGTTGAGCAGTTGGAAGTCTGAATCCAACTGCACACTCTTCTACTTACATTCTTCTCCTCTTTTGCATCTAGTTCAGGAACTGAACCCTTCTCAGCGATCCTCCTCCTGAAACAAAGAAAGAAGTAACTCCATAATTTAAGTTGCACATGCATAAAAATGAGAAAGTGAATGAGATATTGAGAACAAAGAGCTGCGCAAATAAGAAAACGAACCCAGTTGTGCTAAGATACTTGGTCACAAAACTGGGGGAAATCTCTTTGAAAGCTGCCTTGTATCTTATACTATAGAAACAGAGCCTTTACTGAAACAAAACAGAAATTCATGGAGAAACTCAGCTAGTCTGGTAGCATCTGTGGAAGGAAAGCACAGTCAATGTTTTGGGACCAGTCACAGATGCTGTTAGACCTGATGAGTTTCTCCAGCAATTTCTGTTTGTGTTCCACATTTCTAGCATTCGCAGTTGTTGGTTTTAATGTTGGAATCATTACTGCACTGGCATGTCACCCTAGATTACAAACCCTGTTTGTAATTTTTATTAATGACTTGGATGAGGGGATTGAAGGATGGGTCAGCAAGTTTGCGGACGACACAAAGGTCGGAGGTGTTGTTGACAGTGTAGAGGGCTGTTGTAGGCTGCAGCGGGACATTGACAGGATGCAGAGATGGGCTGAGAGGTGGCAGATGGAGTTCAACCTGGATAAATGCGAGGTGATGCATTTTGGAAGGTCGAATTTGAAAGCTGAGTACAGGATTAAGGATAGGATTCTTGGCAGTGTGGAGGAACAGAGGGATCTTGGTGTGCAGATACATAGATCCCTTAAAATGGCCACCCAAGTGGACAGGGTTGTTAAGAAAGCATATGGTGTTTTGGCTTTCATTAACGGGGGATTGAGTTTAAGAGTCGTGAGATCTTGTTGCAGCTCTATAAAACTTTGGTTAGACCGCACTTGGAATACTGCGTCCAGTTCTGGGCGCCCTATTATAGGAAAGATGTGGATGCTTTGGAGAGGGTTCAGAGGAGGTTTACCAGGATGCTGCCTGGACTGGAGGGCTTATCTTATGAAGAGAGGTTGACTGAGCTCGGTCTCTTTTTATTGGAGAAAAGGAGGAGGAGAGGGGACCTAATTGAGGTATACAAGATAATGAGAGGCATAAATAGAGTTGATAGCCAGAGACTATTTCCCAGGGCAGAAATGGCTAACACGAGGGGTCATAGTTTTAAGCTGGTTGGTGGAAAGTATAGAGGGGATGTCAGAGGCAGGTTCTTTACGCAGAGGGTTGTGAGAGCATGGAATGCGTTGCCAGCAGCAGTTGTGGAAGCAAGGTCATTGGGGTCATTTAAGAGACTGCTGGACATGTATATGGTCACAGAAATTTGAGGGTGCATACATGAGGATCAATGGTCGGCACAACATTGTGGGCTGAAGGGCCTGTTCTGTGCTGTACTGTTCTATGTTCTATGTTCTATTACACATTCAAGCACTGCATGCAGCTTCACATTTAGTGTTCTGTCCACTTAGAGAGCGGTGACACTAAGGATATTGTTGTACTGAGTCACAACAGACTAGAACATCTCTGTTTGAACACTGGCTAGTTAGGTTATCTCATCTAGGCAGTTAAGAATTGAAGAAATAAAAAGGGTGGGCCATTCGTTCTCTCAAGCTTGCTCCCCTATTCAGTAAGATCATGGCTGAATATATGCAAAAACATCTTTATTACCCCCAACCTCATAACTCTCGAGTTTCCAAATGATCCAAAATATAGACATTTTAGTTTTGAATATATGATGAACTCTGTACTTTGCAAACAGATTGTACTTGTGAGATTTCCCACTTAAGCAAAGTGAAATGATGGAGAATTCTGCACAGGGCTTATAACTAGATTTGCTGTCTGTGGCATCATTTCAAGTGGCAGTTCCCCATGGTCTCCCAGCCTTTTTATAGGCAGAGACTGTGCAAACTGAGATGCTTTCCTTTCTGGTTTAGATGTGTTGGACCTGGAAGATGAAAAATTAAAAGCATGATATTTCTTTACCAAAAATGAGAATTCCATCAAGCAGCAGAAACACCTTCTCCCTTAAAATAGTTAAGACTTGCACAACAAGCAGTAGAGGTTAGGTCATTAAATATGTTGAATATTGAGTTACACCGACTGATGGCTGAGTTAAGGGCAGGGAGGAAATAGAATAAAGGCCACATTGCATTCGGCTCAAGAGGCTGACTGATTCACTCATGAACATATGAATTAGGAGCAACAAAAGACCATTTGGCCTCTCAAGCCTGTTCTGACATTCAATAATGTCATGGCTGATGTAACTGTGGCTCACAACTCAAAATTCCTGCCTGCCCCAATAACCTGTGACACCTTGTTGGTCAAAGATCTATCTAAAACTGCTTTAAAAATATTCAATGTCCTATTTGTGTGCCTATTTCTCAGTATCTTGTAAGTTGCTAGGATGATATTACAACTCAATAACCAAGGCAAACTTGATAGTTCTCAGTCCTTTACTGTTTAGCAATTTCCATATTATAGTCTTGCTGAATATTCCTGATGAAAGACTTAGTTCAAAATTATGGAAGAAATGCTTTGCATCCATAATTTATCTTCAAACAGATCAGTCAACAATAATCATCACTTTATACCAACCAAGACATTTACTTAAGGAAGGTGTTGGTTGGTGTTTCAAACATATAGGAATGCAATACTGTTAAACGTCTTGTATTCTTTCATCTTAAAATGTGAGTAAACTCAACATTCCCAACACATTGGTTATTAAGGTAATGATAACAGTAATCAACTTTCAATGATGAAACAAATAGTACAGGAGAGTACTCCAGGGTAGCTAAAAGCATAGAAGAGGTGCCGGCCTAGTGGTATTATCACTGGACTGTTAATCCATAAACTCAGATAATGTTCTGGGGACCCAGGTTCAAATCCTGCCATGGCAGACGGTGGAATGTGATTTCGATAAATATCTAGAATTATGTGCCTAATGATGTGAATCTATTATTGATTTTTTTGGAGAAATCCATCTGGTTCACTAATGTCCTTTAGGGAAGGAAACTGCCATCTAGCCTACATGTGACTCCAGATCCACAGCAATGTGGTTGACTCTTAACTGCCCTCTGGGCAATTAGGGATGGGCAATAAATGCTGCCTAACCAGTGAAGTCCTCATCCCGTGAGTGAATAAACAAAAAGACCACTAATGGTAGCGTGGATAAATTCCAAGATTCATCAGAAGACTGCAGATGTCTTTGATGGTTATATAGTTAGGGATTATCGATTACAGGTTAAAGAGACTGTAGCAAGATAATGAATAAATTTGAAAATGAGAATGAGAGCTTTCTCAATACCTAAAGTAAATTTGTGATCAAATGTGATTAACTCCAAATTTGTTTCTTTTTACTTCATTCCATAAGACCATAGAATGCATCAGAAATAGACATTTCAGGCAAATGAGCTGGCTGAGTCATTCAATGAGATCATGGCTAATCTGAGGGGAAAAAACTTGTCTCTGAATTAAATGGGCCATGCCTTATTCTGAGATTACGCCCTCTGATCCTAGACTCTCTCAAAGGGAAAGAAACATCTTTACATCTACCCTAAGAATTTAAGAATCTCGACCATAAGAATTTTATATGCTTCAATGAGGTCAACACTCATTCTCCCAAGCTTCAATGAGCACAAGCCCAAACCTTGGGCCACTAAGCTACCCATAGTCAGAAAAGAGAGATCACTACCAAAGTGAGACATAGCTCAAGTGAGTATACAGTGTGGGGAATTTGGAGGTAGTGCTGGTAAATCTTTCTTTCGTTCTCCATTTTAAAAGTTCAAAATTCAGTAGTCTAGTTAAAAGGTTAATAATTTAGTTGATACAGCTGTCCAACTGTCAATCCCTGAAGCCTGAAAAGGGCCTCAATTGAGATGCAGGGTCAGCTGGTGTGCTGTAAGATGTAAGAATTGGTGGACCCCATTGTTTGTAGTGACCGCATCTGTAGCAACATTTGGTTGCTGAAAGAACTCCAGCTCAGAGTGATGAACTGGAGTCTGAGCTTTGAACAATAGGGAGAGGGAGAGTTACCTGGATGCTGTGTTTCAGGAAGCCAGTTACACCCTTTAGATAACTATCTCAAATTTGGTCAGTGGTTAAGGACAGGAAGGTGTGACTATCAGTGAAGTAGGTAGAGGAATCCTGGAGGTATTACTAAAGGAGCGTCAGCCCTTTTACTTGACCTAACAGGTTTAAGATTCTTGCTGCCTATGTGGATGAGAGCAGGGGTCGTAGGGAGGATGAACAAACTGACCATTCTTCCAATGTACAGGGAGCCATTCAAGAGAGAGAAGAAAAGAGAAATGTAGTTGTAAACAGGGATGGTATAGTCAGGGGAATAAACACTGTTCTCTGTGGCCAGGATTAGGAGTTCCAAAGGCCATATTGCCTGACAAATGCCTGGGTTCGGGATATCACATCGAGGCTGCAGAGGAAACTGGAGTGGTAGAGGAAAGATTCAGTTGTTGTGGTCTACATAGGTACCAACGATATAGGTGGAAACATGAAAAAGGTTCTGTCGAGAGAATGTGAGCAGTAAGGGACCAAAACAAAAGGTAGAACCAAAAAGGGAATAAACTCTGGATAACTACATGACCCACAGTCTAATTGGCATGATGTTAACAAGATTGAAGAGGTAACGTGTGTCTCGAAGATCACAGAGGGAGAAAGATTCAAAATCACGGAACACTGGCTCTGTACAGAGGAAGGAGGGAGCTGTTCTGACGAAGTGGGCTTTACCTGAATCGTGCCGGAATTAGGGCAGTGAATGTAGGCCTTAAAAATACAGGGGGTGGGGCAAGGTCTCAATAGAAGTTATTAAAGTTTCCAGAACAGAGTACAGAAGGGCTCAGGAATCTAACTTCAGGAACAACAGTGAGAAGGTGCAGTCAATGTAGGATCGAGGGTGTTGTAGTTAAACACGCTTCATATAATGCCTACGTAATAGCAGCTTATGTGCCCCTAATGAGGCCGACTCCACTACCCTCTCAGGTAATGCATTTCACGCCTCTACCACTCTCTGGGTAAAGAACCCACCTCTGACATCTCCCCGATATCTACCTCCACTCACTTTAAAACTATGTCCCCTCGTAAAAGCTACCTCCACCCTAGGAAAAAGTCTCTGGCTGTCTATCTCTACCTCTGATCACTCTGTACACCTCTATCAAGTCACCTCTCATCCTTCGTCTTTCTAAAGAGAAAAGCCCTAGCTCTCTCAACCTTTCCTTGTAAGACCGTCCCTTCGTTCCAGGCAACGTCCTGGTAAATCTCCTCTGCACCTTTTACAAAGCTTCCACATCTTTCCTGTCATGAGGCGACCAGAACTGGACACAATACTCCAGATGTGGCTGAACCAGGCTTTTGTATAGCTGGAGCATAATTTCACAACTCTTGAACTCAATCCCTCTATTAATGAAAGCTAACACACCATACGCCTTCTTAATAACTCTGTCCACCTGGGTGGCAGCTTTCAGGGAACTGTGAACATGGACCCCAAGATCCCTCTGCTCCTCCAACTGCCAAGAATCTTTCCGTTAATCCTGCATTCTGCTTTTAAATTTGTTTGAACGACCACCTCTCACTTTTCAGGGTTAAACTCCATGTGCCACTTCTCAGCCCAGCTCTGCATTCTATCAATGTCTCTTTGTAACCTAGAACAGCCCTCCGCACTGTCCACAACATGATCCACCTTCGTATCGTCTGCGAACTTGCTAATCCACCCTTCCAATCCTTCATCCAAATCATTTACAAAAATCACAAATAGAAGGGGACCCAGAACAGATCCTTGTGGTACACCACTCATAAGTGAGCACCATGTTGAATATTTTCCGTCTACTACCACCCTTTGTCTATTAAGCGTCATCCAATTCCAAACCCAATCTGCCACATTTCCCTCTATCCCAGGCCTCCTTACCTTCCGCATGAGCCTACCATGGGGAACATTATCAAACACCTTACTTAAATCCACATATGCCACATACACTGCTCCACCTTCATCCATGTGTTTGGTCACCTCTTCAAAGAATTCAATAAGGTTTGTGAGGCATGATCTACCCCTCACAAATCCATGCTGACTATCACAAATCAAACTGTGCTTTTCCAAGTGATCATAAATCCTGTCTCTCAGAGCCCTTTCCAATAATTTGCCCAGCACTGACGTAAGACTAACTGGCCTATAATTTCTGGGGTTATCTCTGTTCCCTTTTTTGAACAGGGAAATGACGTTTGCCTCTTTCCAATCTACCGGCACTATACCCGTGGACAATGAGGACAAAAAAAGCATAGCCAAAGGCCTTGCGATCTCATCCCTCGTGTCCCATAGAATCCTTGGAAAAATCAGATCAGGTGCGGGAGACTTATCTATCTTCAACTTCCTCAGACTTCCTAGCACATATTCTTTACTAACATCAACCCTCTCTAGCCCACCTGCCTGTTTTACAACGTCCTCCTCTACAAACAGTTCCCCCTCAGTTGTGAATACTGAAGAAAAGTATTCATTAAGGACCTCTCCTATCTCTTTAGGCTCTGTGCACAAATTCCCTTTACAATCCTTGACTAGCCCTACCTTTTCTCTGGTCATTCTTTTGTTCTGCACATACGTGTAAAAGACTTTGGCATTTTCCTCGATTCTGTCCACCAAGGTTTTCTCATGCCCCCTTATAGCTCTCCTAAGCCCTTTCTTCAGCTCCTTCCTGGCTAACTTGTATTCCTCTAGAGCCTTTTCCGTTCCTCTTTTCCTAAACCTTACATAAGCCTCCTTCTTCCATTTAACCAGTCATTCAACATCTCTCGAGAACCATGGCTCCCTCACTCGACCGCATTTTCCCTGCCTGCTAGGGCCAAACATATCGCGCACATGCATTATGCATTCCTTAAACAATCTCCACATTTCTGTGGTGCTCTTTCCTGACAGGATCTGTTTCCAATTTATGTTACCCAGTTCATGCCTAAGTGAATTGTAATTACCCTTCCCCAACTGTAAACTTTACCCTGTCAAATGTACCTATCCTTATCCATGACTATCGTGAAAGAAACATCCCGTGAATGAATGAATAAAGAAAAGAAAAAGCAGGAATTTCTGAGATAACGAAGTGTAAATTTGCATGAACGCAGCAGGCCAAGCAGCAGAGGAGCAGGAAATGTTTCGGGCAATTCAGCCGTTTCTGAAGAAGGGTCCAGACCCGAAATGTCAGGTTTCCTGCTCCTCTAATGCTGTGTTCATCCAGCTGTACACGTTGTCATCTCAGATTCTCCAGCATCAGCAGTTTCTCCTATCTCTGAGCAGAAATTTCTGGGTCAGTTTTGGGTGGCACAGTAGAAATTTATCCAAAGAAAAAGCAACATTCTAAAACCGTGGGTGACTAGAGAAGTCAGGGACATAAAGGAAAATGAAAATGGATACAATGTGTTGAAGACTGTGGGAAGCCAGATAAAAAGCCTTTAAAACACTAACAGAAGATTACTGAAAAAGCAATAAAGGGTAAGAGAAAATGAACAACTTAGACAAAGGACAGCAAGTGGATGTGATCTAGTTGTATTTCCAGACGGCCTCTGACAAGACACTGGGCAGGGGTCTTTTCCTTTTATTCACAGGCTGGCCAGCATTTACTGCTCATTTCCAGTTGCTCTTGAGAAAGAGGTGATGAGCTGCCTTCTTAAACAGTGCAGTCCACCTGTTGTGGGTGGACCCACAATGCCCACGGAGAGGGAATTCCAGGATTTTGACCTAGCCACAGTGAAGGAATGGCAATATATTTACAAGTCAGGATGGTGAGTGGCTTGGAGGGGAACTTGTATGTAGTGGTGTTCCCACGTATTTACTGCCCTTATCCTCCTGATACAAGTGGTCATGGGTTTGGAAAGTGTTGTCTAAGGATCTTAGATGAATTTCTGCAGTGCATCTTGTATATGGTACACATTGTTGCTACTAAGTAGCAGTGGTGAGGGACTGGATGCTTATGGATGTGGTACCAATCAAGCAGGCTGCTTTGTCCTGGATGGTGTCAAACTTCTGGACTGTTCCTGGAGCTGCACTCATCCAGGATAGCTGCCAGTGACAAGTGGAGTCCCACAATGTTGGGACCACAACAAATTAAGTTATACATGAATGATCTGGATGAAGGAACTGAGGGCATTGTTGCTAAATTTGCAGATGACACAAAGATAGATGGATAGATTCACCACCCTCTGCCTGAAGAATACCTCTTCATCCCAGTTCTAAAGAGTTCCCTTGCATCCTAGTCTGTCTTACTAGTTGAAACACCTTCTCCATGTCAACTCAGTTCTGACCTCTCCATATTCTGTAGGTTTCAATGAGATTTCCCCCTCATCCTCCTAAACTCCATCTAGTACACATCTAGAATCCTCAACTGCTCCTCTACGACATGGTCTTCATCCCCAGGATCACTCCTGTAAATCTCCTCTGGATCACTCCAATGCCAGCACATACTCCCTTAGATATGGGAGCAAAACTGCTCATAATATTCCAAATGCAGTCTGAACAGAGCTTAATGCAGCCTCAGCAGTATTCCTCTGCCTTCTTGAATGCCACCATCCTGAACCAGGACTCCCAAGTTTCTTTGTACTTCAGATTTCCAAAGTTTTCCCCAATTTAGAAAATAGTCTATGCCCCTATACATCCTACCAAAATGCATAACTTCATGCTTTGCCACACTGTATTCCATATGCATCTCTTCCTCCTCTCCTAGCCTGTCCAAGTCCTTGCACAGCCTCCCCATTTCCTCAACACTACCGGTCCCTCCACCTGTTTTTGTGTCATCTGCAAACTTAGACAATATACTCAGTTCCTTTGTCCAATGTGAATAGTTGTGGTTCCAACAATGGACCTTGCTGAATTCAACAGTCACTGGCTGCCATCCTGAAAAACGCCCCTTAATACCTATTCTCTGCCTTCTGCCACTCAGCTAATCCCCTATCCATGCCACTACCTTGCCCCTAACAGCACAGGCTCTTTTCTGCGTGGCACCTTGTTATAGGTCTTCTGGAAATTCAAAGGTGCTTTTATTCAGTTGTCCTCTGCTGGCTTTTAAGGCTTTCTAAACCTCTAGTTTCCCACAAAACTTCAACAAATTGTGAGCTTTTTCTTTTGATTTTATGCTGTTTCTGATTTCTCTTGTCAGTGAAAGCTGCCTTGTCCTTCTCGTAATATGTTTCTTCTTTCTTGGGAATTTCTTCAATGTTTTCTGAATTACCCCTGCTATTAAGACTGCAAGTCTTATCCTAATAATCCAATGCTTCAATTGACATTTTCAGGCATTATATTTCATATTCTAACCACTCGCTGTGTGAGATTTTTCTTTCATCACCATTGTTCCATTTGTACATCCCTAATTTCAAGCCATCTCATTCTTTCTTTTCTGAGTAGAATAGCTTCTCTCTGACTGCTCTGTACAGCCTGATCATGATTTTGAAAACTCTATCAGGTCGTCTCTCAGCCTTCTTCTCACCATGGATAACAGTCCTAGCTTATTCATAATCTACCTTCATAATGAAGTTCTTCATTCCTGGAGCCATTCTTGGAATATTGCGTGCAGTTCTGGTCGCCCCATTGCAGGAAGGATGTGGAAGCATTGGAAAAGATGCAGAGGAGATTTACCAGGATGTTGCCTAGTCTGGACCGAAGACCTTATGAAGAAAGGCTGAGGGACTTGGGTCTATTCTCATTGGAGAGAAGAAGGCTAAGAGGGGATCTAATAGAGACATACAAGATGATTAGAGGATTAGATAAGGTGGACAGTGAGAGTCTTTTTCCGAGGATGATGATGTCAGCTTGTACGAGGGGCAGAGCTACAAATTGAGGGGTGATAGTTTTAAGACAGATGTCAGAGGCAGGTTCTTTACTTAGAGAGTGGTAAGGGCGTGGAACACCCTGCCTGCCAACGTAGTTAACTCAGCCACATTAAGGGGATTTAAAGAGCCCTTGGATAAGCAAATGAATGATGATGGGATAGTGTAGGGGAATGGGCTTAGATTAGTTCACAGGTCAGTGCAACATCGAGGGCCGAAGGGCCTGTTCTGTGCTGTATTGTTCTATGTTCTTGTAGTTAATAGCTTCTGTGCTTTCTGTTCAATGAATTCCCATATTTGCCAATAATGTGGCACCTTCAACTGAAAACAATATTCGGTTGAGATCCAACGTGTTTTTCACAAGTTCAACGTCACCTCCTTGTTCTTGTACTCTGTGCCCCTATTAAACACCAAGAATAATGTGCTTTATTAACTGCTCTTTCTATCTGTCCTGCTAACTTCAGTGACTGTGCACACATACACCCAGGTCCTCACTTCCTGCACCTCCTTTAGAATTGTGGTATATTGTATTTCAATGTTCTTCCAACCAAAGTACATTATGTCACAATTACGCACATTGAACCTCATTTGATACCTATCTGCTCACTCCACCAACTTGTCAATATCCTTCTGGAGTTCATAGAACATTACAGCACAGTACAGGCCCTTCGGCCCTCGATGTTGTGCCGACCTGTCATACCAATCTGAAGCCCATCGAACCTACACTATTCCACGTACGTCCATATGCTTATCCAATGACGATTTAAATGTACCTAAAGTTGGCAAATCTATTACCGTTGCAGGAAAAGCGTTCCATTCCCTTACTACTCTCTGAGTAAAGAAACTACCTCTGACATCTGTCCTATATCTTTCACCCCTCAATTTAAAGCTACGCCCCCTTGTGCTCGCCGTCACCATCCTAGGAAAAAGGCTCTCCCTATCCACCCTATCTAACCCTCTGATTAGTTTATATGTTTCAATTAAGTCACCTCTCAACCTTCTTCTCTCTGATGAAAACAGCCTCAAGTCACTCAGCCTTTCCTCGTAAGACCTTCCCTCCATACCAGGCAACACCCTAGTAAATCTCCTCTGCACCCTTTCCAAAGCTTCCACATCCTTCTTATAATGCGGTGACCAGAACTATACACAATACTCCAAGTGTGGCCGCACCAGAGTTTTGTACACCTTCACCATAACCTCTTGGTTCCGGAACTCGATCCCTCTATTAATAAAAGCTAAAACACCGTATGCCTTCTTAACAGCTCTGTCAACCTGGATGGCAACTTTCAAGGATCTGTGTACATGGACACCGAGATCTCTCTGCTCATCTACACTACTAAGAATCTTACCATTAGCCCAGTACTTTGCCTTCCAGTTACTCCTACCAAAGTGCATCACCTCACTCTTGTCTGCATTAAACTCCATTTGCCACCTCTCAGCCCAGCTCTGCAGCTTATCTATGTCTCTCTGCAACCTACAGCATCCTTCCTCACTATCCACAACTCTACCGACCTTAGTGTCGTCTGCAAATTTACTAACCCATCCTTCTCCGCCCTCATCCAGGTCATTTATAAAAATGACAAACAGCAGTGGACCCAACACCGACCCTTGCGGTACACCACTAGTAACTGGACTCCAGGATAAACATTTCCCATCAACTACCACCCTCTGCCTTCTTTCAGCAAGCCAATTTCCGATCCAAACTGCTATGTCTCCCACAATTCCATTCCTCCGCATTTTGTACAATAGCCTACTGTGGGAAACCTTATCGAACGCCTTGCTGAAATCCATATACACCACATCAACCGGTTTACTCTCATCTACCTGTTTGGTCACCTTCTCAAAGAACTCAATAAGGTTTGTGAGGCACAACCTTCCCTTCACAAAACCGTGCTGACTATCCCTAATCAATTTATTCTTTTCTAGATGTTTATAAATCCTATCCCTTATAACCTTTTCCAACACTTTACCAACAACTGAGGTAAGGCTCACTGGTCTATAATTACCAGGGTTGTCTCTACTCCCCTTCTTGAACAGGGGAACCACATTTGCTATCTTCCAGTCGTCTGGCACTATTCCTGTAGACAATGACGAGTGAAAGATCAATGCCAAAGGCTCGGCAATCTCCTACCTGGCTTCCCAGAGCATCCCAGGATAAATCCCATCCGGCCCAGGGGACTTATCTATCTTCACCCTCTGGAGGATTTCTAATACCTCTTCCTTGTGAACCTCAATCCCACCTAGTCTAGTAGCCTGTATCTCGGTATTCTCCTCAACAACATTGCCGTTTTCTAGAGTGTATACTATTGAAAAACATTCATTTAGCACTTCCCCTATCTCATCTGACTCCACACACAACTTACCACTACTATCCTTGATTGGCCCTAATCTTACTTCCGTCATTCTTTTATTCCTTAAATACCTATAGAAAGCCTTAGGGTTTACCCTGATCCTATCCGCCAACAACTTCTCATGTCTCCTCCTGGCTCTTCCACACTGTCCTTTTTATGGGTGACAATTCTTCCAAGTTTAATGTTATGCACAAACCTGGAAAGCGACCTTTCACGCCAGGATCCAGATGAATAAAACATACCAGTGAAAGCAACATCCCAATACTGACACCTGCGGATCTTCAGTGCAAACTTTACTCGAGCCCAAAAATATCCATTGACCATTACCCTCTGTGTCCTATCACTCAGCCAACTTTGAATCTACTTTGTTAAGGTCTTTTTATATCGTGATATAATTTTATTAATATATTTTTTGTATGGTACTGTATTAAACGCTTTCTAGAAATCTATAAATACCACATCAACAATGTTACCCCCATCAATTCTTTCCATTACTTCTTTTGAAAAACTCCAGCAAGTTAGTTAAACATGATTTCATCTCTAGAAATCCATGTTGACTCTTCCTAATCAATCCATAAGACCATAAGACATAGGGGTGGAAGTAAGGCCAAGTCCACTCCGCCATTTAAATCATGGCTGATGGGCATTTCAACTCCACTTCCCTGCACTCTCCCTGTAGCCCTTGATTCCTTCAGAGATCAAGAATTTATTGATCTCTGCCTTGAAGGCATTTAACGTCCTGGCCTCCACTGCACTCCGTGGCAATGAATTCCACAGGCTCACCACTCTCTGGCTGAAGAAATGTCTCCTCATTTCCATTTTAAATTTACCCCCTCTAATTCTAAGTACCCACGGGTCCTAGTCTCCCTGCCTAACGGAAACAACTTCCCAGCGTCCACCCCTTCTAAACCATACATTATCTTGTAAGTTTCTATTAGATCTTCCCTCAACCTTCTAAACTCCAATGAACACAATCCCAGGATCCTTAGCCGTTCATTGTACTTCCCAATGTGCGTACTAATTCTATCATGAACATTTGCTTCTAGAACCACCAACTAATTTAAACTAACTGGTTCTGTAATTGCTGGGATTATCCTTACAACCTTTCTTGAACAAAGCCATAGCACAGTAGACTCAATGGCTGTACGTTTCTTTCTGTTCCCATATTTTATGGTCTATTTCATGATGAGGGCACTGCTGTCTGGGCCAGAAACTATTGCCCATCCCTAACTGCCCTTAAGGAGATGGTGGAGCTGCCTTCTTAAAAGAGCTGTCTATTTGCATTTCATCTGACAGGGAGGGTGTTTCAGGATTTTGACCCAGTGACAGTGGTTGATATTTTCCATGTCTGGATACTGAGTGGCTTGGAGGAGAGCTTATAGGTGGTGGTGTTCCCTTGTATGTCTGTCCTCATGCTTCTAGATGCTGTCTAAGAAGCCTGGTTATAACCGGTATACATTGCTATTACTGAGTATGAGAGGTGGTGGGGATGTTGGTGGATATGGTACCAATATCCATTGGGGGGTGCTTTGTTTTGAATGGCATCGAAGTTCTTGAACGTTGTTGGAGCTGCACCCATTCTTGAGAGTTGGGAGTATTTCATTGCACAACTGACTTGAGCCTTGTAAATGATGGAAAGGGATATAGGGAGTCAGGAGGTGAGCTACTCACTGCAGGATTCCTAGACTCTGACCTGTTCTTGTAGCCACAGTATTTAGATTGCGAGTCCAATTCAGTTTCTGGTCAATGGTAATCCCCATAATATTGATAGTGGGGGATTCAGCAATGGTATTGTCACTAAATGTCAGAGGGCAACAGTTAGATTCTCTCTCATAGGATTGTCATTGCCTGGTACCTGTGAAACACAAATGTCGCTTGCCACTCTTTAGACCAAACCTGGATACTGTCCAGGTCTTGCTGCAATTGGACACAGGCTGCTTTAGTCCCTGATGAAGTACGAATGATGCTGAATATTGTGCAATCATCAGTGAATATTCCCACTTCTGACCTTATGATGGAAGACAAGTCATTGATGATGCAGCTGAAGATGACTGGGCCTAAGACACTGCCCTGAGGAAGCCCTGCCAATGTGTGCTGAGATGACCAATAAAGAACAAAGAAAATGACAGCACAGGAACAGACCCTTCGGCCCTCCAAGCCTGCGCCAATCGAGGTCCTCTGTCTAAAGCTGTCATCTATTTTCTAAGGGTCAGTATCCCTTTGCTCCCTGCCCTACCATCTACCTGTCCAGATACAACTTAAAAGACACTATCGTGTCTGCGTCTACCACCTCCACTGGCAACGCGTTCCAGGCACCCACTACCCTTTGCATAAAGAACTTTCCATGCATATCCAACAACCACCACCATCTGAAAAGCAAAACGCTGCATAAGTCATATTGGACTCAAAATGTTAATTTTGTTTCTTTTTCTACAGATAGTACGAGACCTGTTCTGTTTCTCAGGCAGTTTGTGTTTGAACCACAAACATCTTCTTTTCAGCCTGCTATGACTTCAACCAGTGGAGGTTATTCCTCTGATTTTCATTAAATCCTTGATGCTACACTTAGTCAAATGCAGCACTAATGCCAAGGACAATCACTCTCTCCTCACCTCTGGAATTCAATTCTTAGCCCGTGCTTAAACTAAGGCTATACTGAGTTCAGCAGATGAGTGGCTCTGACAGAACACAAACTGCGTTCATTAGCAAGATATTGTAAAGCAAGTGCAACTTGATAGCATTTTCCATCAGGCATTCCATCACTGGATTTATGATCAAAGACCAGCTGATGAGGTGGTAATTTGCTGAGTTGGATCTGTACAGTTTTTTGTGTTCAGAACATATCTGGGCAATTTTCCACCTTGTCAGGTAGATGCTAATGTTGCACCTGCATTGGAACAGCTTGCCCAGAGCATTTTGTGGAGTAAAAGTCTTCAGTACTATTGCTAAAATGTTTTCAGGGCCCATAGCATTTGCAATATCCAGTGTCTCCAACTGTTTCTTGATATTATGTGGAGTGAATTGAATCTGTGATGACTGGAACCTCTGCAGGAGGCCGAGATTAATCCACTTGGCACTTCTCGCTGAAGATTCTGCCAATGTTTCAGCCTTATCTTTTGCATTGATATGCTGGGCTACCCTATTATTGAGGATGGGGATGTTTGTGGAGCCTTCTCCTCCAGTGAATTGTTTAATTGTCCACCACAGTCATAACTTGACGTGGCAGGACTGCAGAACTTAAATTTGATCCACAGGTTGTGGAATCACTAAGCACTGTTGATCACTTGCTCATTATGTGATTTGGCAAACAGGTGGTCTGGATTTATAATTTCACTAGGTTGATGTTTCATTTTTAGCTATTTGTATTTGGTTATCGAAGTGGGGCCAGTACTAGAACCTGTGGTACAACAGCTCCAACAACCATTACTGTAACATTTTGCTACTAGCCATGCTGCTGCATTTTTTTTGAGAACCAGCTTCGCAACACACCTTAAGAAATAGCTTAGAAGTATCTAAATTTGTCAAAGTTAAGCACCTTGTGCTGCTTATTGTAAATTAGCTCATGCTTTTCTACTGCTCATTAGTTACACACAATTTTGGAATTTAAAATTTGGGAGAATTTTTTTGTTGTCCGAAACGAATTGGCAGCTACTTCAGCACACAGTGACTGCCCTGTTATATAAATGAAAGCAGATCAATTCTCGATTTTGCAGTTAAAGGGAAAAAACAGTAGGCACAAGAATAATAATAGTCAAATCTGGTCCTAATCTAAATGACTGAATGAAACTGATGCCCTAAATGTTTTTAGCGGCTGTTGTGCCCTTCATATTACCTGTACTAAACATAATTATTTGTCAAAACTCACCTCCTGGCCAGCAGGGCACTCATTTCTTCCATCAGACCAGTACCTCCTATAGAAATTGGAGCTCCATTACTCCGTGAGGACTCCGATTTAGGAGTAGACACTGAACCAATGCTGCCCATTACAGAACTTGAGCCTTCATCAGTCTGAAAAACAATGAAAACAGTGGCCATTTTGCTTAAAATCAGAAATTTAAATCACACTGTCACCAGTACAACATATATATTTTTGTTTCATAACTATATCTTTCAGATTGGTAAGATAGTTTCTTTAAATCTTGGATAAATTGAAGGTGTCTTTCAGACAGAGAAAGGGGCAATCAATATCAGGTCATAAACAGTTGAGCTGAGCCATGCCTCTTTCTTTCGAGATAAATGAAAGGAATGATCAGAGAAAACTATCTAGCATGTTTGATTGTGTTATGTGGCATTATCACTGTGCAAAATGGGGGCAGACTTTGCACTAGCAACTCAACACTGGGCATTCATGAGGTGCTGTGGGCCATCAACAACAACAGAATTATACTCCAGCACAATCTGTAACCTCATGACCTGGTACAGCTCCCACTCAACCAGTACTATCAACCCAGGGGATCAACCCTGGTTCAATGGAGAGTGCAGAACGGCATGCCAGGAGCATACTAGGCATACCTGAAGATGAGGTGTCAACCTGATGAAGCCACCGAACAGGACAACTTACATGCCAAACAGCACAAGCAGCAAGTGATAGACAGAGCTAAGCAATCCCACAACCAATGGATCAGATCTTAGCTCTACAGTCCTGCCACATCCAGTCATGAATGGTGGTGGACAATTAAACAACTCTTTGGAAGAGGAGGCTCCACAAATATCTCCATCCTCAATGATGGAACAGCCTAGCACAGCAATCTTCAGCCACAAGTGCCGAGTGGATGGTCCATCTTGGCCTCCTCCAGTCATCGCAGCATTATTGGTACCAGTCTTCAGCCAATTCAATTCACTCCACATGATATCAAGAAATGGTTGGAGATACTGGATACTACAAAGGCTACGGGCCCTGACAACATTCTGGCAATAGTACTGAAAAATTGTGCTCCAGAACTTGCCGCTCCCTTAGCCAAGCTGTCCCAGTACAGTTACAACATTGACATTTACCTGACAATGTGGAAAATTGCCCAATTATGTCCTGTACACAAAAAGCATGTCAAATCCAACCCGACCAATTACTACCCATCAGTCTACTAACAATAATCAGTAAAGAGTCAGAGAGTTCATCAACAGTGCTACCAAGCAGCACGTGCTTAGCAATGCCCAGCTTGGGTTCCGCCACGGCCACTCAGCTCCTGACCTCATTACAACATGGTCCAAACATAGACAAAAATGCTGAATTCCAGAGGTGAGGTGAGAGTGACAGCACTTGCCATAAAGGCTGTATTTGAACAAGTGTGGCATAAAGGTGCCCTAGCAAAACTGGGATCAACAGGTATCACAGGGCAAATGCTCTAGTGGTTGGAATCAAACCCGACACATAGGAAGATGGTTGTGGTTGTGGGAGGTCAATCATCTCAGGTCCAGGATCTCTTTGCAGGAGTTCTTCAAGGTAGTTCTTAGGCCCAACCATCTTCAGCTGCTTCATCAATGACACTCCCTCCAATCTAAGGTTAGAAGTGGGAACATTCGACGATAATTGCACAATGTTCAGCGCCATTTGCAACTCCTCAAATACTGAAGCAGTCCATGTTCAAATCCAAAAAGACATGGACAATATCCAGGCTTAGGATGACGAATGGCAAGTAACTTTCATGCCACATAAATGCCAGGCTATGACCATCACCACTAAGAGACAATCTAACCACCACCCCTTCGCATTCAACAGTGTTACCATCACCAAATCCCCCACCATCAACATCCTGGCTGTTATCACCATACAAACACAGTGGCTACAACAGCAGGTCAGAGGCTAGGAATACCTTGGTGAGCAACTCATCTCCTGACTCCTCAAAGCATGTCCACTATCTACAAGGGACAAGTCAGGAGTCTAATGGAATACTATCCACTTGCCTAGATGAGTGCAGCCCCAACACTGAAGAAGCTTGACATCAACCAGGACAAAACAATCTGCTTGATTGGCGCCACATCTACTCCGTTCACCACCAATGCTCAGCAGCAGTAGTGTGTACTATCTACAAGATGCACTGCAGAAATTCAAAGATCCTCCATCAGCACCTTCCAAACTGACGACCACTTCCATCTCGAAGGACAAGGACAGCAAATATATAGGAACACCGCCTCCTTCAAGTGCCCCTCCAAGTCACTCACCATCCTGACTTGGAAATATATCACTGTTCCTTCAGTGTATCTTGGTCAAAGTCATGGAATTCGCTTCCTGATGGCATTGTGGGTCAACCTACAGCTGGTGGACTGCAGTGGTTCAAGACGGCAGCTCACCACCACCTTCTCAAGGGCAACTCGGGACCAGCTGCCATATGCTGGCCAGCCAGTGATGCCCACATCCCACAAATGAATTTTTAAAAAATGGAAACATGGTGAATGTATTTTTCATTGCCATGAAGGAGACAGTGGAAGTCATTTTGAGATCAGGTTGCAGACATCCCGATAAACGCAAAGATCTATAGCTAAATACAAGGAGAAAAAAGGTAGATGTTAGCCAGGCCCACACCTTAGGCAGAAAAAATGCTAACAACGTACTGGTAGAAGCCTGAATACCAAATCTGTGAAGGGTCAAACAAATATGGACAGTCTATCCGACTGGAGGGAGGGAAGGAGGTAGGAAATACCAATAAAATTCTCACAATGAATGATGGTGTTAGGAAAGGAAATGAATAGGTCTCAAACAGTAACAGGAGTCAAGGGGAGTTAGCGGCATTGTAATAATGTCACTGATTAGTAATCCAAAATCCCAGACATGTCCACCATGGCAGATGGTGAAATTAGCATTCAGTGAAGACAATTAAGATGAAAAGCTGGTATAAAATGGTGACCATGTAACTGCTGTTGATTGTTGCAAAAATGCATTTGGTTCATTTATGGGTGGCAATCTGCCATTCTTACCTGGTCGGGCCAACATGTGATTCTTGATCCACAGCAATGTGGTTGACTGCCAACCAACCTCTTACAGGGTGTGGCCAGCCACTTGGTTGTACCAAACTGGTACAAAGAAAGGACAGAAACTGGAGATATGAATTAGCATCAATATCAGTACTGGAAATGCTAATGGCAAGCACAGGCCTGTCAACTCTGCAAAGTCATTCTTACTAATATCGGGGGCCTGTGTGCAAAACAATGTCTCAACAACATAATCAGCTTTTCTGGTGCATCATGGTCCACCAGAAGGACAGCCCCACCAGAGGTGGCAGCACATTGGTGCACCATCAGGAAAAAAATTGCTCTAGGAGTCCTTAATATTCATCCGGTCCCATGAAGCCTTATATCATCAGGTCAAACATGGACAAACAAACCTCTTACTGATTATCTCTTAATGCACCTCCTTGGCTGATGAATCAATAGTCCTCATATTCAATATCTTATGGAGGAAGCACCAAGGGACAGAATATATTCAAGTTGGGGAACTTGAACATCCACTACCAAGAATGGCTCAGTACCATCATTACTGACCAAGTGTTAAGGGTGTAGCTACAATACTGGATTCGTAGCAGGTAGTCAAGGAACCAACAAGGAAAGATTGATTTGGCCTTGTGCTCACAAATGTATTTTGTCACACATGCAGCCGTGATCCATGACGATATCAGTAAAATTGACAACTGCAGGTCCAGTCTCTTCCTTGAGGTTATCTTCTATCGTGTTGTACGGCATTACCATTGTATTAACTGGGACAAACTTCGAACAGATCAAATAATGCAAAATGGGCCATTCATGAGGTGCTGTGGGCCATGAAAAGCAGCAAAATTATATTCAAACACAATCTCAGTATAATCCCACTTTCTACTACTGCAAGAATACAGGAGATTAAATCTGGATGTTTCGGGTCAGGTCCTGATGAAGGGTCCCTATCCGAAACTTTGACTCTCCTGCTCTTTTGATGCCGCCTGACCTGCTGTGTTCCTCCAGCTCCATATTGTACTGACTCTGACTCCTGCATCAGCAGTCCTTGCTATTTCCGGAGATCAAATTTGGTTCAGCAAAGAATGCAGGAAAGCATGCCAGGAGCAGCCCGCATGTCTAAAAATGAGGTGTCAACCTGGTGAAACTACAAAATAGGATTACTTGCATATTGAACCGCGAAAACAGCAATCAACAGACAGGGCTAAACAATTCCACAACCAACGGACAGGTATATAGTCCTGCTGCATCCAATTGTGGTGGACAAGTAAACAACTAACAGGAGGTGAAGGATACATAAATATTTCAGTGATAATAGGGTCTAGGCCCAAAACGTCAGCTTTCCTGCTCCTCTGATGCTGCTTGGCCTGCTGTGTTCATCCAGCTCTACACCTTGTTATCTCTGATACATAAATATTGCTGTTGCCAATGCTTCGCAAGCTCAGAACAAAGCAAAAGGCAAAGCTGAAGTATGCAAATCTATCTTCAGGCAGATCCAAGGTATAATCCATTTCAGCCTCCTTCTGATCACAGATACATAGATAGCTGGAGCATCATAGATACCAATTTGATTCCCTTTACATGATATGAAAAAAAACAGCCAAAGACATTGGATACTGCAAAGACCATGGCAACAGTCCTGAAGTTTTGTGCTCTAGCACTAGCTGCAGTCTTATCCAAACTGTTCCAGTGCAACTGCAACACTGGGGCTTTCCTGGCAATGTGGAAAATTGCACTAATGTGCCCTGTACACAAAAAGTAAGACAAATCAGCCTGGTCAATTACCTATCATTCTAATCTCGATCGGTAAGTGATGGAAGGGATCATCTATACAGCTATCAAGCAGCAGTTGCAAATGAATGAACTTGGGGCGGCACGGTGGCTCAGTGGTTAGCACTGCAGCCTCACAGCACAGGGACCCAGGTTCAATTCCAGCCTCGGGTAACTGTCTGTGTGGAGTTTGCACATTCTCCCTGTGTCTGCGTGGGTTTCCTCCGGGTACTCCGGTTTCCTCCCACAGTCCAAAGATGTGCAGGCTAGGTGGATCGTAGTGTTCAGGGGTGTGTGGGTTATAGGGGAATGGGTTTGGGTGGGATGCTCCAAGGGTCGGTGTGGACTTGTTGGACTGAAGGGCCTGTTTACACACTGGAGGGAATCTAATCTCTCATCTCAGTGATATTCGGTTTAGCTTTCACCACAGCCACTTGGCTTCTGACCTCTTTACAGATTTGGCCCAAACCTGGACAAAAGACCAAGGATCAGAGCTGGGGTCACGGTTACTTACAATATACAATGACTTGGATGAGAAAAGTGAATGTATGACAGACAAGTGTGAAGATCAAACAAAGATAGGTGGGAAAGCCAAAGGTGAAGATGACACGAAGTGTCAGCAGTAGGAGATACATTAAGCAAGTGGACAAAAACTCAACAGATGGAATATAATGTGGAGAAATGCAAGGTGAAATGCAAGGCACTTTGGTAGGAAGAACTGAGGAGCCAAATAGTATTTAAGTTAAAAAGCTTCAGAAAACAGGGATTTGGGAGTCCTCAACCGTGAATTACAAAAAGCTAGAGGAGTTTCTTCTCTCAGAGAATACTAAATTTGTGGAATCCTTTATTGCAGATGGCTGTTGAGGCTTGATCATTAAGCATATTCAAGGCTGAGACAGATTTTTAATCAGTATGGGAATCAATGGTTTTGGGAAAAGGGAAGGAAAGTCAAATTGAGGAGTATCAGATCAGCCATGATTTCAATCAATGGGGGAGACTTGATGGACTGAAAAATTGACTTCCACTGCTACGTCTTATGGCTAACCCCAGAGGTGAGGTGACTGCCCTAGACACCATGGCAGCATTTGAGCAAGTGTAGCATCAAGGAGACCTAGCAAAACTGGAGTCATAGGAATTTTCAGAAAATTCTCTACTGGTTGTAACTAAACCAAACACAAAGGAAAATAGTTGAGGTCCTCGGAGGTCAATCATCTTAGCCCTAGTATATCTCTGCAGGACCTCCTCAGGGTAGTGTCCAAGGTCCAACCATCTTAAGCTGCTTCATCGATATCAATCCCTTCATCGTAAAGTCAGAAGTGGGATGTTTGCTGATAGTTACACAATGTTCAGTCGCATTCTCAACTCCTTAGATACTGAAACAGTCCATGCCCAAATGCAGCAAGGTCTGAGGAACGTCCAGGCTGAAAAGTCATAAGTAACATTTATGCCACTCAAGTTCCAGGCAATGACCATCTCCAAAGACAAAATCTAGCAATCTCCCTTTGACATTAATGTCATTACACTGAATCCACCATATTAACATTCTGGGGGTTACCACTCACTAGAAATTGCAATCGACCTGCCATTTGAATACTGCAGCTATAAGATCGGGTCAGATTCTACATATTTTGTGCTGAATAATTCACTTCCTGTTTCCCCATACCCTGTCCACCAACTACAAGGTATAGGTCAGGAGGGTGATGGAATTCTCCCATGTGCCCAAATTTATGCAGTCCCTACAACATTTGATTGGCACTTCATCCACCTCCTTCAACTCATCCGTAATACACATTGGGAGCATCATTTACTACATGCGCTGCAGTACATCACTGAGACTCTTCACAAAGCACAAAACCATCCATGATCTCGACCATACAAAAGAACAATGGCAGCAAATGCATAGAAACACCACAATCTGCAAGTGCTCTTTCAAACCACCCACAACACTGATTTGGAAATGTAGTGAGTGTGAAGGAACAGTGATACATCAAAATCTTAGAATACCCTTCTTCACAGCTCTGTGGGCAATGTGAATGCCAGTGTTGTAACTACATTGGAACAGCCTGGCTAGGGGTGTGGCAGTTGTGAAGCACAAGTCTTCAGACTATTGCTAGAATATTGCTAGGGACCATAGTCTTTGCAGTGTTCAGTGTCTCCTAACATTTTTTGATATCATGTGGAGCAATGAAGTTTGCTGACAACTACCATCTGTGACAAAAAACCACTGTTCTGAGGGACAGTCACTGGACCGAAACATTAACTCTGTTTTCTCCTCCTCAAATGCTGCCAGATCTGTTCAGCTTTTACAGCAATTTTATTTTTGTCCCTGATTTACAGCATCCGCAGTTCTTTTGTTTTTTTTAAACTTGCAACTGTGATGCTGGGGACCACTGGAGGAAACCAAGATGTATCGTCAACTTCTCAGTCCTGGCTGAAGATTGCTGCCAGTGCTTCAGCTTTATCTTTTGCAATGATGCGTTAGGCTCTGTGATCATTGAGGATGGGGACATTTGTCGAGTCCCCTCCTCTAGTAAGTTGTTTAATTGTCCATCACCATCGACAACTGAATATGACAGAACTTCAGAGCTGAGATCTGATTCATTGGTTGTGGGATTGCTTAGCTGTGTTCATCACTTGCTGTTTATGGAGGTAGTCCTGTTTGGTAGTTTCACCGGGTTGACACCTCACTTTTAGATATAATCTGGTGCGGCTCCTGGCAACCCCTCCTGCGCAGGGTTGATTCCCTGGTTTAATGATAATAAAACAAATGATTTCCTACAAAATGCAGCTCATTGCCACATACTCCACAGCAATTAAGGATCCGCATTAAATGCTGATACCTAGCCACTGACCTCCACATTCTGTTAATGAATTGGAGATAAATTCTTGAGAGCTGTGAATCATGTTGGGTTAGGACCAGATGTCTACTTAAGAGACTGAATAATGTAACAAAATTGGAGTTTTTCATTGTTATTAGAAATTGGAAAGGGTACATTCTGATCTTTAAACTATAAATTACCCACAAAAAGAAAACAGCATTTAGTTAACTGTATCTGTTTGTTTAGTCATTTGACAAAGAAGAGGTTTTAAAACATGAAAAGTTGTTGGATGTCCTTCTTTCAGACAATAGCTGCAGTACATATTGCTCTTTAGGCAATCAGCATTCTCTATGGAGGACATAACAATGTCAACACTGTGGTGAAGAAGGCATTTGGCATGCTTGCCTTCATCGGTCTGAGCACCGAGGACCAGAGTTGGTTTGTCATGTTACGGCTGTACAAGACATTAGTAAGGCCACATTTGGAGTACCACGTACGATTCTGGTCATTCTGCTATAAGAAGTATGTTATTAAACTGGAAAAGGTGCAGAGAAGATTTACAAGGATGTTAATGAAATTGGATGGTTGGAGTTATAAGGAGATAGGCTGGGACATGTTTCCCCTGGAGCACAGGAGGCTGAGGGGTGACCTTGTACAAGTTTATAAAATCATAAGGAGCATAGATAAGGTGATGGCCAAGGTCTTTCCCCCAAGGATAGAGGAGTCCAAAACAAAGGGCATAGTTTTAAGGTGAGAGGGGAAAGGTTTAAAAGGGACCTGTGGGTCAATATTTTCCATGGAAGGTGGTGCATATATAGAATGAACTGCCAGAGGAAGTAGCGAGTACAATTATGACATTTAGGGCACTTTCATGGATAGAAAAGGTTTACAGGGATATGGGCCTCATGCAGGAAAATAGGACAGTTTAGTTTAGGACGACTTGGGCCAAAGGGCCTGTTTCCGTGCTGAATGATTTATGACTGAGGCACAAGATGTTAACAGCTTCCTCTTATACTAATAACTCCAACTGGTAAAAACCAAGCCATACAGTCTTTCCTCAGCCAATGAAACCACTGAATCAAGATTTTACCAACGCTCATCTCTCATTCTAAACCCGGAGAAAGATTGCCAGGTAAAATTCACATTATTTTTTTCAATTTCCCATTAGGATAAAATTTCCAAAAAGAAAGATTTTGAAACATATATCATAATGTCAGGGTAGACCAAAATGCCTTACCTCTAACTAAATGCCTTATAAATTATGGCCACTGCTATAATGAAGGAAGTACAACATCTACAAATGCCAGGAGCAAAGTGTCACAAATAGCAGAGTCATACATGATCAGACAATTATTTTTATTTATTTAAACAAAGGCAAAATTGTTTGGATGCTGGAGGTCTTAAGTGCAAAATAGAATGTGCTGGAGAAATTCAGCTAGTTTGGCAGCATCTGTGGAAAGACAAATGGAGTTGTTGTTTCATGTTCAATATGATTCTTTGAAACTTTTTTTTTAAATTTATGTTACTTAAGGTATTTAGTCATATATATTAACCAAGCTGAAAGGAAGAACTGCCCTGCTTAACTTCAAATAATAATGTGAGATTTTTCACATCCCTGACTGTCAAGATGGGATCTTAGGTTTTCATCTTATCTGTAAAATGGCATGAATGATTGTGCAACAATCTCTCAGCACTATACTACAGTGTCAGGCTGGATTACTTTCCTTAGGCATTTTTTCATTTGCTGAGCACTACCCAGACAAAATTATTGGATTCATCGTCATGAATGATCAAGACCGAAAACATTAACTCTTCCATATACAGTTATCTACCTTTGTTTCAGAGTTTCTGCATCTGCAGCATTTTGAACAACAGCAAAATTTACTGTTTAATACATGAGCTGGATTTAGATTTGAGAATTAAGGTTCTATGACTTGGACTTACCCGGGCCACTTTTCTGAGTTTTGCCCCAGCCAATGCAGCTGCTAATCCTGTCAATGGACGATCATCTTCAACCAAGGATGATGAAAAACCTGAAGAGGGAAGAGGTGGGGCAGGAGGAAGAGGTGGGGCAGGAGGTAAGGTTTGCCCTGGAAGTGGTGGTGGTCCAGGTGGAGGCGGTGGTCCTGATGCTGGCAGTGGAGGTGCAGGTGGTGGAACTGGTGGCGGTGGTGGTCCTGATATTGGTAGCTGCAATGGCCCAGGAGGAAGAGGGGGTGCAGGTGGAGGGGCTGGTGGTCCTTGTACACTGTCGCTTGTTGGGGCAATACCTGTGTTGATAGAATAAAATAATCAGATCAAATGTACCACACCTGAAACAAAATTGTTACACAGATAGTGGGAACTGCCAATGCTGGTGAATCTGAGATAACACAGTGTGAAGCTGGATGAACACAGCGGGCCAAGCAGCATTAGAGGAGCAGGAAAGCTTGATGTTTCAGGCCTACATCCTTCTTCAGAAATGGGGTAAGGGAAGGGGGTTCTGAAATAAATATGGAGACAGACGGAGGTGGTAAGAAGTTGGATAAAGGAGAAGATAGGGTGGCAGGAGTCAGACAGGTCAAAGAGGCAGGGTTAGATCCAGTGAAGGTGAATGTGGGTGGGGAGTTAGGGAGGGGATAGGTCAGTCTAGGGAGGACCAACAAGCCAAGGGGGGCCGGGATGATGTTAGTGGGTAGGGGATGGGGATGGGGCTTGAGATAGGAGGAATGGTTAGGGAGGCGGGGACAAGCTAGGCTCGTTTTAGGATGCAGTGGGGGAGGGGAGATTTTGAAGCTTGTGAACTCCACATTGATACCATTGGGCTGCAGGGTTCCCAAGTGGAATATGAGTTACTGTTCCTGCATCTTTTAGGTGGTGTCATTATGGCAATGCAGGAGGCCCAGGATGGACATGTCATCCGGGGAGTTGGGGGGGGAATTGAAATAGTTCGTGACTGGGAGGTGTAATTGTTTGTTGCAAACTGAGTGTAGGGGTTCCGCAAAGTGGTCCCCAAGCCTGCGTTTTGTTTCCCCGAGGCCACAACGGGAACAGTGGACACAGTATATCACATTAACAGGGCAGGTGAACATCTGTTTGATGTGAAAAGTCTTCGTAGAGCCTGGGATCAGGGTGACGGGGCAGGTGTAGCACTTGCTTTCGTTGCAGGGAAAAGTGACGGGGGTAGTGGGGCTGGAGGGGAGTGTGGAGCAGACAAGGGAGTCACAGAGAGAGTGGTCCCTTCGGAAAGCAGATAATGGTGGGGAAGGAAAAATGTCTTTGGTGGTGGGGTCAGATTGCAGATGGTGGAAAGGTCGGAGAATTATGCGTTGGATTTGGAGGTTGGAGGGGTGGTACGTGAGGATGAGGGGGATTCTGTTTTGGTTATTATTGTGGATGAGGGTGTGAGGGATGAGTTGCGGGAAATGCGGGAGACACGGTCGAGGGCATTTTCGATCACTGCGGAGGGGTAGTTGCGGTTTTTGAAAAAAGAGGACATCTGCGATGTTCAGGTGTGGAAAGCCTCATCTCAGGAGCAGATGTGGCGGAGGCAACAGAGTTGGGAATAAGGGATGGCCTTTTTACAGAAAGGTGGGTGAGAGAAGGAATATTCTAGGTAGTTGTGGGAGTCGGTAGGCTTTAAATGGATATCGGTTTCCAGGTGGATGCCAGATGTGGAGACAGTGAGGACCAGGAAGGAGAGGTGTCAGAGATGGTCCAGGTAAACTTAAGGTTGGGGTGGAAGGTATGAGGTGGAAGGTGGAAGTGAATGAACTGTTCGAGTTCCTCGTGGGAACACGAGGCGGCGTTGAAACAGTCAACGAGGAAGAGGTGGGGGATAGGGCCAGTGTAGCTTTGGAAGAGGGATTGTTCCATGTACCCTACAAAAAGGCAGGCATAGCTTGTTCACCTGCCCATCTGTTAATGTGACATACTGTATCCGCTGTTCCCGCTGTGGCCTCCTCTACATCGGGGAAACCAAACGGAGGATTTGCGGAACACCTACGCTCTGTTCGCAACAATCAACTACACCTCGCAGTCGCGAACCATTTCAATTCCACACCCCTCCACTCCTCGGACGACATGTCCATCTTGGGCCTCTTGCAGTGCCACAATGACGCCACCCAAAAAATGCAGGAACAGTATCTCATATTTCGCTTGGGAACCCTGCAGCCCTTTGGTATCAATGTGGACTTCACAAGCTTCAAAATCTCCCCTCCCCTGACCACATGCCAAAACCAGCCCGGCTAGTCCCCACCTCCCTAACCATTCCTCCCACCTCAAGCCCCATCCCCATCCCCTACCCACTAACCTCATCCCACCCCTGGCCTGTCAGTCCTCCCTAGACTGACCTATCCCCTCCCTAACTCCCCACCTACATTCACCTTCACTGGCTCTAACCCCGCCTCTTTGGCCTGTCTGTCTCTTCTCACCATATCTTCTCTCCCTTACCCATCTTCTTACCACCTCCCCCTGCCTCCCTATTTATTTCAGAATCCCCTTCCCATCCCCCATTTCTGAAGAAGGGTCTCGACCCGAAACATCAAGCATTCTTGTTCCTCTGATGCTGCTTGGCCTGCTGAAACAAAACAAAATTTTAAAAAACTATCATAACTCCACCTTTAAGAAATTAAGATCTTTCTCATTATTCAACTCAGTATTTTGCACACAGAAATTGGTTCCAATATTAAAATGGAATTTTTGTGAGGCTGCCCCCACAGTCACCAAAGGATATTAGTTTCAAACAGGATTGGGCAAGGTGAGGCCCTGACACAGGTACTTAACATCAAGAGGTGCAGGTGAAGTGGGGATGCTGAGGAAAGCAGTCAACATCACAGTGAGGAGTGGGCAAGATGAGGATTTCATGCTAAGGTGTAAGGAATTAAATTAATAATTAGAGAAATTCAGCAGATCTGGCAGCATCTGGGGAACACAATTATATATGAGGAAAGCAAAGTCAACCAGACACGAGGGGGAGGTAATGGCCTAGTGGTATTATTGCTGGACTGTTCATCCACAGGCCCAGGTGATGTTCTGGGGACTTGGTTTCAAATTTTGCCATGGCAGATGGTGGAATTCCAGAACGAGGGGACACAGTTTAAAAATAAGGCCGTTTAGAACAGAGTTGAGGAAAAACTTCTTCACCCAGAGAGTGGTGGATATATGGAATGCTCTGCCCCAGAAGGCAGTGGAGGCCAACTCTCTGGATACTTTCAAGAAAGAGATGGATAGAGTTCTTAAAGCTAGTGGAATCAAGGGTTATGGGGATAAGGCAGGAACAGGATACTGATTGTGGATGATCAGCCATGATCATAATGAATGGTGGTGCTGGCTCGAAGGGCCGAATGGCCTACTCCAGCACCTATTGTCTATTGAATTTGAATTCAATAAATATCTGGAATTAAGAATCTAATGATGACTGTGAATCCATTGTCGATTGTTGGATAAACCCATCTGGCTCACTAACGTCCTTTAGGGAAGGAAACCTCCTGGTCTGATCTACATGTGACTTTAGACCCACAGCAACGTGGCTGACTCTTAACTGCCCCCTGGGCAATTAGGGATGGGCAATAAATGCTGGTCTAGCCAGCGACTCCCTCATCCCATGAATGAATAAAGGAAAAAAAAACTTTGACTTGTAACATTGACTGTTTTTTCTCTCCACAGATGCTGCCAGGCCTGCTAAGATTTTCCCAGCACTCTCTGATTTATATTTTTCGTTTTCCAGCATCTGCAGTACTTTGCTTTTATGTAAAGGTAAGATCCCTGGTATTTGTTATTCTTTAATCTACAGAAGTAATCTTCATGGATAGGACATACATTGAAGTGACCGAGAGTGCTCAGGCAGCAGGTAGAATAAAAGCACCAAGCAGGTGCAGCATGAGTGCCCTCTCTGTCAGATTTTCTGTCTTCAAAACCACTGTGAGAGAGATGGCTTCTCAGGAGAATGCAGTGAGAACTAGTCTGTAGCATCGGGAGTGGTCAGTGCAAAGGACTGAGGGCAGATTTAGGGGGCGGAGGAGAGTGGGAGAGAGAAGAGGAGGAGAAAAGAACAGTGATTGGGCATTCTATCAAAGGGAACAGACAACCATTTCTTCTACTGTAGACACGACGCCAGAATGGTATGTCGCTTCTCTTGTGCCAGGGTCAGGGGTGTCACTGAGCAGCTACAGAACATTCTGAAGGTTGTGAACAACCAGAGATTGTGCTTCATGTTGGTTCCAACAACACAGGTAAAAAGACGGATGGAATCCTGGAGCAGAATATAGGGAGTTAGGAAATAAATTGAAAAGCAGGCCTTTGGGGTAGCAATCTCAGGACTTTTCTCAATACTGTTGCACATTTGAGGAGAGTACTTGTAGAATGGGAAGCAGGAAGTTGGTATTTGGTGTTTGTAAAATGTGATGGGGAGAGCCATGTGTGGTCCCTTTAAAAGATCACTTGCTTCTTCTATGCTTAGAGATTCAAAATGGACGTCTGTGAGCAGCAGCTTGAACATATGCAATTACGTGGAGAGCACCTGAATTGAAACATTTATTTCAAAAGGCCGTACGGTTAGCAGGCCAAAAAGAGCAGTTTTTCCAAGAGGCATTTGAATTTAGCCAATCAATGTGAACCAGGTACCTTGATAACAAAACCTATTTAATTTAAGTCTGATGGTTTTGACGACATAGGACCAATCCTATTGTACGAAATATTGATATGTCTTCAAGGTATAAAAAGCAGGGGGCAACTGGACAAAGAGCCCAGAGTAGCTGCAATCCGCCAGAGCAAAACAGCCCTCAGCTCTCAACAGAGAATCACTGGCTCTCACAACCTCCACTATGTCTTAGGGAAAGCACTTTCTAATCAACAACAGTACCAATGGTACACCTAGTTAACATTCCTGACAGAAGAATCGACGGAGAAGGCACTGAACATTCTGGAAGACACGTAGCCTGGCTGTAATTTCACGAGACTAAATTCTACTTTTTTCATAGAAGTGGGACTTATATTCATTAGAACAGCATACGATTTGATTCTTGCTGTATTCAGGAATAGTTAGAAGGGATTTATTCAATTTGTTAATAGTTTAGTTAATTTGCTCACTGTTAGAGTTAGATAAATAAATTGTTACTTATTGATTTTAAAGTAGGTGTTAGGGATTTATTTTATTTAACCAATAGAAGTTGCTGAAAAGTAGGTTACACCACTTTGCAAACTCCTTTTACAGATTATAGGGTGAGGTGCTCCTCTTTTAGTTCTCGGGCGGGGGTGTGTTGGTCAATAGACAATAGGTGCAGGAGTAGGCCATTCGGCCTTTCGAGCCAGCACTACCATTCATTACGATCATCCACAATCAGTATCCTGTTCCTGCCTTATCCCCATAACCCTTGATTCTACTTCGGCTTTGTTCGTCAACTTCTGCTTTGTAACAATACCAATGGGTAGCGAGATGAGAAATAGGAGAATAGACCGAATTATTCTTCGGCTATGGTGATGGTGTAGGAGAAAGGGGTTTAGATTCTAGAAACATTGGGATCAGTTCTGGGGAAGTCAGGACCTGTACATGCCAGTCAGACAGCACAAGTGTTAGTCTCAAAGGAGTGTTTGCCAGTATGGTGAAGCAGGGCTTAATTGGAAAGGGGATGGGAACCTGAGTGGAGAAACAACATGAGAAAAATAAAGATGGAAATGAAGGATATTAAAGTTAAAAACAAAAGTGTAAGGCAAAAAAAACAGAAGTTAGCAGTAAATTTAACCTTTGGAAGAAGTGAAAGGACAGGGAATCCTCAGCAGGTAGATGGACAGTAGGAAGCTCAAAGGGATAGAGGGATCATGGAGTGCGTGTTCACAGATCCCTGAAGGCAGCAGGGCAGGTTAATAGGGTAATTAAGATGGAATACCAAACACATGCCTTAGTTAGTGTGGCATAGATTACAAGAACAGGGAGGTTGTGTGGGAGCTATACAAATTTTGGACAAGCCCCAGCTGGGGTACTGTATGCAGTTCTGGTCGCCACACTACAGGAAGGATGTGATTATACTGGAGTAGAAGCAGAGGAGATTCACCAGGATGTTACATGGGATGGAGCATCTTAGCTATGAACAGAGGCTAGATGAGCTCTGGTTGTTTCTTTACAGCAGAGAAGTCTGAAAAGGGAATGGATAAAGTTGTGTCAGATGATGAGGGACACAAACAGGGAGGTTAGAAAGCAGATGTTTCCCTTTGTTGAAGGATCAATATCAAGGGAGCATAATTTTAAGATGAAAAGCAGAAGACTTAGCAGGGATTTGAGGATTTATTTTCCACCCAGAAGGTGGTGGGAATCTGGATTTTACTGCCTGGGAGGGTAGTTGAGATGGGAAACCTCTCAACATTTAAAAAGCACTTGGCTGAGCATTTGAAATGTCAATGGTAAGCGCTGAAAAGTGGGATTAGTGTGGATTTAGAATAGTGTCTTGTTGGTGCAGCCTCAATGAACTGATGGGCCTCTGCTGTACTATATGATGCTATAATTTAAATAGGGTTAAAGTCTAAGAAAAGTGTAAAAAAGAACAATCTAAAGATGCTGTATCCAAACGCACAAGCATTTGCAAGAAGGCAGACAAATTAACAGTGCAAATGGTCATACATAGGTATGTTATGATTGTGATCATGGAAACACAGCTGTGGGATGACCATGGATGGGATGAACATTCAAGGGTATTCACAATATTTAATAGCTTTTCAGTGGTATTTTTAGTTTTTGATCTTTAGGAATGGCAGGAAAAATGGAAAAGAAAGTGGGTGCCACTGTGAATAAAAAAAATGAAAATAAGTGAGAAAGGATGAGGCTAAAAGTAAAAAAGGTGGAAAATATTAGTTAGTGCGCTCGATAGGCTGCCAAACATTAACGGTGGCATAGAGAATGGCATTAAACAGGAAATTAGAGATGCAGGCAACAAGGGTGCTACTGTAATTAATCATGAGTGACTTTAACCACATATCGGCTCGGCAAACCACATTTACAATAATACAGTAACAGTTGAATTCCTGGACTGTGTACAAGATGGACTTTTAGACCAGTATACTGAGGAAGAAAGGGTCAAAGTGTACAAATTTTAAACATTTCAAAAAAGGATTGAGGAAAGCATTTCTGCACTTTTGAAAGCAAGCCACCTGACACTCATCATAAGTGCTGTTTACCCTGCAGTTTGTTCCTGCAGTGGGGGACATTTTGTTGGAGATAAGCAGGAACCAAGGGATGTATAAAATGGAGATTCAACCAGCAACAAGCAGCTGATTGACAATAAAAGTTAACATTCACCAGACCAATGACAAAGGTGTTCTGCCTGGCAATGACTTTGTGATTGATTCCCAGGTAGCTGAACAACTTATGAGTGCGAAAGCTTGAGCAGAAGCCAGTAGACATCTGGAAATGAATGATTTGTTTTCTCTGAAGTACAAAATACACCTAAAGCCTGAAGAAAGCCAGTTTATTTTCTGTCATTAGTGTTATAAACTGTGGCTCCTAATGAAGATGTCAAAGGCAATTTTTCAAAATGAAAATTTTTCTGCAAAACTCTTCTCTTTTCAGCAACTTTAAAGGCAACATGATGTCTATGGTGGACTTCGATGTATAATATAAATTGGACCAATTACAGTGGTTTTGTGTTATGACAGTTAAGTTTGTAAGATGTATTCATGACTAAATACCTGGAGAAAAATTATAGGCTACTTTAGATCTGGTTTAATGCAGTGCACAGGATAAATTAATAATGTCATAGTAAAAGATTCACGAGGAAATGATGATCATAATGGAACTCCCTATCCTACTCTCTTGGATCACTCATTGTCCCCATACCATCTATAGTGTTTCAGGTTTCTCAAAACAACACTTAAACTTCCCCAACTATGACAGATCTTTCTCCAACTCACTTCCACCTCCTTTCCCTTATAGTGCAAGCTTCTCACCCTCTGCACAATCTCCCCTCCTCCCATCATTGCAGGTATACCACCCCTATGCCCTCCCTCCCAATGTCAGAGATCTCTCACTCGCTTTCATGCGTTCCACACCTCCAACTCAGCTCTCATGGACCTCTTATCTCTCTCAAACCTACTCTCGCAGGTTGCTTATCCTCTTCCTTAAGCGCAACTGCCTGCCCCAACATTGCCACTGATTTGTCATACTCCCACTAAATTCCCACTCTCACTTGATGTCGAGGACCAAAATTTTCAAGAACCAAAATGGAGTCACAATGAGAAGAAAGTTTGGAAAGTACTTTCTTAAGTTTTTAAAAGATACAGCTGCAGAGATAGTGGATAGGCAGCTAAAATTTTCCCAAATGTTCTAGACTCTAGAACTTACCAGCAGATTGAAAGTTAGCAAACGTAACAGCACGTTCCAAAAGATAGGACAGAGTGCATGACGGAGAGTCCAAGAAAGAGAGACAGACAGACAGACTGAGAGAGACAACATAGATAGAGACAGACAGGCAGAAAGATAAAGACAGACAGGGACAGAGAGAGAATACATGCGAACATAAATGCATGACAGTGAGGTGGCACATGTGGGTGACCAATGGAAACAGCACACATGCTTAATAGAGAGAGAGAGAGAGAGAGAGAGAGAGAGAGAGAGAGAGAGAGAGAGACAGAGAGACGGAGAGACGGAGAGAACGAGAACAAGAAAGGAGGAAACTATAAAAGATGGCATAATGTGGGGTTTACAACAGCTGGTACAAGGACCTGCTTTTCTTTATCTATAGATCAGTGACATAGGCAAAGCTTAGAATGTATAGTGTCACAAATATCAAAAATTTGGAAATATACTGAGCTATGAAGAAGATCGTAATAAACTTCAAGAATACCTAGATAGGCTAGTGAAAGGAGAAGACATTTTGATGAAATTTGACACAGAAACATAAAGTGAGATAGTGATGTATCGGTACTTGTACTGCATGTGGAAAAGGTCTCATAAATTAGATAACTGAATAGGTTATCTGTTTTCATGCTGCTTGTTGAAGGCTAAATGTTGGCTAGCTATGAGAAGAACTTCCTTGTTCATTGAGAAAGTGCCTTGGGATCTATTACGGTATTTTTACACGGCGGACGAGCTTCAATTTATTGATAACTGAAGTCATAAATGCATTACAGTGAGATAGCAATAGTGATCACAATTCTGTTACGTTTACTTTAGTGATGGAAAGGGATAGGTGTATACCACTGGGCAAGAGTTATAGCTGGGGGAAAGGCAATTACGATGAGATTAGGCAAGATTTAGGGAGCATAGGATGGGGAAGGAAACTGCAGGGGATGGGCACATTAGAAATGTGGAGCGTATTCAAGGAAAAACTCCTGTGTGTCCTACATAAGCACGTACCTTTCAGGCAGGGAGGAAGCTGTAGAGTCGGGAGCCGTGGTTTACGAAGCAGGTGGAATCTCTGGTCAAGAGGAAGAAGGCGGCTTATGTTAAGATGGGATGTGAAGGCTCATTTAGGGCACTTGAGGGCTACGAGGTAGCCAGGAAAGGCTTAAAGAGAGAGCTCAGAAGAGCCAGGAGGAAACATGAGAAGTTGTTGGCGGATAGGATCAGGGTAAACCCTAAGGCTTTCTGTAGGTATTTAAAGAATAAAAGAATGACGGAAGTAAGATTAGGGCCAATCAAGGATAGTAGTGGTAAGTTGTGTGTGGAGTCAGATAAGATAGGGGAAGTGCTAAATGAATGTTTTTCAATAGTATTCACTCTAGAAAACGGCAATGTTGTTGAGGAGAATACCGAGATACAGGCTACTAGACTAGGTGGGATTGAGGTTCACAAGGAAGAGGTATTAGAAATCCTTCAGAGGGTGAAGATAGATAAGTCCCCTGGGCCGGATGGGATTTATCCAGGGATGCTCTGGGAAGCCAGGGAGGAGATTGCCGAGCCTTTGGCATTGATCTTTAATTCGTCATTGTCTACAGGAATAGTGCCAGATGACTGGAGGATAGCAAATGTGGTTCCCCGTTCAAGAAGGGGAGTAGAGACAACCCTGTTGTAGACCAGTGAGCCTTACCTCAGTTGTTGGTAAAGTGTTGGAAAAGGTTATAAGGGATAGGATTTATAATCATCTAGAAAAGAATAAATTGATTAGGGATAGTCAGCACGGTTTTGTGAAGGGAAGGTTGTGCCTCACAAACCTTATTGAGTTCTTTGAGAAGGTGACCAAACAGGTAGATGAGAGTAAACTGATTGATGTGGTGTATATGGATTTCAGCAAGGCGTTCGATAAGGTTCCCCACAATAGGCTATTGTACAAAATGCACAGGAATGGAATTGTGGGAGACATAGCAGTTTGGATCGGAAATTGGCTTGCTGAAAGAAGACAGAGGGTGGTAGTTGATGGGAAATGTTCATCCTGGAGACCAGTTACTAGTGGTGTACCACAAGGGTCGGTGTTGGGTCCACTGCTGTTTGTTATTTTTATAAATGACCTGGATGAGGGCGGAGAAGGATGGGTTAGTAAATTTGCAGATGACACTAAGGTCGGTGGAGTTGTGGATAGTGACAAAGGATGCTGTAGGTTGCAGAGAGACAGATAAGCTGCAGAGCTGGGCTGAGAGGTGGCAAATGGAGTTTAATGCAGACAAGAGTGAGGTGATGCACTTTGGTAGGAGTAACCGGAAGGCAAAGTACTGGGCTAATGGTAACATTCTTAGTAGTGTAGATGAGCAGAGAGATCTCGGTGTCCATGTACACAGATCATTGAAAGTTGCCACCCAGGTTGACAGGGCTGTTAAGAAGGCATACAGTGTTTTAGCTTTTATTAATAGAGGGATCGAGTTCTGGAACCAAGAGGTTATGCTGCAGCTGTACAAAACTCTGGTGCCTCCGCACTTGGAGTATTGTGTACAGTTCTGGTCACCGCATTATAAGAAGGATGTGGAAGCTTTGGAAAGGGTGCAGAGGAGATTTACTAGGATGTTGCCTGGTATGGAGGGAAGGTCTTACGAGGAAAGGCTGAGGGACTTGAGGCTGTTTTCATTAGAGAGAAGAAGGTTGAGAGGTGACTTAATTGAAACATATAAAATAATCAGAGGGTTAGATAGGGTGGATAGGGAGAGCCTTTTTCCTAGGATGGTGACGGCGAGCACGAGGGGGCGTAGCTTTAAATTGAGGGGTGAAAGATATAGGACAGATGTCAGAGGTAATTCTTTACTCAGAGAGTAGTAAGGGAATGGAACGCTTTGCCTGCAACGGTAGTAGATTTGCCAACTTTAGGTACATTTAAGTCGTCATTGGATAAGCATATGGACGTACATGGAATAGTGTAGGTTAGGTGGGCTTGAGATCGGTATGACAGGTCGGCACAACATCGAGGGCCGTACTGTGCTGTAATGTTCTATGTTCTATGTTCTAACATAAAGAACTCTTCTCTCTACCGTATCTGAAGCTTTCACATCTTTTCTCAATTCTGTGTAACATTCCAGTGTTTCGTAAGTACTTCATAGTTTCCTTGCTTTTAAACTCTTTCCCTCAAATTTGGAAGCCCTCATCCCATGAATGAATAAAGGGAAAAAAAAAGACCCTATCTCTATCTTAAATACACTCAGTGACTTGGTTTCCACAGCCTTCTGCGACAATGAGTTCCACAATTCACCACTCTCTGGCAGAAGAAATTTCTCCTCATCTCAGTTCTAAATAGTCATCCCTTCACTCTGAGGCAATGGCCCCTAATCATGGAAACA
The DNA here is from genome assembly GCF_030684315.1 of Stegostoma tigrinum. Taxonomy (NCBI): domain Eukaryota; kingdom Metazoa; phylum Chordata; class Chondrichthyes; order Orectolobiformes; family Stegostomatidae; genus Stegostoma; species Stegostoma tigrinum. Next base: position 3,688,684 of record NC_081357.1, read on the forward strand.
TTTTCTCCATTTCCACTCTATCCAGCCCTCTCCGTATTCTGTAAATTTTAATCAGATCTGCCCTCATCCTCTAACCTCCATTGAGTACAGACCTGGAGTTCTCAACTGCTCCTCTTATGGCAAACCCTCTACACCCGTTTAATCCAACACATCCTTCCTTAGATATGGGGCCCAAAACTGCTCACAGTATTCCAAATGTGGTCTGATTAGACCCACAAACAGCCTCGGCAGTACATCCCTGCTCTTGCATTCTGGGCTCCTTGAAATGAATGCTAACATTAAACCATGAGACCATAAGACAGATGAACAGAATTAGGCCATTTGGCAAATCAAGTTGGCTCCTTCATTCAATCATGGTTGATATGTTTCTCAACCCCATTCTCCTGCCTTCTCCCTATAACTCTTGATCACCTTAGTAATCAAGATCCTATCAATCTCTGTCTTAAGTATGGTGAATGACTTGGTAGATTATTTCCCTAAAGGACCAGGTGTGATGTTAGATTAATTAACATTTGTTTCATGGTCACTGTCACTAAGACTTGCTCTCAATTTCAGATTTTATTGGTTCATTCAATATCGTTTTAAACCTGTATCACCAGTACATTTATCTGGACCTCTGGATTACTCGACCAGTGCTATCAAAACTACTTAACTGCCCATGAAAATGCCCTGAGGCTCTGAAGAGTGAAGAATCAGTCACATTAACGAGGAGTATTAGATTTCAGAAAGGTCTGTGAACTGCATTGTTAAGTAACTTTTGTTAATTCAGTACAACCGTCAGCTCATCACATGCAAGTCACATGAAAGAAGTTCCTGTAGATTTATAAAACATCAAGTAGTGTTACACATCTTTCAAGGCACAGACTGAAAATTCAGCTGATTTGATCCAGGAATGAGATTTTCCACATGTAATATCAAAGGCAATCCCATTTAAAATCACAAAGCAATCGTAACCATTATTCAGCATGTCAACATAATAATTAATTCCTATCTGAAGATTTTACTTAAATATTCGCAAGATATCATGTGGTTGCAGTACAGTTCTACAGTTTTGTCCCTGCTTTTCTCCTGCTCTGCTGAATGAGATATGAGGAGGTGCCATGTCACCATGTTTCATTTGGAAAGCTAGTAATTCTTATCAGACTATTCGTAATTATATCCTTCGAATAGTTACATGTACACATTTCAGCAATCAGAAGGAACTAATTCCCCTCTCACTTCCAAAGAGATATCAAGGCAACTTACAGCACCTTTACAGCAATGAGTGAAGACTTAGTAAAACATGCCAAAATCTAATCCAGGATCTTTACCAGGTAGATTTTGGTCAAGAAATACCGCAATAAAAGTTGCATTGATACAATTTATTTAGCTTACTGGTCTTCAAAATGACTTGGATTTTTGTAACACTTCTCGTGAACACCAGATGTCCTTAAACGATTAACAGTGCATCTTCCATGAAACATAAAAGTGCCACAAAGTTGCTAAGCAGCAAAATGAGAGTCAAATAGTTAATACTTGGGTTACACAGAACCAAACTTTTTTTTGTTCATCCCCCAGAACTGATAGATTGTAGCAGAGAGAAAGCCTTACCCTGTGGAATTGTAGGTTCAGCCAGCTGAGGGGGTGCCTGGGTGATCGGCTCAGGAGCCGAGGAGTCTCCCAGCCAAAAGAAAGAGTTCTCAGCAGAGGCAGGCTGCTTAGGGGAGGTAGGAGTGACTATAGAGGGAGGTGGTGGCACAGAAGGCTGACACATAGGGACAGTGGTACTGGAGAATGCAGGAGTGGTGTAAGAGGATGCCACTGAGAGTGGCAGATGAGATGGAGGACGAGGAGGTGGTGGTGGTGGTGTAGACTGAACAGGATTTGAGGCTTGCTGGAGTAAAATATCTGGTGAACCATTAATGCCAGTAGGTGATGGTGGCTTCTGGATTTGGATGGGAGTTGGAACAGGAAGAACTGGTCGAGGGCCTGTGGCTTTGGCAGGTGGACTGCTTATAACCACAGGTGGTGAAGGTGGAAGAGGGGAAAAATTAGTGGCAGACCAGACCACTGGTTTGGGCGCTGAGGGAAGAGATGGAGGAGCACTGATGGGAGATGGGGGTCCAGGGGTTCTATGAACAGGACGGGGAACAGTTGCATAATGGGGTAAGACAGGATGGAAGGCAGAACCAAGTGAAGTGGCAAAGCGAGAGGCTGAATGGCGTAAAGGTGGAGTTGGTGGGGTGGAATTAGATGAGGCTAGTGATGCATACTCTGAGACAGAATCAGATGAAGAGGGAGTGAATGATGAGACAGGGACACCAGACACAGCTTTTGTGTAAGGTGGGGGAGGAATTGAAGGTGGCTGACAGCTACTATATTCAGGAGGTGGTGTGTTGTATTCAAAAGATGAGGCTGGAAATGAAATGGATGCAGCACAACAAGGAGACAAGAGGAGAGAGAAAGAAGAGAAAAAAATGGCTAACATAGTAATAAAATCAGTTGTGAAAGAAAACCATGTTTTAAAAAGCTGCAGTTTGCCTCATAGGACTGTCTTGATAAATCAACAGAAACTTAGCGCAGCCTACATCAAAACATTCTTATCAAAGAGTGCAAGAAATAAAGTGACATCAATCTCTATACACGAGAATCAACATTTTGAGTTCAATTGGATATTCACCTGTTTCAGAGGTGCAGCACAGCAAGTTTAATAACTTTAAACTGGATCAAAACAATCCAGATTTCAGCTGGTTAACTCCACCACCACCCACCTTCATCCATAAAGGGACACTTGCCCCTTCTCTATATATACACAGCATTTTCTAAATGTTTGCTCCTTATATTTTGGGCTTATCAAAACTAAACCACTGTAGATTTGACTGAATATCTCAATTCATACTTAACTACAAAAGCTTGGATTAGGAAGAGTCTGGATGGATTGATTCTTCCCTGAGTTTTCATGTATTTACATTAGAAAACTATACTTAAGTCAGTGATCATCCCTCCTCTTTAAAACAAAGAATGCAGACTCTCCACATTCAATCGTGGTCAATACCAAATTGGTTGATCTCAGTTCAGGGAGCACTGATAGGCAATAGTGGTTCTCAATGAAGAAAATTCACCAGGTTTCCATTTCCTGATTAGTATTCAGAGATCCCATTTGGAAAATGCATGCTCGAGTGGGTGTTAGGTGAGAAACGAGATCACACGTTTGTCAACTTCATCACATGGGGCACAAACTTTATGTTACAATTCTACAAACATTAGTTAGCTGAGTATCTCAGTCAAAATATCCAATCTTCATGCATGGGTAAGGTTATCATCATCAGGATCATAACTAATATTAATATGGTCACAACAACATCCAGATACTTGAGCACTTTCCAGCAGGAATCACTGAGTAGTAATGAGGAACAAAGCACTGGCTGATTTTTCATTTCCAGTTTCAAGCACACTCAGGTTGAGTGTAGTATTCCTGCCAAGATGAGCTAACCCAGCAGACTAGGAAGTAAAGCAGGCACTTATTGGTCAGTTGGGCCATAAAACTAATTTTAGTCTTGAGAAGTTGAGGTGAATGAGCAGAATTTTCTACGTTAATTATTAAATTTCTCATTATTAATCTTGTTTGCACGACTGAATTTTGGAATTGTTCACGGCAGTTAACATAGAGCTAAATAGCTGTTTCCTTCACTTTTCAAAGTAATCAATCCTCCTCCCTTCATGGCTAGTCCTGCGAGGCAAGCTGTAGGTAAATGCATAATTCAGAAGATTAATCAATATTAGCCAAGGCTAACAATTATCCATTCCCTGAGATAATGAATCAGCACCTCTCTAAACACAAAGCAAACTTTTAATACAGCTACAGTATCCCTTCGAGGGCACAATTCTAAGATGCATAAGTACAATCTGCTACCATTATTCCTCAATTTTCACTATTTTGAATTTCAAGCTCAAGTTAGTTGGCTGATGAACTTCCCAACCAGACACACTAGACAGTTTCTCATTGTGGATGTGGAATTTATATTTTCAAACAGTTTATGTTTCTGATAAAATCTTATCCTCTTTCTCTCAAATGATCTCTGCACAAGTCTCTTTCCTTACTTGACCAACTTGTTACTGCATCCTGAAATGTGCCAAGAACAACTGAAAATCAGATATAGGACAAGTTATTCGATTGTTACCTGCACTGTCAAACAATGATTTCAAACAATTTACTTAATTATTTTTATTGTACTGTGTTCTACAGTTCACTGCATCTTAGAATCACAGAGATCTGTAACACAAAAGGCGGCCCTTCAGGCCCATTGAATCTGCACCAGTCAAAAACAGCCATCTAACTATTCTAATCCCACAGTCTTGTATATCTTGGCGTCACAAATGTATAGCCTTCATGAATTGAAAATAAGGTGTTAAATTCAAAATGAAGATTGGTCAATTTTAGAACAGAATTGGATCAGAACAGACTTCACAAACAGAAATATGAATAATTGCAACTAGTGGAATATGTCCACATGGCACACTGCAGATTCAAATCCAGATTGACAATGCATCGCCCTAAACAGAGATATATTGGGCAAGATTTTGTATTGAGATTGAAACTGAGATAAGGATGTTTGTAGTCATTGTTATTACAGAATAAATCTGATAGCATCTTCCAAGGTTTACGTTCAATAAACTAAATGCTTAAACCTGAAAGTTTTCTACTGAATTACCTTGTTCATCCAAAGGTTGTGCAATAACATTACAGATGGTTCAAGGACGGAGTCAATTTAGCTAGAACTACAGAATAAAGATGGTACTAGTCTTTAAAAAACCACCAACTAGTCAAAAGGATGTTGAAGGACAGATCTTCAGGGAAATTACAGACAAATGTTAACATTATAAAGTATAATAGTGACTTAAATGACCAGATATTGACAGGTATACTGCTAGTGTAAGGGGCAGCGAGGGACAAGACATTTTTCAGCAGATCTCCGACAGCAATATGTGTCTAGTCCAACAAGGAAGGATGCATTTGTCTCTGGAAATGAGTTGGGCCAAATGGGTTAAGTATCAGTGGGGTAACACTTAGGACACATTGGTCATTGTGTCATCAGGTTCAGGATGGTATTGGAGAATGACATGCAACCAGAGTAAGTAAAATCATTTGGTGGAGAGCTTACTTCAACAGGGCAAGAAAATATCGTAGCAGAACTGACTGGAATGAGGGATTGATGACAAAAAGAGTAACTGAACAATGGAACACCGTGGACATGGTCAAGATATACTCCCTCTAATGAGAAGTGTGCTTATGGCACGGGAAGATCCAACAGGAATACCAAAGGTCGAGAAGGAGGTAAAAGCAAATAACAGAGGCAAAGTGGAAATGTGAAAAAAGGCCAGCAGATAACACAAAGGGAAATCCCAAAGTCCTTCAATGGCATACTAACAGTAACAAAGTGGTTAAAGTAGGGCCAACCAGGGGCCAAAGAGGGTATTTACACATGAAAAGATACAGAAAAACAAACAAAAAACTGCGGATGATGGAAATCTGAAATAAAAACAGAAATCACTGAAGAAACACAGCCTGTCTGGCAACATGTATGGAAAGAAAGCAGAGTTGACGTTTTGAGTCCAGTGCCCTGAAATCAGGAACATTAATCCTGCCTTCTTTCCAAGCACGCTGCCAGACAGGCTGAGTTCCTCCAGTAATTTCTGTTTTGGTTTTAGATTTACACGTGGAGGCAGGGAGTAGGCTGAGGTGTAAAATTAATACCTTACATCTATCTTTACAATATAATATGCTGCTGCCCAGGTATTGTTGACAGAGGAGGAAACTCTGTCACTAGAAGGATCCAAAATTAATAAGGAAGAAGTCTTGGATAATTTATTGACTGGAACCAAATGGGATGCACCCAAGGATTTTGAAAAAAAGACAGGGTAGAAAGTGTAGGGATACTGGCCATTAACTTTTAACATTCCTCTGGGAAGGCGCCAGAAGACTTGGGAAAACTTCTAGAAACAATTTTGGATATAGTCAGTAGTCACATGGGGAAAGACAGATTGATTAAAGAGTCAACATGGATTTCTAAGTGGAAAATATGTTGAACTAACTCACTGGAATTTTCTTTGAAGAGGTAACAGAAAAGGGTCAATGATGGCAACACTATATTGATGTGGTATATATGGATTTTCGGAAGATTTTTGATATAACGCCAAGCAACAGACTTGTGGGAAAAGTTATTGTTCATGATAATAATCAGAACAGTAGCAATATGAGTACAAAATTGGCTGATTGATAGGAAACAGACAGTACTGCTCAATGGATATTTTTTGGGCTGGAGGCTGGTTTGTAGAGGAGTTCCCTAGGGGTCAGTACTGGGACCCTTGCCTTTCCTGGTACAAATTAAAGATCTGGAGTTTGGTGTGCAAAGAGACAATTTCCAAGTTTGCACACAACGGTAAACTTGGAAAAATTGTAGACTGTGAAGAGTGTGGACCTCTAGAACGACACTGCCAAATTGGTTGAGTAGGCAGATAAGTGGCAGATGAGGTTCAATGCAGACAAGTGTAAGATGATGTACTTTGGTCAGAAGAACATAAAAAGCCAATATTAAATGGGGGACAATTCTAAAGGAGGTGCAGATGCAGAGGGACCTGGGTGTATATATGCATAGATCTTTGAAGTGGCAGGACAGGTGGACAGAGCAGTTAATAAAGTGTTCTTGGCTTTATTTATAGGGATGTAGAGTACAACAGCAAGGGGGTGAAACTGAGCTTGAATAAGACATTTGTTAGACCTCAGCTGGAGTATTGTGGACAGTTGTGGTGCTACATTACGGAAAGACATGAATGCTCTGGAGACGGTGCAGAAGTAATTTACAAGAATGGTTGCAGGAATGAGAAACTTCAGTTATGAGGACAGATTGAAGAAGTTGGGACTGTTTGCCTCGGAGAAAAGAAGCGGTTTTTAAAACCATGAAGAGCGGGTTGGACAGAATAGATTGGGAGATGTTCTTGTTCATGAAAAGAAAATTCTCTTGCCCAGAAGTATGGTGGAAGCAGGTTCAATTGGGGCATTCAAGAGGGGTATTGGATGCTTACTTGGACAGAAATGGTGTGCAGGGATATGAAGAAAAAACAGGCGATTGGCTCTAGATTACAGAACCAGTGCAGGCACGATGAGCTGAATGGTCTCCTTCTGCACAATTCTGTGATTACCTCATGATAAGATTTCTCATTGAAATCTATGCATCAAGTTGTTGTAGTTATCAACTAAACACACTAAGAGCTCATGTATTCGGATGTAAGTTATTTTTAAGACAAAGAAGTGAAAATTGTGATTAAACACTCTGAGGCTCTAAAAATTTAATTTAGCGACCATGGAGTCAAATTCCTTCAAGAGTTCAACTGAAAACAAAATCCATGTACTTTCTTTTACCTTTTTTTCTCTTATTCATCCCAGTCAGTTTCTTCCTAAGCCGCCATATTCCATTTCATATTACAGTAATTATTCTGTTCATTCCATCTTTCTTTCCTTCACTACTTTCTTTAATTTATCACAAAATAAATATTGTAATTTGTACTTCCTTGGCTCAACAAGGATTCTTTAATCTGATCTGAAGACCCTCATTGGTCCCTTACCTTTTCTGATACGCCACTATACAGGGGGCCACATGAAATGATTTAATAATACATAATGCCACTCAAAAGCAAACTAAACTGTCTGTGTCAATTATCAGCATGATGAATCATAAGTGCCACTTCTTTGCTGCTAACTGCAAAATCCCAAACGTTCGCTGAATGAAGGCTTACTCTGAACTGGTTCACTTGCCAATCGCTTGACCTAATTAGTTACAAGTAAAATACTAACATTTATAACACCATCCCAAATCAAAAATTAAACTTTTTATATCACCAACCAAATCAAACAAACATCCAAGTTTGGAGGTTGGAGAACAGGTCAATAAAAAGGGATACTGTAGCTTCAAATCTGATCAGTTTACTGTGACCAGTGCAAAACATATATTTACCTCTACAAGTCACTTACCAGCAGACGACATCCTTCGTTCCAACTCCCATTCTAGCTGTTCTCTCTCAAGCTGTTCTTGTTGCTCTCTTTCTTGCCGTTCCATTTCCTCTCTTTCTTGTCTTTCTCGTTCCTGTCTTTCTTGTTCCATACGCTCATGTTTTTCTCTCTCTTGTTTCTCACGTTCTACCTGTTCCTGTTCAAGCCTTTCCCTTTCCAACTTTTCGTGTTCCATTCGCTCACGCTCCAAGCGTTCTCTTTCTAGTTCCTTCTGCCGTTGCTGCTCCTGAAGTTGTCTGGAATGCACAAGGCGACACATTGGATGTTACATCAAGGGAGAGTTATAAGCCACGAAACTGTAACACAATTTTCAGTACTCAATGTTTGAATTGCACTGGTCACTTTGTTTTCTTTTAAAAGAAACAAGACATTCTTTTGCTCTTTACACAAATTTTTCTCAAGTCTTTGGATTGACTATCAAGGTTTCCTTCTCTGTGAACTCTTTACCTTACACATGCACCAATGATATCTGGCACAGCCAATCTTTTAAAGTTCTTCATACCAACATCTGAGGACTGGTACCAAATTTGGCAGAATTGTTACAAAGGCCATTCAGGCAGTAGTTTAACTGTCAGAATCTCATAACTACTATTTAATATTAAAGAATAACATTTGGCAACAACAAGGCTTCCCTATTACATGCAAACTCCACAAAGACAGTCATCCAAGGCTAGAATTGAACCAGCTCTCTTGTGCTGTGAGGCAGCAGTGCTAACCAATCAGGCACTGTGATGCCCTTAATGGTAATGTGCTGGAGGTTGGTTCAACTGACATATTCAAAAGGAAATTTAATGATTATAATTTGTAGGAAACGTGATTCTGACCATACTCAACCAGCTCGCACTTGCAAATCTCGCATCACAGTGTCAAACATCAAATGAGATTCTACAATTGGATAATGCTGAGTGTACAAAGATTTAAGTTGAGGATTGTAATTCGGGCTTGTCAGTTGTGGGGAGAAAGGGGTGACATATGCTGATATACAGCACTCTGTTTTTTGCAGACAGAAAGAACATGTACATGTGCTTGGTTACACTCAACAAAACAGGTGACAGTACCCATTAATTTATTACTCAGGGCAATGCCTTGTCTAAATAGAGTTGACATGCCTGCATGGTTTCAAAGTTAATGAAAACATGGCAGTTAAATATCAATCATCATTAATAGGTGCATCGGTAAAGATTTTCTTTGTACTTTTGATTGTGAACTGAAATGGGAAAATTACTATTTTAAAACCAGGAATTGTGAAAAGAATTGCCACACTTTTAGAAAGCAAATTATCTGACACTCACTGTAAGTGCTGTTTACTTTACTGTTTGCTCAAGATGTTGGGAGTGGGGGTGGATGCAGAAGTCTCATTGCAGATGGGAAGAAGCTAAGGACTGGGTACAAATGGAAATTTGGCTGGCAACAAGCAACTGATTGGTATGGGACTGGTGACTTGTTGTGAATGACAAAGGCCTACTACCTGCCAATATCTAGGCAATTGGCTTCCAGGTAGCTGAACAGCTTGTGCACGTAAATGTTTGAGCCAGAAGGCATCAGGCGTGTGAAAAGGAAGGAGCTGTCCTTCTCTTTCAGATAAAAAAAACACATCAAGCCTTAAGAAACCCAGATCATTTCCTCACATGGCTCAGATGAAGGTGTTGTAAGTTTAAATCAATCTCCCTGTGCCTCCTGCAAGCGGGTGAACATACCTAGAGAAGGAACATCAAGTCCTGACAAGCTGAAATGATCATCCCAATCAACCATGTGACCACTAAACTGCCTTCCCTCGTCTTTTCCTCGATTCAAGAAACATTTTTTCTGTGCCTGTTCTGTAGGAGTTTTATAAGGGGGGGTTAGAGTTTTAGTTGGTGGAGCGCCATGTCATAATTGTTTATTTGTAAATAGAAGCTATTTTTGAGTAACAAACAGAAATTCTTGAAAAGCAGAGGAATCTGGTCTGCGCAGTTAAAACTAGAATTCCAAAGATAAGACAAAAATAGAGCAGCAGAAATGAAAGGAATAGAGAGGGAACTGCAATTTAAAATACATGAATTTGATCTTCAGAAGGAAGGAAATGAAGAAAATACCTTCTTAAGAGGATGGGGAATTGAAGTTTCAAGAGAGAGATTAGAATAAAAACTGGGAATTGAAACAACAATATTGGCTTAGAAGAACCATGGGCAGATACAACTATTTTATTTATTAAGGTAGTGTGACTGGTCTTCCACAGTAAGATGATTTCTATATTCCAGTTCCACAAGTTCGATATGTGAAAACCTTCACTGTAATAATCCATCATTTAATATCATTTCTAACTCGTCTCCACATCAATGATCAAGATATTTAACATTGCTATTCCATGTAAATAAACATTTCCTAAAATGTGCATCATTTACTACTCAGTAGTCATTAAAGTATCAATGAAGCACCGAGGAAGAGGGAGCTGGCAAGGGAATGTGGTGGAGGTAGCCACCAATGTGAAGGACACCAGCACGGAGGCAGCCAAAAAGGAGGTGGAGGGATGGACCTGAGAAGGAGGCAGAGAGGAGGGAGGCAGAGTGGAGCAAGCTAGAATGCAGCCAGAATGGAGGGAGCCAGAAAGGAGTTAGAGTGCAGGAAGCCAGCGAGGAGGTGGGGTGGAAGCAGAGTGGAGGATGCCGTAATGGAGGGAGGGTGGAGGGTGACGGAATGGAGGCAGAGTGGCAGGATCCAGTAAAATATAGCTCTTTTATTTGTGTATAGATGAAGGCTATAATGAGGTCTGGATCCCAGTGATCCTAAGTGTTATTGGATAGCACTGCTAAATACACTTTTCAGTATTTCAGTGATGATAGAGATTAGACTGTTGGGATTATCACAACACTTTGGGGTACTGCACTAGAAATCAAGCTCCACTAACCGTGGAGCCGCTACAATTCACAGAACATAAGGAAGCTTAGAGGAACACAGGGGTCTTAGGATATTGTTGTATTCATTCTTGGGACACGAGAATCACTGACTAACCAGCATTTATTGCCCATCCTTAGCTCTCTCGAAAAGGGTGTGATGAGCTGCTTTCTTCAACTACTGCAGTCCATGTGCTGTGAGTTGACCCACAATGGCCTCAGGCAAGTAATTCCAGGATTTTGACCAGCGACAGTGAAGGGAAGGCAATATATTTTCAAGTCAAGCCAGGGAGTGGTTTGGAGGGGAAATTGCAGGTGGCAGTGTTCCCATGTATCTGCTGCCCTTATCCTTCTAGGTGGAAGTGGTTGAGAGTTTAGAAGGTGCTATTCGTGCATAGATCCCTGAAGACGGCAGCAAAGGTTATTAGGATAGTTAAGAACACATATGGGACACGTGCCTTTACCAGTCATGGCATAGATTATAAAAGTAGGGAGGTTATGCTGGAGCTGTATAGACCTTTGGTTAGGCCACATATGGAGTACGCTATACAGTTCTCATCACCACACCATAGGAAGGATATGATTGCATTAGAGAGGGTACAGAGGGGACTCACTGGGATGTCACTTGGATTAGAGCATTTTAGCTATGAAGAGAGGGTGGATAGGGTCATGTTGTGTGCTTTAATGAGGAGAAGACCAAGGGGGTACCCTCTTTTACGTGTATAGGATTTTAAGGGGCATGGACAAGGTGGAAATAAAGCACTGTCTAGGAGGGTAGTAGAAGTGGGAAACCTCACAACCTTTAAAATCTAGGTGGATGAGCATTTGACATGCTATAACATTTGAGGCCAAGTGCTGGAAAACAGGGCTAGTGTAGATAGGTCGACAGAAATTCAACGGGCCAAAGGGTCTCTTCTGTGCAGTACAGATCAGTTAGCTGGATGGTTCATTTGAGATAAATTCATGTCAACAGCAGGGATTTAATTTCCACACTGGCTGAGGTTACCACAAAGAATGCTCTCAGTCTCTCCCTTGCCTGAGGCGTGGTTAACCTTGGGTAAAAGCATCACCAGTCATCTCTTTCTCTCTCACTCTCTAATGAGAGAGCACCCCTATGTTTCGGTAAGACTATGGCAACTTTACTTCTTTGACTCTAAATGTAAAGATTCTATGAAATTAACAAAAATCTCAAATAGCCTCAGGCTAGTTGGTCCATTGGATAAAAACAAACCACATCAGGTTATTTCTGTAACAATAAAACTTGCCTCCATTACCATTGTAACACTCATGACTTTAACAATAGTAAAAGAGCAGATTTTTAATGTAAGTATCTTAAATTTTTAATAATTTCTCTTGTTACTTCCCACACTTAAGAATAAAAGACAGTCAAAATACAAATAGTTACTGGATAGGAAAAAAGTGTAAGGAGAACAGTTCTATATCATCGGTCCAAAATTACAATATGATTTAGAAACATAGAGAATAGGTGTAGGAGTAGGCCATTTGGTCTTTTGAAGCTGCACCACCATTCAATACAATCATGGCTGATCATGCAATCTCAGTATCCAATCCTCCCCTCTCTTCATACCCCTTTTAGCTCCAAGGGCCATCTCCAGATCCCTCTTGAATATATCTAATGAATCAGCCCCAACAGCTTCCTGTGGGAAAGAAATACACAGTTCTCAACTCTCCAAGTGAAGAAATTCTTCCTCATTTCAGTCCTGAATGGCTTACTCCTTATTCTTAGACTATGACCCCTTGTTCTGGGCTTCCCCGACATTGGGAACATTCTTCCCATATGTAACCTGTCCAGCCCCATCGGGATTTTATATGTTTCTATGAGATCCCCCCCCCATTCTTCTAAATTCCAGTGAATACAAACCCAGTTGATCAGTCTTTCCTCATATGTCAGTCCTGTCACCCTGAGAATCAGTCTGGTGAACCTTCACTGGGCTCCCTCAATAGTAAGAATGTCCTTCCTCAGACTAGGAGACCAAAACTGCACACAATTGTCAAGGTGTAGCTTCACCAAGGCCCCATATAACTGTAGCAAGATATTCTTATTCTCATACTCAAATACTACTATTCTACTACTGGAGAGGCTATGGCCTAGTGGTATTTTCGGTATACTCTTAATCCAGAGACCCAGATAATGTTGTAGGGACCTGGATTCATATACTGCCACAGCAGATGATAGAATTTGAATTCAATAAATATCTGGAATTTACAATCTAATGATGACCATGAATCCATGTCAATTGTTGGAAAAACCCATCTGGTTCTGTGATTCCAGGCCCAAAGCAATGTGGTTAACTCGGAACTGCCCTCTGGGTAATTAGGGATGGTCAATAAACGCTGCCTAGCCAGCAATGCCCTCGTCCCGTTTATGCATTAAAAAAAACACCCATGTCTCATTGCATCTTACCTTTTTCTAAACTGCCACCATTCAGATAATAATAATCTGCCTTCCTATTTTTGTGACAAAAGTGGATAATCTCACATTTATCCACATTATATTGCATTTGCCAAGTACTTTCTCTCTCAGCCAGTCTGTCCAAGTCACCCTGCAGCCTTTTAGTATCCTACTCACAGCACATACTGCCACCCAGCTCAGTGTCATCTGCAAATTTGGAAATATTACAATCAATTCCTTTGTCCAAATCATTACCGTATGTTGTAAACAGCCGAGGTCCCAGCACTGAACCCTGTGGCACCTCATTTATCACTGTCTGCCACTCTGAAAAGGACTTGTTTATTCCAACCGTGCTTCCTGTCTGACATCCAGTTCTCTATCCGTGCCAATACATTACCTCCAGTACCATGAGCTTTAATTTTCCCTATTAATTTCTTGTGTGGAACTTTGTGAAAAGCCTTTGAAAGTCCAGATACACAACATCTACTGATTCACCACTGTCTACTGTACTGGTCACATCCTCAAAAAATTCCAGAAGATTTGTCAAGCAGGAGCACACTTTAGTGAATCCACACTGACTCGGACCGATTCTGTCAACGCTTTCCAAATGCTCAGTTATTACATCCTTAATGATTGACTCCAGCATTTTCCCCACAACCAATGGCAGGCCACTCCTATGTTCTCTCTCCCTCCAATTCTAAAAACTGGAGTTACGTTAGCTAATATCCAGTCCATTGGAACTCTTTCAGACTCAACAGAATGTTTGAAAATGATCACTAATGCATCTGCTATTTCTCGGGCCACTTCTTTAAGTAGTCTGGGATGCAAAGCATCAGGCCCTTGGGATTTGAGATAATGGGAACTGCAGATGCTGGAGAATCCAAGATAACAAAGTGTGGAGCTGGATGAACACAGCAGACCAAGCAGCATCTCAGGAGCACAAAAGCTGACGTTTCGGGCCTAAACCCTTCATCAGACAGTCCTCAGTAAGAGATCCAAAGTACTTGTTCACTGGTCTGCCACCTGCCATCTATGAATTTGCCCGATTCTAACTACAAGAGATTTGTCTTCACCAGTCTTTTTCTCTTCACATGCATATGGATAATGATGGGATAGTGTGGGGAGAGGGGCTTAGATTAGTTCACAGGTCGGCGCAACATCGAGGGCCGAAGGGCCTGTTCTGGCTGTAATGTTCTATGTTCTATGCCTATAGAAGCTTTTGAAGTCAGTTTTCATATTTTCTGCAAGCTTACTTTCATATTCTATTTTGCCCTTCCAAATTAAACCCATTGTGCTCCTCTGCTGAATTTTAACTTTCTCCCAGTCCTAGGGTTTGCCGCTTTTTTCTGGCCAGTTTATATGCTTCCTCTTTGGCTCTAACACTGCTCTTTTGGTTCTTAACACTGTTCCTATTTCCCTTGTTAGCCATGGTTAAGCCACATTCCCTGTCTTACTCTTATGCCAGACAGGGGTGTACAATTGTTGAAGTTCATCCATGTATTTTTTAAATGTCTGCCATTGGTATCCACCATCAAACCCTTAAGTATGCCTGGCTAGTTATCCTAGCCAACGTGCACCTCACACCATCAAAGGGTAGCCTTCTTCAAGTTCAGGATCCTAGTTTCAGATTTAATTGTGTCACCATCCATCTAAGTGAAGAATTCTAACATATTATGATCACTCTTCCCCAAAATACTTGCACCTCAATGTTAATTAATCCTCTCTCATTACACAACATCCAGTCTAAGATGGCTTGCTTTCCAACTGGTTCCTCGACATATTGGTTGAGCAGGCTATCCCTCATATATTCCAGGAAGTCTTCCTCTGTCTCATTGCTACCAATTTGGTTAGTTCAATCAATATATAGATTGAAGTCACCCATAATAACTGATGTACCCTTACTCCACGCAACTCTAATCTCCTATTTCTTGTTTTAGTTTTTAGCTATATAATTTTTATAGTTCTAATTTTATAATCCTCAATTCTTTGATGATACCTCAATGTTATTTGCATGATGTTTTTGGTTAACTTATTGAACTCATGGTCTTTCTTTTCCCGTTGTGTTTTAGAATTTTTTCTTAGTGTCTCTGAATGTACTTTTTTTTTCTGTTGTTTTGATGGAAAATTGGAGAAAGCAACTTTACAGAGAAAGAAAAGAGGGTAAGATTTTTGAAACCAACATATGGAGCTTTTGAGATAACAAAGTGTTGGAGCTAGATGAACACAGCAGGCAAAGCAGCATCTTAGAAGCACAAAAGCTGACATTTCGGGCCTGGACCCTTCATCAGAAAAGGGTCTAGGCCCGAAACGTCAGCTTTTGTGCTCCTAAGATGCTGCTTGGCCTATTGTGTTCATCCAGCTCCACACTTTATTATCTCAGATTCTCCAGCACCCACAGTTCCCATTATCTCTTATCCATTGGCTTGACGGTGAAATTAGAAAAAGCAGTATGTAAAGTCATGAGGTCACACCTTGCCTCAAGCAAGGGATAATGTTGAGAACAAAAGAGAACAGCACAGAAACAGGCCCTTCAGCCCTCTAAGCCTGTGCTTATCATCATGCCCTAAACTAGATTAAAGAACAAATCTTCTGCCCTAATTCAGTCCGTATCCCTCTATTCCCTCCCTTTTCATGTAACCACTCCAGATGTCTCTTAAAGTTGCCTATGTGCCTGCTTCCACCACCTCTCCTGGCAGTACGTTCCAGATTTATACCATTCTCCACATGAAACATTTCTCTCTCACATGTCCCTTAAACTTTCCCCCTCTCCCCTTTAACTTTTGACCCCTTGAAATTTAAACAACAACCCTGGAAAAAACCCTGGATAGCCTCTGACTACCCACCCTTTCTATGTCTCTCAATTTTGTAGACCTCTGTCAAGTCTCCTCTCAGCCACCTTTTTTTAAGTGAAAACAATCCTAGTCTTCTTAACCCTTCCTCATAGCCAATGCCCTCCAGGCCAGGCAACAACCTGGTGAACCTTTTCTGCACTCTCTCTTTGTGTGACGACCAAAACTGCATATAATACTCCAAATATGGCCGAACAAAGGTTTCATATAGCTGCACCATGATTTGCCAACTCTTATACTCCATGCGCCAGCCAATGAAGGAGTCCTTCATGGTATCTCAGCTGTTACAGGAATTGAAATCACACTGTAGAATCACTGAATAACAAATTATCCAGCCAAGTGTGCTAACTGACCCCATATGATGGAGTGTATGCAACATGAAGATGCAACTTTGTTTCAGCAAAGACTAGGTGATAGCGACTTCTATTGATACTGCCAGAGAAAGTTATATCTGCCAAAATTGAGACAATAATTTGCAATATTTTCACCCAAAGTTTTTAAAAGTACTGTGTATCTCTGTTAAGAATATCAGAGCATTAGGAGCAGGAGTAGGCAGTTCAGATCCATGAGCTTACTCCACATTTAATAGGAGCACAGGAGATCTCATCTCGGCCTCAACTCTACTTTCCTACCTGCTTCCTATAATTTTTCAACTCATTACAGGTTAAAAATCTGTCAATCTCCTCCTTAAATTTACTTATGTCCTAGCATCCACCACAAGCTAGGGGTGGTGAATTCCACAGTTTCACAATCCTCTGACAGAAATAGTTTGTCCTCATCTCTGTTTTAATGCCCCACACATAAAATCCCAATTTTTGCATACAAGGTTTGGTATACTGACATAAAGTCAAAGTTGTGAAGATTTTAATTCACCACTACAATTAATGGGGAGATGGTGACCCAGCGATAAAGTCACTGGAACAGTTATTCAGATCTGGCGAAATATTTTTACGGTATAGCATGACAGTTGGTGGAATTTAAATTCAATCAATAAAACCTAGAATTAAAGTTGGCTTCATTAATGTTGGCCATGGAGGTATTACTCTGCAATTTGAGAGGGAGAAGATAGAATCAGAGGTAACGGTATTACAGCTGAATAAAGGCGACTACAGTGGTATGAGGGAGGAGCTGGGCAGAATTGACTGGAAGAGGAGCCTAGCTGGAAAAACAGAGGAACAGCAATGGCAGGAGTTTCGGGGAGTAATTCGGGAGACACAGCAAAAATCCATCCCTAGGGAAAAGAAGAATGGTACAGGGAGGATGAGGCAACCATGGCTGACTAAGGAAGTCAGGGATAGCATGAAAGCAAAACAGAAAACACATAATGTGGCGAAGGCCAGTGGGAAACCACAGGACTGGGAAGCTTACAAAGACCACAGAGGGCAACAAAAATGAAATAAGGAGAGAGAAGATTAAATATGAGGGTAAGCTAGCCAGTAATATAAATGAAGACTGTCAGAGTTTCTTTAGATATATGAGGCAAAAGTGGACATTGAACCACTGGAAAATGACGGTGAAGTGATACTAATGGGGAACAAGGAAATGGCTGGAGAACTGGATACTT
The DNA here is from genome assembly GCF_030684315.1 of Stegostoma tigrinum. NCBI lineage: Eukaryota > Metazoa > Chordata > Chondrichthyes > Orectolobiformes > Stegostomatidae > Stegostoma > Stegostoma tigrinum. The sequence continues at coordinate 3,706,430 of NC_081357.1, forward strand.
AATTCGCATCAGTCCTCACAGTGGAAGGCACAAGTAAACTCCCAAAAGTTCAAGAGAGTCAGGGGGCAGAGCTGAGTTCAGGGGGCAGAGCTGAGTACAGTGGCCATCACCAAGGAAAAGGTGCTAGGTGCTCATTGGCCTGACGGTGGTTAAATAACCTGGACCAGATGGACTACACCCCAGAGTTGAACAGGAAATAGCTGAAGAAATTTTGGAAGCATTAGTGGTGATCTTTCAGGAATCGCCAGTGTCAGGGAAGGTCTGAGAGGACTGAAAAATTGCTAATGTGACACTCCGGTTTAAAAAGGGAGTAAGGCAAAAGACGGATAATTACAGGCTGATTAGCCTAACCTCAGTCGTGGGTAAGCTTTTGGAGCCCATCGTAAAGAACAAAGAGCAAAGAAAATTACAGCACAGGAACAGGCCCTTCAGTCCTCTAGGTCTGCGCTGAACCAGGTCCTCCATCTAAACCTGTTGCCTATTTTCCAAGTATCCCTCTGTTTCCTGCCCATTCATGTATCTGTCAAAATATATCTTAAATGATGCTGTCGTGCCTGCCTCTGCCACCTCCGGTGCCAACATGTTCCAGGCACCCACCACCCTCTGCATAAAAAAACTTCCCCTGCATATCTCCCTTAAATTTTTCCCCTCTCACCTTGAAATCGTGACCCCTAGTAATTGAGTCCCCCACTCTGGGGAAAAAGCTTCTTGCTATCCAACTTGTGTATACCTCTCATGATTTTGTAGACTTCAGTCAGGTCCCCCCTCAACCTCCATCTCTCTAGTGTGAATAATCCTCATCTACTCAACTTCTCTTCATAGCTAGCGCCCTCCATACCAGGCAGCATCCTGGCGAACCTCCTCTGCACCTCTCCTGATGGATGAGATTTCTGAATATTTGGAAGTGTATGGTAAAGTAGGGCAAAGTCAACATGGGTTCATCAAGGGGAGGTCATGACTGACAAATCTGCCAGAATTCTTTGAGGAAGTATTGAGCAGGGTACACCAAGGCCAATAGATGTTATCTACCTGGGCTTCAAGAAGGCTTTGACAATGTGCCGCACAGGAGGCTGCTGAATAAGATAAGGGACCTTGGTGGTAGAGGCAAGGTGCTAACATGGATAGAAAACTGGCTATCAGGCAGAAAGCAGAGAGGGGAGATAAAAGGGTCTTTCTCAGGATGGCAGCCGGTGACAAGTGGTGTTCCGCAACGGTCAATGTTGGGGCCATACAAAGAACAAAGAACAAAGAAACCTACAGCACAGGAACAGGCCCTTCGGCCCTCCAAGCCTGCGCTGATCAAGATCCTCTGACTAAACTGTCATCTATTTTCTAACGGTCTGTATCCCTTTGCTCCCTGCCCATCCATGTACCTGTCCAAATATATCTTAAAAGACGCTAACATGTCTGCGTCTACCATCTCCGCTGGCAACGCGTTCCAGGCACCCACCACCCTCTGTGTAAAGAACTTTCCACGCATATCTCCCTTAAGCTTTCCTCCTCTCACTTTGAACTCAGGACCCCTAGTAATTGAGCCCCCCACTCTGGGAAAAAGCTTTTTGCTATCCACCCTGTCTATACCCCTCATGATTTTGTAGACCTCAATCAGGTCCCCCCTCAATCTCCGTCTTTCTAACGAAAATAATCCTAATCTATTCAACCTCTCTTCATAGCTAGCACCCTCCATACCAGGCAACATCCTGTGAACCTCCTCTGCACCCTCTCCAAAGCATCCACATCCTTTTGGTAATGTGGCGACCAGAACTATACACAGTACTCCAAATGTGGCCGAACCAAAGTTCTATACAACTGCAACATGACCCTCCAACTCTGGTACTCAATACCCCGCCCAATGAAGGAAAGTATGCTATATGCCGCCTTGACCACCCTATTGACCTGCGTTGCCACCTTCAGGGAACAATGGACCTGAACACCCAGATCTCTCTGTTCATCAATTTTCCCCAGGACTTTTCCATTTACTGTATAGTTCGCCCTTGAATTTGATCTTCCAAAATGCATCACCTCGCATTTGCCCGGATTGAACTCCATCTGCCATTTGTCTGCCCAACTCTCCAGTCTATCTATATTCTGCTGTAATTTCTGACAGTCCCCTTCACTATCAGCTACTCCACCAATCTTAGTGTCATCAGCAAACTTGCTGATCAGACCACCTACACCTTCCTCCAGATCATTTACATATATCACAAACAACAGTGGTCCCAGCACAGATCCCTGTGGAACACCACTGGTCACAGGTCTCCAATTTGAGAAACTCCCTTCTACTAATACCCTCTGTCTCCTTTGCCCAGCCAGTTTTTTTATCCATCTAGCTAGCACACCCTGGACCCCATGTGACTTCACTTTCTCCATCAGCCTGCCATGGGGAACCTTCTCAAACGCCTTACTGAAGTCCATGTATATGACATCTACAGCCTTTCCCTCATCAATCAGCTTTGTCACGTCCTCAAAGAATTCTATTAAGTTGGTAAGACATGACCTTCCCTGCACAAAACCATGTTGCCTATCACTGATAAGCCCTTTTTCTTCCAAATGGGAATAGATCCTATCCCTCAGTATCTTCTCCAGTAGCTTCCCTACCACTGACGGCAGGCTCACCGGTCGATAATTACCTGGATTATCCTTGCTGCCCTTTTTAAACAAGGGGACAACATTAGCAAGTCTCCAGTCCTCTGGGACCTCACCCGTGCCTAAGGACACTGCAAAGATATCTGTTAGGGCCCCGGCTATTTCCTCTCTCGCTTCCCTCAGAAACCTGGGATAGATCCCATCCGGACCTGGGGACTTGTCCACCGTAATTTCTTTTAGGATACCTAACACTTCCTCCTTCCTTATGTCAACTTGACCTAGACTAAGCAAACATCTATCCCTAACCTCAACATCCGTCATGTCCCTCTCCTTGGTGAATACCGATGCAAAGTACTCATTAAGAATGTCACCATTTTCTCTGATTCAGCACATAACTTTCCTTCTTTGTCCTTAAGTGGGCCAATCCTTTCTCTAGTTACCCTCTTGCTCTTTATATACGAATAAAAGGCTTTAGGATTTTCCTTAACCATGTTTGCCAGCAATATCTCATGTCCTCTCTTAGCCCTCTTAATCCCTTTTTTTCAGATTCGCTCTACATTCCAGATATTCTTGCAAAGCTTCATCTGTCTTCAGTCGCCTAGACCTCATGTATGCTTCCTTTTTTCTCTTGGCTAGTCTCACAATTTCACCTGTCATCCATGGTTCCCTAATCTTGCCTGTCCTATTCCTCATTTTCACAGGAACATGTCTCTCATGCACGCTAATCAACCTCTCCTTAAAAGCCTCCCACATATCAAATGTGGATTTACCTTCAAACAGTTTCTCCCAATCTACATTCCTCAGATCCTGCCGAATCTTGGTATAGCCGGCCTTCCCCCACTTTAGTACTCTTCTTTTAGGACCACTCCTATCCTTGTCCGTGAGTATTGTAAAACTTACGGAATTGTGGTCGCTATTTCCAAAGTAGTCCCCTACTGTAATATCAACCACCTGGCCGGGTTCATTCCCCAACACCAGGTCCAGTATGGCCCTTTCCCGAGTTGGACTACACACATACTGCTCTAGAAAACCCTCCTGGACACACCTTACAAATTCTGCTCCGTCTTGACCCCTAACACTGAGCGAATCCCAGTCAATGTTAGGAAAATTAAAATCTCCCATCACCACCACCCTATTTCTCCTACACCTTTCCATTATCTGTTTACATATTTGTACCTCTATCTCACGCTCGCTGTTGGGAGGCCTGTAGTACAGCCCCAGCATTGTTACTGCATCCTTCCTATTTCTAAGTTCTACCCATATTGCTTCACTGCTTGAGTCCTCCATGGGGCACTCTTTCAGTGCGGCTGTGATATCGTCTTTGACCATTACTGCAACTCCTCCACCCCTTTTACCTCCCTCTCTATCCCGCCTGAAGCATCGATATCGTACATGGAATAGTGTAGGTTAGATGAGCTTGAGATCGGTATGACAGGTCGGCACAACATCGAGGGCCGAAGGGCCTGTACTGTGCTGTAATGTTCTATGTTCTATGATATCCTGGGACAACTAGTTGCCAGTCATGCCCTTCCCTCAACCAAGTCTCAGTAATAGCAATAACATCATACCTCCAGGTACCTTTTCACTTTATACATTACTGTCTAGATGAAGGAACTGTGGGTATTCTGGCTAAGTTTGCAGATGATACAAAGATAGGTGGAGGGACAGATGGTATTGAGGAGGTGGGGAAGCTGCAGAAGGATTTGGACTGGTTAGGAGAGTGGGCTAAGAAGTGGCAGATGGGGTACAATGTGGGAAAGTGTGAGGTCATGCACTTTGGTATGAAGAATAAAAGCATGGATTATTTTCCAAATGGGGAGAAAAGTCTGAAGTGTAAAGAGACTTGGGAGTTCTAGTCCAGGATTCTCTCAAGGTAAACTTGCAGGTTAAGACAGTAGTCAGGAAGGCAAGTGCAATGTTGACATTTATTTTGAGAAGACTTGAACGTAAAAGCAAGGATCTCCTACTGAGGCTTTATAAGACTCCGGTCAGGCGGCATTTAGAGTATTGCGTGCAGTTTTTTGCCCAATATCTCAGGAAGTACGTACTGGCCCTGGAGTGGGTCCAGAGGAGGTTCATGAGAATGGTCCCAGGAATGGAAAGCTTAACATATGAGGAACGATTGAAGACGGTGGGACCATACTCATTGGAGTTTAGAAGGATATGAGGGGGAACTAATTGAAACTTACAGAATACTGAATGGCCTGGACAGAGTGGATGTTGGGAAGACGCTTCCATTGGTAGGACAGATTAGGACCCAAGAGCACAGCCTTAGAGTAAAGGGAAGACCTTTTAGAATGGAGATAAGGAGAAACTTCTTCAGCCAGAGATTGGTGAATCTATGGAATTCACTACCAGAGAAGGTTGTGGAGGCCAGGTCTTTGAGTACTTTTAAGACTGAGATAGGTACAATCTTGATCATCAAGGGGACCAAGGGTTACGGGGAGAAAGCAGGAGAATGGGGCTGAGGAACTAATCAGTCACCATTGAATGGCGGAGCAGACTCAATGGGCCGAATGACCCAATTTAGGCTCCTCTGTCTTATGGTCTATCAATTGCTATGAGAATTCCACTGGCTCACCTATGTTCTTTAGGGGAAGAAGAAAGTCATGTTTATTTATCCAGCCAATGTGGCTGATCCAAAACTGCCCTCTGAAATAGCCAAGCAACAAATCAGTTCGAGGGCAATTAGTGTTGGACAACAAATGCAGGCCTTGCCATACCTTGTGAAAGAACAGAAAGAAGAAAATGGAATGGGTACTGGGGAGAAATTGCAGGCAATGTCAAAAAGCACTGCTGCTTGCTATCCAAATGAATCTGACGACATTAGAATCAAGTAACAACTGGTGACCTAGAATCCTGGTCTACTTTGAGAAAGGACAATGAGAATAAATCAATAAACGCAGTCACTATTAATAAAAATTTAAGTGCAAGTTGAAGTGATCATTTGGGCATCATACTCATCCTCTTCCAGAAAGCTAAGGCACCAATCCACGCATTAATTATATTGCGGAAAAAAACTGTTTCCTGATGTTGGTCTTAAGTTTTCTCTTTTCAGATTATACCGATGCCCCTTATTCTCACCATTAAGGAGCAAGTCTCAAATGATTCAGAGACAAAATTCAAATATCAACATGGATCTGTTGTACTGGGGAATATGTGAATATCCAGACTGTCATGACCAAACTAAGGAAGTTCCATGGCATGTGCCATTTGGGTGGCTCCAGGAACCTCAGATGAATTCTACCTGCTAGTGAACTTGACTTGAGGGTAGATCAATTCAGTAGGAAGGAAAGAGTACTGTAAGCCAGGTTAGAGATTGTATGCCATTTCCGCAGAGTGTGGTGCAGGTGCCTGTGGTGGTGTATGCTGTAACTTTGCTGATTGCTCAAACTAAAGATTCTCATTTTATTTGCAATATCAAAACATGTCATATTTATTGTACGTTGGTTCTGATTTGCGTTAGAGTACACGCTATAAAGGGTGAAATCTTGTTGGTAATCCTACTTGAGGGGTCATTTGATAAAGTTGGTTCCTTTAGTTATATGGTTCCCTAACAGGATGGGTCAAAACAACCTCCCTCAAATGCTTAGACTTTAGATTAGATTAGATTCCCTACAGTGTGGAAACAGGCCCTTCGGCCCAACATGTCCACACCGCCCCTTGAAGCATGCCACCCTGACCCATCCCCCTATAACCGACTCACCCCTGAACACTACGGGCAATCCACCTAACCTGCACATCTTTGGACTGTGGGAGGAAACCGGAGCACCCGGAGGAAACCCACACAGACACGGGGAGAATGTGCAAACTCCACACAGTCGCCCGAGGCAGGAATTGAACCCGGGTCCCTGGCTCTGTGAGGCTGCAGCGCTAACCACTGAGCCACCGTGCCTAAGTTAGAGTACACGCTATGAAGGGTGAAATCTTGTTGGTAACCCTACTTGAGGGGTCATTTGCTAAAGTTGGTGATGATCTGTTATGATGATCTGCACGTTGTTTGCATAATAATCAGGAGATCATAACATGAACACTGTCCAATTCAGAGCTTAGCTATCAATATCCACCAACAAGACTTCTTATCTACTCATCATTGAGGGTTGGCTCGACATCATATATATGGCATCTGACAGGGAGACATATAATTGGAAGTTCACCTTTAGGGATGGGGGTGATTTACAAGCAGGACTGTACAGATAGGTCATAACCAAAACAGTCATGACTGTACTTATTACAGAACAGGCTCCAGAGGCAAATGGTGTACTCCTGCTCCTAATACTTGCATACTTGTACAAAACATCTAGCTTTAGTTGTAAGGCCAAATCTTTTTGTATTTTTGATTAGAACATAAAACATAGAACATAGAAATGTAAAGCACAGGAACAGGGGCCCTTCAGCCCATGATGTTGTGGCATGTTTGGCCCCAAATTAAACTAATCCCTACTGCCTGCCCTTGGTCCATATCCATCCATTCCTTGCATATTTATGTGAGTATTTAAAAGTCTCTTAAATGTCCCTATTGGATCTGCCTCCACCATCACCCCTGGCAGCGCATTCCACACTCCTACCATTCTCTGTGTAAAATACTTTCCCCTCATATCTTCTTTGAACTTTCCCCCTCTCACCTTAAATGCATGTCCCCTAGTATTAGACAATTCAACTCTGGGAAAAAGATTCTGATCATCCATGCTATCAATGCATCTCATAATCTTAAAGACTTCTATCAAGTCTCTCCTTAGCCTCTGCTGCTCCAGAGAAAACAGCCTGAAATTTTCAAGCCTCTCCTCACAGTTCATACCCGCTAATCCAGGCAGCATCCTGGTAAACCTCTTCTGCACCCTCTCCAAAGCTTCCACATCCTTCCTGCAATGTGGCAACCAGAACTGAAAGCAGTACTCTAAGTGTGGCCTAACGAAAGTTTTATAACACTGCAACATGACATCTCGACTCTTGTACTCAATTCCCCAATCAATCACCTTCTTTGCCACCCTGACTGAAATAGGCAAAGATTAGACATAATCCCAAGGACTATTGAGGCATTGCTATCATTTTTGAAAGCAACTATCCTGACATTCATTGTTAAATACTGTTTACACAGCTGCTGGCTTAAGTAAATGAGCTGAGCCAAGGGGTGTATACAAAAGAAAATCCATTTGGCAATAGGTAGCTGATTGGTCTAGTGGGCTAGGGACACATTATTGATTTCAGAGACCTTCAACCTGCCAACAGCTATGTGATTGGCTCTCACAATAACGAACAGTTTGAGGCTGTGATCAAGATAGAGGGAAATCATCAGATCTACAGAGGCTCAGAAGCTGTCTCTGTTCTCTGCAGTTAAAATAAAACTTGAATGAAAACAGTTTATCCTTCAGAAGTTGGTAAAGCAGTGACATTTAATGAATAAGCTGGAGACCTTTTCTAAGGTGAACCAGCTACCCTGTGCCTCCTGTAAATCAATGAAAGCATCTGGAGACAGAAATCAGAGAAGCAGTATTCTGATAATCTTAAGAATCTTCCTGGCAGGTCCTAATTCTTTTTCTTAATTCATTCATAGGACGAGGGCATCGCTGGCCATGCAGCATTCATTGCCCATCCCTAATTGCTCAGAGGGCAGTCAAGAGTCAACCACATTGCTGTGGGTCTGGACACTGTGAGCAATTTAGCATAGCCAATCCACCTAACCTCAGTACTCAGTGAACGGGCAGGATACTAAGAAGTTCACAAGAACAACGGAATCTTATCCACAGATCCCCAAAGTTGGCAGGACAGGTAGTAAGGTTGTTAAGAAGGCATCTGTCTTTTCATTGGAGGCAGATCAGTGAAGGTTCACTGGGATAATCGCTGGACTGTTGTCTTACGAGCCAAGGTTAAACAAATTAGGTCTGTACTCACTGGTATTTGTAAGAATGAGAGGTGATCCTATTGAAACATACAGGGTTCTTTGCGGGTTTAACAAGGTAACTGCTGAGATGATGTGTTCCTTTATGGAAGAGCCTAGGACTAAGGGGCATAGTCTCAGATATAAGGAGCACCAATTTAAGACTAAGATGAGGAGGAATTGCCTAATGAATAGAGACAAACTGAACTGCCTACTCATGTTCTAATCATTACAATGCCAAAGTACAAAACTGAATATTTCAACAGAACCATATTTGTTCCTTTGTTACTAACAGTAATTTTTCTTATTGACTTGTGAGACATGAGTATCATGGTGTCCAGGGATGTGCACGCTAAGTGGATTAGCCATGGGAAATTCAGGGTTACGGGGAAGGGTGTTGGGGGGCCTGGGTGGGATGCTGTTCAGAGGGTTGGTGTGGACTCAGTGGCCTACTTCCATACAGTACAGGTTCCATGATTCTGCTCCATTCTCTTGTTACTTCTTCTGAAGTGCACCACATCAAATTTAAAACCATCTGCCACTGATCTGTCCACCTGACCAGTCTGTCTTTATCCTCCAGTAATCAAAGACCTTGCACCTCACTGTCAACCAGCCAGTCAACCTTTATGCCATCCACTAACTTACTTATCAATATTTTCTTCTATATCATATATATCATGTACAATAAGGGACCCAGCACTGATCCCTCCAGTACACCAGTGGTCACCCCACAGCCTCCATTCACACAAACAAACTTGTCCAACACTGCCAAGGTGTCTCCAACCAACATGCCAATTTTGGATCTAACTTGCCAAGTTATCCTGAATTCAATATGCTCCTATCACCTTTATGAGTATCCCATGTGGGACCTTGTCTAAAGCTTTGCTAAAATCCATATAAACTACATCAAGATACGCTGTCCTCATCTACACACCTGGTCACCTTATCTAAAAATTCAATCAAACTTGTTAGGCATGACCTCTCTGTGCAAAACATGCTGACTATTCCTGATCAAACCTTGCCTCTCCAAGTGGAGATTAATTCTTTCCTTCAGAATTTTCTCCAATAGTTTCCTTCCCACTGATCTGAGACTCACTGGTCTGTAATTCCTTGGCTTAAGTCTACCACCCTTCTTGAAAAGTGGGATGACGTTAGATGTTCTCTAGTTTCCTGGCATCTCCCCTGTGGTTCTGTCTTGTATTAGTTAGCTAATCTTTTATCCATGCTGCTAGTATACTATCTCCAGCATCAGGACCTCTTATTAAATAGCTTTATATGTGGCATCTTATCAAATGTCTTCTGAAAATCCAAACGTATTATATACCACTGCTTCCCCTTTATCTATCCTGCTTCTAACCTCCTCAAAGAATTCTAGTAAATCTGTCAGGCATCATTTTTCTTTTATGAAGCCATGCTGACTCTGCTTGGCCATACTTTGCATTTCCAAATGCTCTGCTAAAATATCATTTATAATAGACTCTGACATTTTCCCAATAATGAACGTTGAGCTAACCGCCTATGATCACTTTGGTCACAAAAACAGGAAAGCAGATTATTATCTGAATGGTGGCAGTTGAGGAGAATGTGAAGTACAATGAGGCCTGGGTGTCATGATGGAACAGGTGCTGAAGCTGGGCATACAGGTGAAGCAAGCAGTGAGGAAAGCTAATGGCATGTTTGCCTTCATAATGACAGGATTTGAGAATCAGAGTAAGGATATCTTGCCGCAGTTATACAGGGTCTTGGGGAGGCCACAACTCGAGAATTGTGTGCAGTTTTGGTCTCCTAGTCTGAGGAAGGACATTTTTATTATTGAGAAGTCCACTGATGGTTCACCAGACTAATTCCCAGGATGGCAGGACAGACATTTGAGGAAAGACTGGATTGACTGATCTTGTATTCGTTGGAATTTAGAAGAATGAGAGTTGGGGGAATCTCACAGAAACATAAAATCCTGATGGGACTGGACAGGCTGAATATGGGAAAAATGTTCCCAAGGTTGGAGAAGTCCAGACAAGGGGTCATAGACTAAGCATATCCACATTATATTGCATTTGCCAGTATTTACCCACTCAACCAGTCTAAGTCAGATTCCTAGCCCTGCACTTATTCCTGGCACATGTGGACAACAAAGACACTCCTGCTCATTGACTACAGCTCCGCCTTCAACATCATTATCCCCTCCAGACTGATCTCAAAACTGAGACACCTTGGTCTCAGCTCTGCTCTCTGGAATTGGATCCTCAGCTTTCTAACTAATAGGCCGCAATAAATGAGGATAGGTAACTGTATCTCGTCCACAATAACACTCAATACTGGAGCACCCCAAGGACGCGTCCTCAGATCCCTACTGTACTCCATGTAACCTATGACTGTATTGCCAAATTCCGAAAAAACACCATTAACAAGTTCGCTGACGACACCACCATAGTGGGATGGATATCTAACAACGAAAAGTCAAAATACAGAAGTGAGATGGAGGGCTTGGTGACGCAGTGCAGTGAAAACTGTCTGTATCTCAACGTCAGCAAAACTAAAGAACTGATCATTGGCTTCAGAAAGAAAGGAGGAGAACACGCCCCCACCTACAACAACAGAACTGAGGCTGACAGAGTGAACAGCATCAAGCTCCCTAGAGTGACGATAGCTGACGACCTGTAGATGCAATAGTCAAGAGGCACAACAACACCGCTTCTTCCTCAAGCGGCTCAGGAAACTTGGCATGTCCATAAGGTCCCTCACCAACTTCTACAGCTGGACCTTAAAAGCATTTTGTCCAGGTGCATAACGGCCTGGTAGGGCAACTGCTCTGCCTGGGACCGTAAGAAACTACAGAAGGTACCCTTCATCCAAGGACTCCTTTACACGGCTCGCTGATTTGAAAAGGTGGCCAACATCATCAAAGATCATTCACACCCTGGTAATGACCTCCAACAATCACTTCCGTCAGGCAGAAGATACAGAAGCCTGCACACACGCGCAAGCACATGCAGGAACAACTTCTCTCCAGCCAATATCAGACTATTGAATGGACTCTAGCCTCAAATAATGTAACCTGCAATGCAGCCTGAATGCTTCTAAGTCTTTTTGATCTGTACATCTTTGGCTTGCTGTGATCTGCCTGTACTGTCCATAAACAAAGCTTTTCACTTTATTTCGGTACACGTGACATTTAAATTAAAATCAAAATCAAATCAAGTCACCCTGCAGCGTCTTAGCATCCTTCTCACAGCACACACTGCCATCCAGCTTAGCGTCATCTGCAAATTAAGAAAGGCAACAGGGGAAATCAGGGAAATTACAGGCTGATGAGCTTTACATCAGTGGTAGGAAAATTACTGGAGAAGATTCTTCAGGATAAGATTTAGAAAAATACAGTCTTATTAGCAACAGGCAGTATGGCTTTGTGTAGGGAAGGTCGCGTCTCACAAACTTGATTGGGTTTCTTGAGAAAGTAACAAAGATAATTGATGAGGGCAGGATGGTAGATGTTGTAGCAGTAAACTAGCCTTGACCAACGTCTCTCACAGATCCCTACAGCGGACAAACTTATATCCTTGGCGATTTTAATGCCAGAGTCAACAAAAGTGCAGACCTCTGGAATGATTTAATTGGGAAAAAAGGAGTAGGGAAGGTAAACTGATCAAATACCACGAACACAATCAAATCGCCAACACACCATTCTGCCAAAGGGACAAATACAAAACAACGTGATAGCACCTGCGCTCCAAATATTGACACCTCCTTGACCACATCAATACCAATGCGAGGGAGAGGAAATCTTTTTTTCTTTATTCATTTATGGGATGTGGGCATCACTGGCTGGCCAGCATTTCTCGCCCATCCCTACCTGCCTTTCAGAAGGTGGAGTTGAGCTGCCTTTTTGAACCACTGCAGTCTTCATGCTGTGGGTTGACCCACAATGCTATTAGGGAGGGTATTCCAGGTTTTTGTCTCAGCAAAAGTGCAGGGGCGGCGATATATTTTTCAATAAGAACCAAAAGAACTGCGGATGCTATAAATCAGGAACCAAAACGAAGCTGCTGGAAAAGCTCAGCAGATATGGCAGCATCTGTGGAGGAGAAAACAGAGTTAATGTTTCGAGTCCGGTGATCCTTGGGGTCACCGGAGACAAAACATTAACTCTGTTTTCTGCTCCACAGATGCTGCCAGACATACTGAGCTTTTCCAGCAACTTCGTTGTGGGATATATTTTTCAAGTCAGCATGGTGAGTGACTTGGAGAGGAACTTGGAGGTGATGGTGTTCCTCTATATCTGCCGCCCTTGTTCTTCCAGATGGAAGTGGTCGTGGGTTTGGAAGGTGCTGTCTGAGGATCTTTGGTGAATTTCTGCAGTGCACCTTGTAGATAGTACACACTGCTGCTATTGAGCGCCAGTGGTGGAGGGAGTGAATACTTGTAGATGTACTAGTGATAATGGGAACTGCAGATGCTGGAGAATCCAAGATAATAAAATGTGAAGCTGGATGAACACAGCAGGCCCAGCAGCATCTCAGGAGCACAAAAGCTGACGTTTCGGGCCTAGACCCTTCATCAGAGAGGGGGATGGGGTGAGGGTTCTGGAATAAATAGGGAGAGAGGGGGAGAGGGGGAGGCGGACCGAAGATGGAGAGAAAAGATAGGTGGAGAGGAGAGTATAGGTGGGGAGGTAGGGAAGGGATAGGTCAGTCCAGGGAAGACAGACAGGTCAAGGAGGTGGGATGAGGTTAGTAGGTAAGAGATGGAGGTACGGCTTGGGGTGGGAGGAAGGGATGGGTGAGAGGAAGAGCAGCTACACTTGCCCCCACACTTCCTTCCTCACCCCCATCCCAGGCCCCAAGATGACTTTCCATATTAAGCAGATGTTCACCTGCACATCTGCCAATGTGGTATACTGTATCCATTGTACCCGGTGTGGCTTCCTCTACATTGGGGAAACCAAGCGGAGGCTTGGGGACTGCTTTGCAGAACACCTCCGCTCGGTTCTCAATAAACAACTGCACCTCCCAGTCGCAAACCGTTTTCACTCCCCCTTCCATTCTTTAGATGACATGTCCATCATGGGCCTCCTGCAGTGCCACAATGATGCCACCCGAAGGTTGCAGTAACAGCAACTCATATTCCGCTTGGGAACCCTGCAGCCCAATGGTATCAATGTGGACTTCACCGGCTTCAAAATCTCCCCTTCACCCACCGCATCCCAAAACCAGTCCAGTTCGTCCCCTCCCACCACTGCACCACACAACCAGCCCAGCTCTTCCCCTCCACCCACTGCATCCCAAAACCAGTCCAACTTGTCTCTGCCTCCCTAACCTGCTCTTCCTCTCACCCATCCCTTCCTCCCACCCCAAGCCGCACCTCCATCTCCTACCTACTAACCCCATCCCACCTCCTTGACCTGTCCATCTTCCCTGGACTGACCTATCCCCTCCCTACCTCCCCACCTATACTCTCCTCTCCACCTATCTTCTTTCCATCTTCGGTCCGCCTCCCACTCTCTCCATATTTATTCCAGAACCCTCACCCCATCCCCCTCTCTGATGAAGGGTCTAGGCCCAAAACGTCAGCTTTTGTGCTCCTGAGATGCTGCTGGGCCTGCTGTGTTCATCCAGCTTCACATTTTATTAACTTGTAGATATACTGCCAATCAAGCGGGCTGCTTTGCCCTGGATGGTGTCATGCTTTTTGAGTGTTGTTGGGGTTGCACTTGTCCAAGCAAGTGGCAAGTTTTCCATCACTCCTGACTTGTGTCTTGTAGATGGTGGGCAGGCTTTCAGGAGTCAGAAAATGAGTTCATTGCTGTAGTATTCCCAGCTTCTGGCCCGTTCTTGTAGCCACTGTGTTAATGTGGTGAGTCCAGCTGAGTTTCTGGTCAATGGTAATCCCCAGGATGTTGATAGTGGGGGATTCAGTGATAATAACACCATTGAATGTCAAGGGACAGTGATTAGGCTGTCTCTTATTGGTGATGGTCATAACCTGGCATTTGTGCGGCATGAATGTCACTTGTCACTCATCAGCCCAAGCCTGGATATTGTCCAGATCTTGTTGCATGTGAACATAGACTGTTTTAGTATCTGAGGAGTCATGAATGGTGCTGAACATTGTGCAATTATCATAGAATCCCTACAGTGTGGAAACAGGCCCTTCAGCCCAACAAGTCCACACCGACACTTGCAGCAGCCCCACCAGACCCATCCCCCTCGAATCCACACACTCTTGAACACAATGGGCAATTTAGCACAGCTAATTCACCTAGCCTGCACATCTTTGGACTGTGGGAGGAAACCAGAGCACCTGGAGGAAACCCACGCAGACACGGGGACAGGCAAACATTCCCAATTCTGACCTTATGGTGGGGGGAAGGTCATTGATGAAGCAGCTGAAGATGGTTGGGCTGTGGACACTATCCTAAGGAATTCCTGCAGAGATGTCCTAGAGCTGGGATGATTGACCTCCCACAACCACGACCATCTTCCTATATGTCAGGTATGACTCCAACGACCTGAGCATTTGCCCTGATACCCATTGATTCCAGTTTTGCCAGGGTTCCTTGATGCCACCCTCAGTCGAATGCAGTCTTGAGATCAAGGCCTGTCACGCTCACCTCACCTCTAGAATTCAGCTCTTTTGTCTATGTTTGAACCAAGGCTGTAATGAGATCAGGAGCTGATTGGCCCCAGCAGAACCCAAACTGGGCATCACCGAGCAGGTTATTTCTGAGCAGGTGCGGCTTGAAGCTCTGTTGATGACACCTTCCATTACTTTTATTGATGGTTGAGAATAGACTGATGGGGCAGTGATTGGCCAGGTCAGATTTGTCCTGCTTTTTGTGAACAGGACATACTCGTGCAATTTTCCACATTGTCAGGTAGATACCAGTGTTGTAACTGTACTGGAACCGCTTGACTGGGGGAGCGGCACGTTCTGAAGCACAAGGCTTCAGTACTATTGCTGGAATGTTGTCAGGGGCCAAAGTCTTTGTAGTATCTAGTATCTCCAACTGTTTCTTGATATCACGTGGAGTGAACTGAATTGGCTGAAAACTGGTATCTATAATGCTTGGGGCCACTGGAGGAGGCCGAAATGGATCGTCCACTCAGCACTTCTGGCTGAAAAGTGCTGCGAATACTTCACCCTTATCTTTTACACTGATGTGCTGGGCCCTTCCATCATTGAGGATGGAGATATTTGTGGAGCCTCCTCCTCCAGTGAGTTGTTTAATTGTCCACCATCATTCACGATTGAATGTGGCAGGACTGCAGAGCTTAGATCCGAGTTGTTGATTGTGAGATTGCCAAGCTCTGTCTATCACTTGCTGCTTTTGCTGTTTGGTGTACAAGTAGTCCTGTTTGGTGGCTTCACCAGGTTGATACCTCATCTTCAGGTATGCCTGGTGCTGTTCTGGTGCTGTTCCTGGCATGCCCTCCTGCACTCTCCATTGAACCAGGGTTGATCTGCTAGCTTGATGGTGATAGTTGAGTGGGGGATATGCCGGATTACAGACTGTGCTGGAGTACAATTCTGCTGTTGTTGATGGCCCACAGCGCCTCATGTTTGCCCAGTCTTGAGTTGCTAAATCTGTGCGAAGTCTGTCCCATTTAGCACAGTGATAGTGCCACACAACACGATAGAGGTTGTTCTCAATGTGAAGGCAGGACTTTGTCTCCACAAGGACTGTGCGATGGTAACTCTTACCAAAACTGTCATGGACAGATGCAATTGCAGCTGGCAGATTAGTAAGGGTGAGGTCAAGTACGTTTTTGCCTCTTGTTGGTTCCCTCACCACCTGCTGCAGACCTAGTCTAGTAACTATGTCCTGTAGGACCTGACCAGCTCGATCAGTAGTACTACTGCCAAACCACTCTTGCTGGTGGTCCATTACAATCACCTGTCCTATTGCAGGAGTCAACCACTGCTGGACAGACTATTGCCTCATCTCAGCCAGGATCAACAAGAAACACAGCCCTGCCACAGCGGATACAACAGAAGCTGTGCCACAACAAGTTTAACATTGAGGCATTCAACAACATGGAAAAGATATCCTCAAACAACAAGTTCCTCTCCACAAACCTAGCGACCAAGTTGCAGGATTCCAACAGCCTCCAGTCCACCCTCATCAGTGCCTGCAAAAACTTAGGTCAATCACTTAATCAGGAAACTCCAAGTCTGATTTTACAAGAAAGATCAGGAGATCTAACAACAGATGAGTCAGACGTGCACTGCATTTCTGAGTGTAAACCAGCAACCGCACTCAGAAAAGGCAGACCCATAGGTGACTGAAGGCCAGGGTCCAACAATGAACCCACAACTCAAAGAATAGATGGTGGGTAGAGAAAGTACGGAGGCCCAGCAAACATAGTGTGCAGGGTTTCTTCTGTGCTATCAAGACCACCTACGGATCAAGCTCCCAAGGCCCTACCTTACTGCTGGCAAGGATGAGTGATTCTCATCAAAAACAAAGAAGTCATCAAACATTGTTGTGGGCAGTACTTCAGAGACCTCCTTAACCAGGATTCTGTTGTCAATCCAAGCTTCTTTAACCACATCCCACAGCACACTAAATGCCACAAGCTTAGCAACACCCCAGCTCAGCATGATACAGAGAAGGCTGTCTGGCAGTTCAAGAACAAGGCTGCAGGAGCAAACACTATCCCTGCTGAGGCACTGAAGTTCAGAGGCAAAGAGCTCCTGCTGCAGGTACATGCCCTTGTCTGCCTTATCTGGAAGGAGAACAGCATCCTGGGAGAGCTCCAAGATGCCGTAGTCATAAGGATTTTCAAAAAAGTGAACAAGTCTAACTATGGTAACTAAAGGGCAATCTCCCTGCTGTCAACCATTGGAAAAGTCATCGCCAAAGTCCTCCTCAACCATCTCCTCTCTTTGGCTGAGGAACTCTTCCCAGAACTGCAGTATGGCTGTCAGCCACCGAGGGACACAATGGGCATGATTTTCACTACCCATGCAGGAGAAAAGCAGAGAAAAGAACCTACCCCTATACATGGCCTTCTTTAACCTTACAAAGGCCTTTGACACTGTCAAGCGGGAAGCATTACAGAGTGTCCTTCTCAGTTTTGGCTGCACCACGAAATCTGTCACCACCCTTTGCCTGTTTCACATTGACATGGAAGTCATGGTAATGATAAATGGCTCCACCACTGACCCATTTCCTGTTCGGACTGGTGTCAAATGGCGGTGTCTTTATTCCAACACTGTTTCCGATCTACCCCGCTGCAATCCTTCACCTCATCACGAAGCTCCCCACTGCAGTACAGCTGACACACCGAACCAGTGGGAAACTGTTCAATCTCCACCACCTTCAAGCCAAAACCAGTCATCCCAATCAGTGTCATCGAGCCACAGTGCACAGATGTGCTTGAATATGTGCAACCTCAGAAAATTAAACATCGCAGTTGAAACATTTAGCAAGACTGGAATCTGAATAAATCAATGATGGCAATAATTCCCATATTATTTCTCAAATTTTATCATCTTCTCCTCAAAAGTTATTAAAGTATCATAAACACACATATTCATTGTTATGATTCTAACCATTATTGCTATTGGACAATTTAGAACCCAGAATGGATCTTTGATATTAACAGATCATATCTTGTCTTTTTATAAATTTACTGTGGCAATCTTTCTAAGATAAAGCACAGAAGATTTAATTTTAATAATAAAACAGAAGTTTATTCCAAAAATGAAACAAAAATAAAATAAACCAAAGTAAGCTACCCAAATATCAGATTTCAGGATGTATGGCAAATCCCATCTACTCCCACACCGTCATTTTAGTTACCAAAAAGCTAGATAAATTTGCCTTCTCTATCACTTGTAAGTTTGACTTAACCGTTTATTTTCACTTCCATTCTTGTGAGTTCTGAAGCCATTTTTTCTTGATACTCACAACTGAGATCTTAGGATTTCACAGTCTTTTAACAATCAGCAGAGTTCCAAGCAAATATTCCTGGTCTGAAAGTTTTACAAACTGTACTCTTTTACTGAGGTAACTTATTTGCTTAATTGCTTTAAACGATCTCCTTTACCTAGGAAAGACAACAGATGCACCTAACTTCAATTAGGTCTCCTTCAAGCTGTCTAAAATATTTCCAATATTTTATAAACTAAAATCAACCCTTGATCATTGTAACAACAAAAGCAAGCTCATGTCTTCATTTTCCCTCTCTTACCAGAAAACCAATACAACCAAACATCTATTGACACTTCAGGTGACACCAGTTTAAGACCTCGGCTCCAGGAAATCGACCTAGTCAATTTTTAATCCCCTTCACAAAAATAGACTGACACCCATTTGCCACCAGCTTTAAATATAAACTCTAAAAGAAAAGTTATATTTATATGTAAATCATACACTTTTCATCACATTATGTAAGAGCAGCAATCGTTGGAAAATGGAGGCTATCATACTTGTATCTGATGAAAAGAAACTAAGAGGAGCAATAGTATGCCAGAAAGCCACCTGAACACGTTCCACATTCACCAAGCCCATGGCTAATCTTCCACCACAACACTACTTTCTGAGAAAATCCTTTAGTCTCTTCGTCTCCAAACCCTAAATTCACTTGATTAAACTTCCATGTATCTTTCAAGGGTGAAAGTGGTAATTGAGAGCAAAAACTATGCCTGGTTTTCCTTAATTTTGTATGTAAGTCTTGCTACTATACCACATACAACTTTTTTAGCTAATTCAGCAGGGGAAACACAGTAATAGATAAACTGCAGATTCAGAATTCCATTTGAAAGAGAATAACTTAGGCAATACCATAAGACTACCCCTCATTATTGAATGCACCCTATAGTTTTTCTGTTGAACACACTGGTTGAAAATATGTGTAAGTTGCCAATTTTTGGCTTTATTGTACTCACTGTAAAAACAGTCTAATGTCTGGTCCCATATTCCTCTGATGCACATTTTTGCTCAACACCTTCATGGTTGCAAACTTACACACGAACAATTAAAATCGACTGAGAGTCCTTTATATGTTTCCCAACATGAATAGCCAGCTTATGACAAAGACAGAATTAATAGCTCACAGCTCAACATGAATACAATGATGCAAATGCCTTAACAGAGTTTCTTCCTAACAAATAGCTATTTCACAGCTCACTCACTCATAATAACCCAAAGGATCACTAACTGAATCAGCTGCCAAGTCTGTCAATAAAGTGAATCACATCAGTTATAAAAATAGAGTACCATTTGAAGCATTCCTGAATTAAACTTTAGTGTCATTACAAGAGTTTTGATGATCCATGTGTGGAAATATGCTGAATTTTCATTTTATGAAATATTCTCAAGAAATTCAGCAGATCCGGCAGCAAAGAGGGTTAAATCAGTTTCCAGATAAGATATCATTCAGTTCCAAGAATTACCCATGTGAACTGGGATTACCATGGGGATGAACAGACAAGATGCAAAGACTAAGTGGAAAGCTAATTACTGCAATGTAGGGTTTCAGTCTGTCTTTCTGTTTTACAGTGATTCTGGGTGGTAGGAAAGGAACAAGACTGTCTCTGAATGAAACAGTTTTCTACTTGGCAGTTTTTTGAACAGATTCCTATGTTGAAGTGGGTTTTTGAGAAAAGGACAGAGCAAGTGCTTCTGTGTTATAAAACTGGAAAGAACTGGGGGCTGAAAACTGGAAGGACAGAGAATTGTGAATTGAAAAAGAACCACTGTTGCCATCTCAGTAGCAGGGACTCTGACAAAGGCTTTTGTATCCTCTTTAGCCACAGGTGATGTCCCAGGTGGCTGAAGAACAGCCAGTATTATTTATTTGTTTAAGGAGGACAAGAGGGACAATACTAGAAATTATAGGACAGTGAGCCTTACATCAGTGGTAAGGAAATTATCGGAAAAGATCTTAGAGACAGATTTTTCTCAAATTTAGAAAAGAAAGTATATCACAGGGAGTCAGCAAGGCTTTACAAGAGGAAAGCCTTGTCTCACAAACATGATTGAGTTTTTGAGGAAGCGATGAAGATAATTGATGAGTAGGGCAGTGGATGTTATTTACATGGATTTTACTAAAGCATTTGACAAGGTCCCTCATGGTAGCTGGCCCAGAAAATTAAGTAACATAGGATCGATGGTGAGATGACAAATTGGATACAAAATAGGTTTGGCCATAGACAACAGAGGACATTATGGAGGTTCTGGATGTGAGTTTGCTCGCTGAGCTGGAACGTTAGTTTTCAGACATTTCGTCACCAATCTAGGTAACATCATCAGTGAGCCTCCAATGAAGCGCTGGTGTTATGTTCCGCTTTCTATTTATATGTTGAGGTTTCCTTGGGTTGGTGATGTCATTTCCTGTTCTTTTTCTCAGAGGATGGTAGATTGGCTCCAAATCAATGTGTTTGTTGATGGAGTTCCGGTTGGAATGCCATGCTTCTAGGAATTCTCGTGCGTGTCTCTGTTTGGCTTGTCCTAGGATGGATGTGTTGTCCCAATCAAAGTGGTGTCCTTCCTCATCTGTATGTAAGGATACTAGTGATAGTGGGTCATGTCGTTTTGTGGCTAGTTGATGTTCATGTATCCTGGTGGCTAGCTTTCTGCCAGTTTGTCCAATGTAGTGTTTGTCACAGTTCTTGCAAGGTATTTTGTAGATGACGTTCGTTTTGCTTGTTGTCTGTATAGGGTCTTTTAAGTTCATTAGTTGCTGTTTTATTGGTGGGTTTGTGGGCTACCCTGATGCCAAGTGGTCCAAGTAGTCTGGCAGTCATTTCGGAAATGTCTTTGATGTAGGGGAAAGTGGTTATGGTTTCTGGGGCCCGTTTGGTCTGTTTTTTTTGGTTTGTTGCTGAGAAATCGGCGGACTGTGTTCATAGGGTACCCGTTCTTTTTGAATAGGCTGTATAGATGATTTTCTTCTGCTGTTCGTAGTTCCTCTGTGCTGCAGTATGTGGTGGCTTGTTCGAATAATGTTCTAATGCAGCTTCGTTTGTGGGGGGTCGGGATGGTTGCTCCTGTAGTTCAGTATTTGGTCCGTATGTGTTGTTTTCCTGTAGACGCTGGTTTGAAGTTCCCCATTGACTGTTCGCTCTACTGTGACATCTAGGAATGGCAGTTTGTTGTTGTTTTCCTCCTGTGCACACTGCAGCACAGAGGAACTATGAACAGCAGAGGAAAATCACCTATACAGCCTATTCAAAAAGAACGGGTACCCAATGAACACAGTCCGCCAATTTCTCAGCAACAAACCCAAACAAACAGACAAAACGGGCTCAGAAACCATAACCACTCTCCCCTACATCAAAAACATTTCCAAAATGACTGCCAGACTACTTGGACCACTTGGCATCAGGGTAGCCCACAAACCCACCAACACACTAAAACAGCAGCTAATGAGCTTAAAAGACCCGAAACAGACAACAAGCAAAACGAACATCATCTACAAAATACCTTGCAAGAACTGTGACAAACACTACATTGGACAAACTGGCAGAAAGCTAGCCACCAGGATACACGAACATCAACTAGCCACAAAACGACATGACCCACTATCACTCGTATCCTTACACACAGATGAGGAAGGACACCACTTTGATTGGGACAACACATCCATCCTAGGACAAGCCAAACAGCGACGCACACGAGAATTCCTAGAAGCATGGCATTCCAACCGGAACTCCATCAACAAACACATTGATTTGGAGCCAATCTACCATCCTCTGAGAAAAAGAACAGGAAATGACATCACCAATGCAGGAAATGGCATCACCAACCCAAGGAAACCTCAACAGATAAATAGAAAGCGGGACATAACACCAGTGCTTCATTGGAGGCTCACTGATGATGTTACCTAGATTGGTGACGAAATGTCTGAAAACTAACGTTCCAGCTCAGCGAGCAAACTCACATGCAGAACCTCAACCTGAGCTACAAATCTTATCAAAATTCATTATGGAGGTGTGTTTTCTGATTAGAGGTGTCAGTGATGTTCTGCAAGGATCTGTGCTAGTACCTCTGTTGTTGGATCAAAATGCTGGTGGTTTGATTGGTAAGTTTGCAAATCATGCAAAAATTGGTAAAGTTGCCGACAGGGAAGAGGATTATTAAAGGATATGGCAGGATATAGATCAGTCAGAAAGTTGGGCGGAGAAATGACAGATGCAATTTAATCTGGACAAGGGTGAGGTGATGCATTTTGGGAGATCAAATGCAAGAGGAAAGTACACAGTGAATGGCAGGACCCTTAGCAACATTAACATATTCAGGGATCTTGGGGTTCAAGTTCATATAGCACCCTGAAAGTGGCAAAGTAAGTGGATTAGGTGGTACAGAAGGCATACAGCGTGCCTGCCTTCATCAGGCAGGGTACTGATTATAAAAGTTGGCAAGTCACTCTGAAGCTGTATAAAACTTAAATTGTACCACATTTAGAGTATTGTGAGCAGTTCTTGTCCTCACACCATAGGATCGATAATGAAGCTTTGGAGAGGGTCTAAAAAAGGTTTACCAGACTGTTGCCTGGATTGGAGTGCATTAGCTGTAAAGAGAGGGTGGACAAACTTGGATTGTTTTTGCTAGAGCATTGGAGTATGACAGGCTACTTGATAGAAGTATATATTACTATTAGAGGCATGGATAGTTAAGAGTCTTTATCCCCCAACATGGAAATGTCACGTACTACTACAAACATATTTAACGTAAAAGGGGAAAAGCATAAGGGAGATGTGTGAAGTACAATCTTTACACAGAGAGTGGTAAGTGCCTGGTATGTGCTGCCAGGGGAGGTGGTAGAAGCGGATACGTTTAAGAAGCATTTAGACAGACACATGAACAAGAAGGGAATAAAGGGATACAGACATTATGCAGGCAGATGGGATTAGTTTAGAATGGCATCATGGTTGACACAGAAATGGTAGCTGAAGGGCCTGATCCTGTGCTGTGCTGCTCTGTGAAATCTATGTTACTTTGTCAGTAGTAAACATGTCCAGGGACTTTGGATGGAGCTGCTGAATGTGAGTCAAGGCAAGTGGATAGTGAGAGATCCTGCACAGCGATGGCTGAGATGAAAAGAATGAGAGATTGCACATGTTGTCACATTTATTTGGAAAAAAATACAAACACTTATTTAAATCAGTGCTAAATGAGTACCACACATCCTCCTTCTCAAGAGTCAGGACAGATGTAAGTACAGAATTAGAGGAGATGGACTGTGAAGTACAAGAATATTGTCCTTCATTGGTAGAGGCATGGTGTTTAAGATTAGGACGGTTATGCTGCGGCTGTATAGGGTGCTGGTGAGGCCACACCTGGAGTGATGTGTACAGTTTTGGTCTCCTTATTTAAAAAAGAATGTACTGGCACTGGAGAGGATGCAGAGGAGGTTCACTAGGTTGATTCTGGAGTTGAGAGGATTGGCTTATGAGAAATTAAGGAGACTAGGACTATACTCATTGGAATTTAGAAGAATAGGGGGATATTACAGAAACATGTAAAATTATGAAGGCAATAGATAATATAGAAATAGGGAGGGTATTTCCACTGGCGGGTGAAACTAGAGCTAGGGAGAATAGGCTCAAAATAAGGAGGTGCAGATTTAGGACTGAGTCGAGGGGGAGCGTCTTCACCCAAAAGATTGTAAATCTGTGGAATTCCCTGTCCAGTGAAGCAGTTGAGGCTACCTTGTTGGAAGTTTTTAAAGCAAAGATAGATAAATTTTTGAACAATAAAGGAATTAAGGGTTATGGTGAGCAGCCGGAAAAATGAATCATAGAATCCCTACAGTGTAGAAACAGGCCCTTAGGTCCGACAAGTTCACACTGGCCCTCCGAACAGCATCCCACCCAGACCCATGCCCATGCCCCTTTTCCCTGTAACTCATCTAATCTCCCTGAACACTACAGGCAATTTAGCATGACCAAACCATGCAGCCTGCACTTTTTTGGGCTGTGGGAGGAAACCGGAGCACCCAGTGGAAACCGACACAAACATGGGGAGAATGTGCAAACTCCACACAGTCGCCCAAGATGACTTGGTAATCAAAAGTTGGCTTAGTGATAGGAGACAGAGAGTAGTGTCAGCAGACTTTTATGTGATTGGAGCCTGGTATGCAGCTGCCTGCCAAGGAGTCAGTGCTGAATTCCATATTGTTGGTGATATTCATAACTAACATAGATGACAATATGGTGGGGATGGGATGAAGTTGGGCAGTAATCCTGTGGGTGACACAAAGATGACTTTATAAACAAGCACTTGCCGAGTCAGCAATCCAGTAGGAGGAGAACTTGGCATGGGATGGTGATTAGAGTGATAGTGTAGGAGAACTTAGGGCTAGGTTGAAAGAGTTGCTAAAGTTTTTGATCTAATGTTTTCCAGATACTTATGAAGTAAACAGATTGCCAGTATCTAATACCTAGAAGTGCAAGATGCAAGTCGAGAGATAATTGGTGAATTATTCCACAGTGGTCGGAATCTTGTCAGCTCGTCACCCTTTATTTACACATGAACATCCCTTGACTTCAGTACTGCCTCTTCAGAGTCAGCTATTGGTGTGGCATTATCTCTGACTCCTGTTTATATCTTTCAGCCAGGGCTTCCTGGTTGGACCAGATTAGCAGCCCCAATCAGGGAACTCATATTCTGAGATCCACCTGGCTGAACACATTACACAAACTTGCAGGAAAAAACCTTACAATTAGCCAAAAAAGCAAGAAAAAAGCACCACTTCCCCTCTTCAATGAACTCCCACACTGCCTCCAAATTCCCTGAACTATATTTCACTTGGGCTGTGTCTCAGTCTGAGTGTGATCGTTCCTTCCTGACCATGTGAAACTTACTGATCATATTGGTTATAATGTAACAAATAGTACTTCTTGTTAAATACAGAAACCTGGTTCATGTTTTCTGTCAATCTACATCTAAAAGATAGGTACACTGGGGAATTCTGCATAGTTATTGAAAACTTTAGCTATGTGACAACTCCAGGAATAGCAGAGCTTGATTCTAGCATGCAATGCTAGTGAGTCATGACATATGTCAGTACATGGCACTCATACAGAAAACAAGAGTGTGTTTACCGCCTCTGAATTTCCAGTTCTTCTTGGCATGGCCCATTCTGCACTTGTGGAAATAGTTGTGAATTCTGTCGTGACAGCGTTGGACCTGAAACAGGAAGCAGAAAATAATTTTTCAAGGATACCACATTACATATAAATCAGCGGTACAAAGGGCACACATGCAAATTAATTTACTCAGAAATGTCACAGAGTGGCTGTTTCCCCAAACAGAATGTAACTCCACAGCAACTATTTTATAGAATTTACATTGAGTTGTAGATCCAATTTGTATCCTTTACAGCTACAGTTAGCATACAGAAAGATACGTAAACAAATTTCATTCGAAGACTGTACCTTCAAATCCTGCCAAGAACAGCAAATGCTGTGTAACATCACAGTATGGCCACATATTCTGCGCATTCAACTTACAAATTGGCCGAGCACTCAGCCATTAGATGTTACCAAATGTCAATCTCAGCATCCCTAAATTAGAGCGAGGAAATCGGCCAAGGTTTCCACTGCTGTTTGCTATAGTGATCCTACAGAAAGATACTTGATAGGAATGTGGTTAGACTCTGCAGTGATGCTCCCATGAGCAATGAACCTGGCAAAACTCCTCATTCAACATCATCAAGGAGAGGCAATTGGCTTAGTGGTATTATCACTGAACTACTAATCCAGAAACTCAGCTAATGCTCCGGGGACCCAGGTGTGAATCCTGCTGTGGCAGATGGTGGCATTTGAATGCAATTAAAAAAAAGTCTGGAATTAAGAAACTACAGGAAAGTCCCATCTGGTTCATTAAAGTCCAATATGCCATCCTCACATGATCTGGCCCACATGTGACTCCAGACCCACAGCAAGTGGTTGACTCTCAATTGCCCTCTGGGAAATGGATGCTGATCTGGTCAGTGAAGCCCACATCCTGTGAATGAATAAAAACAAATGTGAAAAAGGCCATTTTCATACAGTATGAGGCTAAGTGCTCAGCGAACTGAATGAATAGTGTGGGAGGAAAAAGGAGAATCCCAATTTGCCCAAATTCTCCAAGAACAAATGTTAACCTACATCAATCGCCACTCGTCTTGTTTGTTCCTTAAATCATTTATTTGACGAAGTTCCAAGTGGAAAACCGATAAAGAAGGTAAAAGACATAAGATCCAAGAGAACTTGACAAGATGGGACCAAAATTGGCTTAGTGGTAGGAGACAGGAGGGTGGTGGTAGAAGGCTGCTTATCTGAGTGGCATGCCACTGGCACTAGTGGCTCTTATTGACTGTGAATTATAAATGACATAGATGAGTGTGTGGGGGAATGAAAATAAGTTTGCCGATGACACAAAGAATGGAGTGGTCTTAAGTTAAGGAAAAATATATGTGTGTTGGTCAGATGAGCAGGTCAGTGACAGATAGAATTAAATCTTGAAAATTGGAAGTAGTAACAAGACCAGGGAGTATTCAATGAAAGGCAGATCGCGCCATACAAAGTACATCGGGGCAGCAAAACAGACTGAGAATACAGTATTACAGACACACAGAAGGTGCAGGGAGGGGGATCAAAAATAACATGTAAGAGGTCTGTTCAAAAGCAGTGCCCCTTAGATGATGGGTCAATAATAAGGGGACATAAATTTAACGTGAAGAGCATAAAGTTTAGAGGTGCTGTGGGGAGAAATCTTTTCACCCAGAGGATGGTGAGAATCTGGAGTGCATTACCTGGGAGAAAAGAGGAGGTGGGAAAACTTACAACTTTTAAAAATTATGTGGATGAGCACTTGAAATGTCATAACATTGAGCCAAGTGCTAGATTCATGTAGATAGGTCAGTACAGACTCAAATGGGCCAAATGGTCTCTTCTGTACTGTATGAGTCTATTGGGGGGGTGGGGGGGGGCGGTCATTAGCTCAGTTGGCTTGAAGGCTGGTTTGCAATGCAGAGTGGCACATAGAGTTGGGGTTGAATTCCTGTACTGGCTGAAATTACCATGAAGGTCACACCTTATCAAACTTGCCCCTCGCCTAAGCCCTAGTTATTATCAGGTTAAACTCCCCCCCAGTTGACCCTCTCAAATGAGAGAGCAGCCCTCTGGTTCTATGGTTATTTTATCTTTACTAATGACGCTAAAATACTTTTGTGACAAGGGACGTTCCTGGCTCAACTGAGATGACACGGTGGCTCAGTGGTTAGCACTGCTGCCTTAAAGCACCAGCAACCCGGTTGGATTCCACCCTTGGATGACTGTGTGGAGTTTAACATTCTTCTCGTGTCTGCGTGGATTTCCTCTGGGTGCTCCAGTTTCCTCCCACAGTCCAAAGATATGCTGGTTAGGTGAACTGGCCATGCTAAATTGCCCGTAGTGTTCAGGGATGTGTTGCTTAGGTGGACTACAGGGGGACAGGTTTGGGTGGGATGCTCTGAGGTTCAGTGCACACTTGTAGGGTGAAAGGCATGTTTCCACATCCTAGGGGTTCTATGATTCTATGAACTGGTCCGTGGGTTGCTGAGTTTCTGGAGAAATCTGTTGTGTACATTTTGGCACTGTACACCAGCATCCCCATGATGATGGTATTACTGCAACAGCCTCAGTACTTAACACCAACAACGGCGAATTTCCAGACACCATCCTACAACTCATCCACTTCATCCTCGCCCACGATGTCTTCACCTTCGACAACCGGTTCCTCATCCAGAAACATGGAACCGCCATGGGGACCAAAGTTGCACCCCAATCCACTAATATTTTCATGTATGAGTTCAAGCATCACCTCTTTGCTATACAGGACCTCCAACCAACATGATACACAGATGTATCGATGACATTTTCTCCTCTGGCTTCATGGCAAGGAAACACTGAAATGACTACACAGCGATATCAACAAGTTTCATCCCACCATCATACTTATCATGGGCTATTCAGAATCAGTCTCAATCTTGAACACATGCATCTCCATCAAGGACAAACACCTCAGTACTTCACTCTATCATAAGCCCACAGATAACCTCACAACTTTGTACTTCTCCAGCTTCCTCCCTACATATGATAAAGAAACCATCCCCTGCAGACAACCCCTGCGCATAAACAGGATCTGGTCCAATGAGGACAAACACAACGGACACCTAAAGGTGCTGAAAGACACCGTCACAAGAACTCAATCTCCAGTTTCAATGTGCCACAGCAAGAAACCGCAATGACCACCTCAGAAGACAGGCTTGGGACACGACTGATAGAATAACCTTCATCATCCAGTACTTCCCCAGAGCAGTAAAACTACAACACCTTCTTCCGGGCCTTCAACATGTCATTGATGGCAATGAACATCTCAACAAGATCATTCCTATGCCCCCACTTCTCACCTTCAAACAACTGCCAAAGCTTAAATGACCATCATTTGCAGCAAACTTCCCAGCCTTCAGGACAACATCGACCACAACACCTCACAACCCTGCCATGGCAACCTCTGGAACACATGTCAGATCGTCGACATGGATACAACCATCACACGTGGGAGCACCACCCACCACGGACATGGCAGGCACTCATGTGACTCAGCCAATGTTGTCTACCTCATACGCCGCAGGCAAGGATGTCCCAAGGCATGGTATATTGGCGAGACCATACAGACCTTACGGCAACAGATGAATAGACACCGCATAACAAACACCAGATAGGAATGTTCCTTCCCAGTGGGGGAACACTTCAGCGGTCAAGGACAATCAGCCTCCGATCTTCGGGTAAACTTCCTCCAAAGTGGCCTTTAAGATGCACAACAATGCAGAATTGCCAAGCAGAAACTGACAGTCAAGTTCCGTACCCATGAAGACAGCCTCAACCACGATCTTGGGTTCATGCATGTAACCCCACCATACTGTTCTGTATTTGTAAGATCTTCCTTACCGTCCTGTTTGGGCACCATCACCTTAATAACTTGTTACGATCTCCCTACCTTAATTAGTTTGTACAATTTTGGATTACTTATTACTTTGGTTAGACTCTTGGCATGTGACTCTTATAACCATCATGTTATTCCAGCCATGTGGTTTGTCTCCAACACCACTTGTTATTAATTTTGTGTAATTATCTCTCTGCATTACTTAATCAGATTACAGGTCATCCCCTTCACTTACTATTCAGCTGTTGACACTTTACTCACACAATCTGGCATTTTTGATCACCTGCAGAGAGTTATTATTCAACACTCCACTCGAACCATTTGTAGGATTTCTGATCTCTCTGCCCATTGATTTCTCTGCAAATAAATTCTGTACACCAGTACGCTTTTCTTCACTTCACCAGACCAAAGGGGCAGCGGTCAGAAAGCTTGTTATTTCAAATAAACCTGCTGGACTATAATCTGGTGTCGTCTAACTTCTGACCTTGTCCATCCCAATCCAGCCGGAACTTCTACATCATGGCTACCAGTCAGGCAGTTGCAGATGTGGCAATGAAAAACAATTACGCAAAGGAAAGGATCAGGAAGACATCTACATGTCCATGCATGGAGGTCAGTCACTTTGTCTGAAATATGATAAAAAGGAAACTACAAGGCTCACAATCTCATGGAGCAATAGAAATCCTTTCATGGTATTTCATGCAAACTAAACAAACTATAATATTGCAATCTGAACCATTGACCTAAGCAGCTAAAAAGAAACTATTAAGTTGGAAATTCAGTAGTAACTGAACATTAATTCATCTGTATATAATACTAATTAAGGTGCAGAGTATGAAGCTAGGAGTGTGTGAGTGAGAGGATCTTCAGAATTTATATCTTCTAAATTGCAATATTGCTTTATATTTAGCAATTAACTAAAAACTACTTTTTAAAAGTGTTACGTTTCTGTTTAATAAGCATAAGCTAAGTTTCTTCTAAACTGAAGCAGATGTATATAAGCTCTCAGAGTAAACGTAGGTAATCCGAAAGTAGAATTAATGTATATAGGCCAGCAGAGAGTTGATGGGCCAAAGGACTTCTTAAGTTCTTTTTTAAATATATGACTTCTAGCTCCTTCTCAGGAAAAGATTCTCTCTCTGTCTTGACAGGGCACCCCCTAGTTCAGGAGTGACACGCAAGAGGAAGGGTGCTTCCCATATTCAAATAGTCAAAACCATTCAACATCTCATACATTTCAATGAAGCCACCACTTACTGTTCTAAATCCCAGTCTGTCCAATCTATCTTCACAAGAAAACCCAACAAGGTGCACAGCCACTGTGAGCAACTTCAGCAGAATTGAAAATTTAGTTTGAACTGGAAATTCAGTATAAAGGGGAATTTAAGGAAGCAAGCAGGACACTCTTTAAATTGAAAGGTGAGCAGGAGATGATAAAAAGAGTAGATAAGAGGCTGACCTGAAGTGAGATCTGCAGCAAGTGACGTTATGTAGCACAGCATGACGTGAGTGCAGACAAAGAAGCTGATTGCTGAGTACGGCAAGTGAACGTTTCTAATCTTTAAAGTAAAATATCTTCAGTTTGTGATTAGGTCTTCAGTGTTTTTCTTCTACCTCTTCTTAAAAAATAAGAATTTAAAAATTGGGCAGGTGATGGCCTAGTGGTATTATCATTAGGCTATTAACCCAGGAACTCAGCTAATTTTTTTTTGTCCTTATTCATTAACAGGATGAGGGCATCGCTGGCTAGGCTGCATTTATTGCCCATCCCTAATTGCCCAGAGGGCAGTTAAGAGTCAATCACATTGCTGTGGATCTGGAGTCACATGTCGGCTAGACCAGGTACAGATGGCAGTTTCCTTCCCTAAAGGACATTAGTGAACCAGCTTAGAACCTGGGTATGAATCCTGCCACGGCAGATGATAGAATTTGAATTCAGTAAAAAAATCTGCAATTAAGAATCTATGATAGTAAAATGTAGGGCATGCAGGGTAGGTTGACCTTAAGAGTAGGATAAGAGGTCGACACAACATTGCAGGCCAAAGGACTGTTCTGTGCTGTTCTATGTTCTACATACTGATGGCCATGAAGCTCGCTGACGAATACCCTACAGGGAAGGAAAAGTGCCATCTTCACTTGGTCTACAGCAATGTGTTTGACTCTCAATTGCCCTCTGAAATGGCCCAGCATGTCATTTGGTTATACCAATCATGACAAAGTCTCACAGAAATGAAGCCAAAAAGATCACCTGGTATTGACCAAGGCACCCAAAAAGACAAAGACAGAAACAGTCCTATCAACCCTGCAAAGTCTGCCTTATTAACACCTGGAGGCTATTGTCCTAATTGAAACAGCTGTCTCACAGACTTATAAAGCAACATGACATCAAGCTGGGCCCACAATGTTTTAGTTAGTTCCTCGAGGGCCAGGGGCCTGAGCCAAGTATGCCTCTGCTGGCAGGGGAATAATGCAAGATAGAGAAGTTACGGATTCCACAGTGTTTATTCTCTGACAAGCAGCAGTCCAATAGCTGACTGCTGCTCAAGCCACTGTTAAGACCCACTTCTCCAGAGCCAATGCCTGTCAGCTGCATCAACCAGGTACTGTATGATGTGCAAAGGTCACAACGTTATGTGTGTCAAGGCTAGAGACCCCACCTGCCTGGTAGCCATTGGAATCCTAGAACTGGATGGCTGTGCAACCTGGGGCAAGGCCACTCACATCACTCCCCTCAATG
Source organism: Stegostoma tigrinum (assembly GCF_030684315.1). NCBI lineage: Eukaryota > Metazoa > Chordata > Chondrichthyes > Orectolobiformes > Stegostomatidae > Stegostoma > Stegostoma tigrinum. The sequence continues at coordinate 3,738,551 of NC_081357.1, forward strand.
GCAGTGGTGATGAGCACAACCAGTTGTTGGGAGAACTCTCCACAGCCCAGGGCAGGTTCTGGCAAACACCCAGAACATGCTGATGTCCAAGACAATCAGGCACCTCAGCACGGTAAAGGGCATGATAAATAAAACTGAAGGAACAGCAACCCAAAGACAGAATCTGTGAGCGTAGAAGAAAATCCTCAGATTCTATCTCCCATGCTTCCTGTTCCTTCAGCCAAAATACATAGGACTGATCTTGCATGAAATTTTGCTCTCTTAATTGAGTTCTCAGGGGCTTTATGCAGCATTTCTAGGGTGAGTCATATACTTTTCCTAGTATTTGGAATTCTGGTCAGCACCCATAACCATGCTCAAACAGTATTCAATGGCATCAAGAAGGGGAGAATGGAAAGAAATATTAACATCCAAATTTATGAGTGCTGAACCAAACTGTAATATCTTTTTCCATCTCCTTCAATTTCCCTTTGGGTCGGTTCACATATCCAACTTAAAAGTTTTCATCTCTACACCTTGCCTCCCCACAAGTACAGCTAACCACACTGGTTTGATTGGTTTCAAGGCTGGTATTACTTCCTCTTCCTTTGATCCTCATGACAAATTGTCTTCTTGCTTTTTGTCATGGCAAGGTCAGGTTTAGCAAAATAGATTTATTGCAGAAAATGACAACTTGATTTGGAACAATTGCATTACATATGAAGATATGTGTTGGGTAGCAGCTGAGCTACTAACAACATGGAGACAGGGACAGACAAGTAGAAGTAAAAGCAAAAGAAGGTGACAGATAAGAATGAATAAAAGAAGAGGCAAGCTTGCGGAGACTTTATGGACAATCAGCAAGGAATTAAAGTTATTATCCAAGGAGCTTGTGATCATTCCAGCTTCCATGCAGATTTAACCCTATCAATGACTGCTTTCAGTTTGATTCTTGCACTTGCTACAAATTATGTATATGGTTTAATCCACCAAGAAAAATCTTAAGACAAAACCAAAAGCAATTAAAACTTGATTTGAACTATGAATCTTAACTGTGCAACATTTATCAACTATCAAAAAAACACATCACTATGAGAATAATCTTTCCATTTAGAGAGACTCTCACAGCATTTACCAACAATTTCAAACCTACTTGCAAGATTAAATCCGCCAATCATTATTAGTGCAATTTTTGCAGATCTTCGAAATCTGAAGTCAAACCAAAAACATATGGTAATATTAAGCAGCTAATATTTTTCCTATAACACAAGACTTTTTTTTTCTCTCTTTACAATTGCTGCTGGTCCTGCTGTATGTTCTCAGCACTTTCTGTTTATTTCATTTATTTTACCACATTTTACAGATCTTACTGATTGAGAAAATCAAAACAAAGCACAATGATTTCCTGATGAAATGATCTGACAGCTTCACAGCAAATGTTCAGTGTCGCTGTTCCAATAAAGTACAAAGATTAATGACACCAAGATCTAAGGTGCAAAATGAACTGTACAAAAGCTCATAAATGTACCACTCATTGATTATATAAACTTGATTACACAGGACTGAACACTCACTGTTTACTACAATTGTCATAACTCAGAAGAGAGAGACACTTGAGAAGTGCAAGCATTCTAAATACAAACAACCCAGACCTTCCCCTGCAACCGCAGGAAGTGCTACACTTGCCCCCACACCTCCTCCCTCACTCCCATCACAGGCCCTTAGATGACTTTCCACATTAAGCAGATGTTCACCTGCACATCTGCCAATGTGGTATACTGTATCCACTGTGGCTTCCTCTACATTGGGGAAACCAAGCGGAGGCTTCTGGACCGCTTTGCAGAACACCTCCGCTCGGTTCGCAATAAACAACTGCACCTCCCATTCGCGAACCATTTCAACTCCCCCTCCCATTCCTCAGACGTCATGTCCATCATGGGCCTCCTGCAGTGACACAATGATGCCACCCGAAGGTTGCAGGAACAGCAACTCATATTCCGCTGGACCCTGCAGCCCGATGGTATCAATGTGTAGACTTCACAAGCTTCAAAATCTCCCATCCCCCCCACTGCATCCCAAAACCAGCAGAGCCTGTCCCCGCCACCCTAACCTGTTCTTCCTCTCACCCATCCCTCCTCCCACCTCTGGCCACACCTCCATTTCCTACCTACCAACCTCATCCCGCTTCCTTGACCTGTTCGTCTTCCCTGGACTGACCTATCCGTTCCCTACCTCCCCACCTATACTCTCCTCTCTACCTATCTTCTTTTCTCTCCATCTTCAATCCACCTCCCCTTCTCTCCCTATTTATTCCAGAACCCTCTCCCCATCCCCCCTTCTGAAGAATGGTCTGGGCCCGAAACGTCCGCTTTTGTGCTCCTGAGATGCTGCTTGGCCTGCTGTGTTCATCCAGCTTCACACTTTGTTATCTTATTTCTGATACCAAAGTAGTCATTTAGACAATCTATTCATCATGCATGGGTAAATCTGTGGTGGGCAAATTATTAAATATTTACAAGTTTGTACAGCAAGTAAAGCAGCAGCAGAGCAGAAATTTCTTATTTAACTATATATAAAATCTAAAAAACACATAGTTTAATTTGAAGGTGTGGTCCCATTTCTGGCAGCACAAGTAGTGCCATCTATCATTACTTCCATCCTGAGCTCTGGAACTCTGGCCATGTTCATGTGATTTCTCTGTCTGTATGTGAATCATTGCTTCAACTCAAATCCCAATGCATCTTCAACCATATTGTTCAGTCTCAGTAGAATCAAGTTGCCATTAGGCAAGCGTGTTCATAGATGAGTAACAGAGGTAACCTTTTAATCTGTGTAAATCCTTATCAGCCATGAGCATAACTATTTCTAGATATCATGGGTTAAGTTTAATAAAATGTGAGGCTGGATGAACACAGCAGGCCAAGCAGCATCTCAGGAGCACAAAAGCTGACGTTTCGGGCCTAGACCCTTCATCAGAGAGGGGGATGGGGGGAGGGAACTGGAATAAACAGGGAGAGAGGGGGAGGCGGACCGAAGATGGAGAGTAAAGAAGATAGGCGGAGAGAGTGTAGGTGGGGAGGTAGGGAGGGGATAGGTCAGTCCAGGGAAGACGGACAGGTCAAGGAGGTGGGATGAGGTTAGTAGGTAGCGGGGGGTGCGGCTTGGGGTGGGAGGAAGGGATGGGTGAGAGGAAGAACCGGTTAGGGAGGCAGAGACAGGTTGGACTGGTTTTGGGATGCAGTGGGTGGGGGGGAAGAGCTGGGCTGGTTGTGTGGTGCAGTGGGGGGAGGGGATGAACTGGGCTGGTTTAGGGATGCAGTAGGGGAAGGGGAGATTTTGAAACTGGTGAAGTCCACATTGATACCATATGGCTGCAGGGTTCCCAGGCGGAATATGAGTTGCTGTTCCTGCAACCTTCGGGTGGCATCATTGTGGCAGTGCAGGAGGCCCATGATGGACATGTCATCAAGAGAATGGGAGGGGGAGTGGAAATGGTTTGCGACTGGGAGGTGCAGTTGTTTGTTGCGAACTGAGCGGAGGTGTTCTGCAAAGCGGTCCCCAAGCCTCCGCTTGGTTTCCCCAATGTAGAGGAAGCCGCACCGGGTACAGTGGATGCAGTATACCACATTGGCAGATGTGCAGGTGAACCTCTGCTTGATGCGGAATGTCATCTTGGGGCCTGGGATGGGGGTAAGGGAGGAGGTGTGGGGACAAGTGTAGCATTTCCTGCGGTTGCAGGGGAAGGTGCCGGGTGTGGTGGGGTTGGAGGGCAGTGTGGATGTTAAGTTTGTCTATTTCAGTGCCCTGTCCCTTGCTAGAATGCTCTGCATTTCCTGGTCTTGCTAAATAATTAATATTTGTTTCCAGTGAGTCAGATGCTGATTGCTCAACTCTGCAAAGCCCCAATATGGTGCGATTAAACACAACTTTCAATTAAAGTGCATCTACCAAAGGATAGGAAACAATTTTTCTCAGCCAATTTGACTGTTTAGCTATAATACTGCCTGACAGTTATACCTAAATGGCTGGTTCTTTTTCAAAAGAAAACAAAAATAAAATGAAGAACTGCAGATACTAGAAATCTGCGGGAAACACGCAGATTGCTGGAAAAGCTCAGCATGTTGAGCAGCATCTGTGGAAAGAAAGCAGAGTCAATGTTTTAGGTCTAGTGACACTTCATTAGAACGAGTAGTAGCTAGAAAAAGGCGGTATATGTGCTGAAGACAAGCATGGGGTGGGGACCTAGAAAAGGAGTGACAGGATAGGTGGGGATGGAACCCAAAGAGACAGAACAACTGTTAGGCAAACACAAGGATGGATAATGGTATGGCAGGGAAGAAAAAAGCAAGTGGGTAAAGATGAAGTAGTTGTGCTGAAAGCAGCCCATATGATGGCAAGGTCTGGCATGTAAGGGTGGGCAAAGGACATAAAAAAAGTGTTCGGGCCCTAAAATTATGGTATCAAACATTGTCTTCTTAATTGCTTGCTGCAGCTGCTTGTCAACTTCCAGGGTCTAATGAACAAGGACATGTGGATCTGGCTGGGCATCAAGACTTCCCAATTTTTAACCATCTAGGAAATATTATGCATTTCTGCTTTTCCCATCAAAGTGGGTAATTTCACATTTTACCACATTGTAGTCCAACTAGCATGTTCTTATCCACTCACTTGCCCTGTCTAAATCCAGTTGAAGCCTCTTAGCATCCACCTGATTTGATTTGGTTTGATTTATTGCAGTCACACATGCCTAAGGTTGGTGGAGTTGAGGATAGTGGGGAGGGCTGTTGTAGGTTGCAATGGAATATTGACAGGATGCAGATCTGGGCAAAGAAGTGGCAGACAGAACACAACCCAGAAAAGTGTGAAGTCATTTATTTTGGAAGGTCGAATTTGAATGCAGAATACCCCGCCCCCGCCACGACCGCCCAAAGAGGATGCCCCTCGTTCTCACACACCACCCCACCAACCTCCGGATACAACGCATCATCCTCCAACACTTCCGCCATCTACAATCCGACCCCACCACCCAAGGCATTTTCCCATCCCCACCCCTGTCTGCTTTCCAGAGAGACCACTCTCTCCATGACTCCCTTGTTCGCTCCACACTGCCCTCCAACCCCACCACACCCGGCACCTTCCCCTGCAACCGCAGGAAATGCTACACTTGCCCCCACACCTCCTCCCTCACCCCTATCCCAGGCCCCAAGATGACTTTCCACATTAAGCAGAGGTTCACCTGCACATCTGCCAATGTGGTATACTGCATCCACTGTACCCGGTGTGGCTTCCTCTACATTGGAGAAACCAAGCGGAGGCTTGGGGACCGCTTTGCAGAACACCTCCGCTCGGTTCGCAATAAACAACTGCACCTCCCAATCGCAAACCATTTCCACTCCCCCTCCCATTCTTTAGATGACATGTCCATCATGGGCCTCCTGCAGTGCCACAACGATGCCACCCGAAGGTTGCAGGAACAGCAACTCATTCCGCTTGGGAACCCTGCAGCCCAATGGTATCAATGTGGACTTCACCAGTTTCAAAATCTCCCCTTCACCCACCGCATCCCAAAACCAGCCCAGTTCGTCCCCTCCCCCCACTGCACCACACAACCAGCCCAGCTCTTCCCCTCCACCCATTGCATCCCAAAACCAGTCCAACCTGTCTCTGCCTCCCTAACCTGTTCTTCCTCCCACCCATCCCTTCCTCCCACCCCAAGCCGCACCTCCATCTCCTACCTACTAACCTCATCCCACCTCCTTGACCTGTCCGTCTTCCCTGGACTGACCTATCCCCTCCCTACCTCCCCACCTATACTCTCCTCCCCACCTATCTTCTTTTCTTTCCATCTTCGGTCCGCCTTCCGCTCTAGAACATAGAACATAGAACAGTACAGCACAGAACAGGCCCTTCAGCCCACAATGTTGTGCCGACCATTGATCCTCATGTATGCACCCTCAAATTTCTGTGACCATATGCATGTCCAGCAGTCTCTTAAATGACCCCAATGATCTTGCTTCCACAACTGCTGCTGGCAACGCATTCCATGCTCTCACAACTCTCTGCGTAAAGAACCTGCCTCTGACATCCCCTCTATACTTTCCACCAACCAGCTTAAAACTATGACCCCTCGTGCTAGCCATTTCTGCCCTGGGAAATAGTCTCTGGCTATCAACTCTATCTATGCCTCTCATTATCTTGTATACCTCAATTAGGTCCCCTCTCCTCCTCCTTTTCTCCAATGAAAAGAGACCGAGCTCAGTCAACCTCTCTTCATAAGATAAGCCCTCCAGTCCAGGCAGCATCCTGGTAAACCTCCTCTGAACCCTCTCCAAAGCATCCACATCTTTCCTATAATAGGGCGCCCAGAACTGCACGCAGTATTCCAAGTGCGGTCTAACCAAAGTTTTATAGAGCTGCAACAAGATCTCACGACTCTTAAACTCAATCCCCCTGTTAATGAAAGCCAAAACACCATATGCTTTCTTAACAACCCTGTCCACTTGGGTGGCCATTTTAAGGGATCTATGTATCTGCACACCAAGATCCCTCTGTTCCTCCGCACTGCCAAGAATCCTATCCTTAATCCTGTACTCAGCTTTCAAATTCGACCTTCCAAAATGCATCACCTCGCATTTATCCAGGTTGAACTCCATCTGCCACCTCTCAGCCCATCTCTGCATCCTGTCAATGTCCCGCTGCAGCCTACAACAGCCCTCTACACTGTCAACGACACCTCCGACCTTTGTGTCGTCTACAAACTTGCTGACCCATCCTTCAATTCCCTCGTCCAAGTCATTAATAAAAATTACAAACAGTAGAGGCCCAAGGATAGAGCCCTGTGGAACTCCACTCACCACTGACTTCCAGGCAGAATATTTTCCTTCTACTACCACTCGCTGTCTTCTGTTGGCCAGCCAATTCTGTATCCAAGCAGCTAAGTTCCCCTGTATCCCATTCCTCCTGACCTTCTGAATGAGCCTACCATGGGGAACCTTATCAAATGCCTTATTGAAGTCCATATACACCACATCCACAGCTCGACCCTCAAAAACTTTTCTAGTCACATCCTCAAAAAACTCGATAAGGTTTGTAAGGCATGACCTACCCCTCACAAAGCCGTGTTGACTGTATTTGATCAAGCCATGCTCTTCCAGATGGTCATAAATCTTATCCCTCAGAATCCTTTCTAACACCTTGCAGACGACAGACGAGAGACTTACCGGTCTATAATTGCCGGGGATTTCCCTATTTCCTTTCTTGAAGAGAGGAATTACATTTGCCTCTCTCCAGTCCTCAGGTACGACTCCAGTGGAGAGCGAGGATGCAAAGATCTTCACAAGTGGCGAAGCGATTGCATTTCTCGCTTCCCAAAGCAGCCGAGGACAAATCTGATCCGGGCCTGGCGACTTGTCAATCTTAATGTTTGACAAAATTTTCAGCACATCAGCTTCGTCTATCTCTATCCATTCCAGCATGCACACCTGCTCTTCAAAGGTTTCATTCACTACAAAGTTCGTTTCTTTCGTAAAGACAGAAGCAAAAAACTCATTTAGGGCTTCCCCTACCTCCTCAGGCTCCACACACAAGTTCCCTATGTTATCCCTGATCGGCCCTACTCTTTCTTTGATCATTCTCTTATTCCTCACGTAAGTGTAAAATGCCTTTGTATTTTCCCGGATTCCTTCTGCCAAGCCTTTCTCGTGCCCCCTCCTGGCTCTCCTCAGACCATTTTTGAGCTCCTTCCTTGCCTGCATGTAATCCTCTCTAGCTGAACTTGACCCTAGCTTCCTCCACCTTATGTAAGCTACCTTCTTCCTTTTCACTAGAAGCTCCACCGCTCTCGTCATCCAAGGTTCCTTAATCTTACCCCTTCTTGCCTGTCTCAGAGGGACATATTTACTCATCACTCCCAACAACTGTTCCTTAAACCGTCTCCACATGTCTATAGTTCCCTTACCATGGAACAACTGCTCCCAGTCCATGCTTCCTAACTCATGTCTAATCGCATCATAGTTTCCTCTTCCCCAATTAAATATCCTCCCATTTTGCCTAATCCTCTCCTTCTCCATAGCTATGTAGAATGTGAGGCAGTTATGGTCACTATCACCAAAATGCTCTCCCACCACAAGATCTGATACCTGCCCCGGCTCGTTTCCGAGCACCAAGTCTAGAATGGCCTCTCCCCTCGTCGGCCTGTCAACGTACTGCGTTAGGAAACCCTCCTGAACACACCCTACAAAAACGGCTCCATTCAAATCTTCTGCTCGAAGGAGGTTCCAATCAATATTAGGAAAGTTAAAGTCTCTCCCTATTTATTCCAGAACCCTCACCCCATCCCCCTCTCTGATGAAGGGTCTAGGCCCGAAACGTCAGCTTTTGTGCTCCTGAGATGCTGCTGGGCCTGCTGTGTTCATCCAGCCTCACATTTTATTACCGGGTTATTGGCAGGATTCTGGGCAATGGGGAGGAACAGAGGGATCTTGGGATCCATGTCCATAGATCCCTCAAAGTTGTTAGGGTCATTAAGAACGCATATGGTGTGTTGGGTTTCATTAGCTGGGGGATTGATTTAACAGCCGTGAGGTTACTCTGCAGCGCTATAAAATCCTTGTTAACCCACACTTGGAATAGTGTGTTTAGTTCTGGTCGCCTTGTTATAGGAAGGATGTGGAAGCTTTACAGAGGGTGCAGAGGAGATTTATTAGGATGCTGCCTGGACTGGAGGGCGAGTCTTACGAGGAGAGAGCGAAGAAGGATGAGAGGTGGCCTGACAGAGGTGTACAAGATGATGAGAAGTGATGGCCTAGTGGTATTATCACTGAACTATTAATCCAGAGACCCAGATAATGATCTGGGGGCCTGGGTTGAAATCCCACCATGTCGGATCATGGAATTTGAATCTAATAAATATCTGGAACTGAGAGTCTAATGATGACCATGATTCCATTGTCGATTGTTGGAAAAACCCATTTGATTCCTTTAGGGAAGGAAACTGCCATCTTTACCTGGTTTGGCCTACGTGTGACTCCAGACCCACAGCAATGTGGTTGACTCTTAACTACCCTGTAGGCAATAGGGATGGGCAATAAATGCAGTCTAGACAGATATTATGCGAACTAGTTGACTTTTTATTTGCTTCACTCCTTCTTTAAGTAAAGGAAATTTTCCAATGGTGTTTCATTGGCAATTTTCCAACCTCTGGGAATTTTTGACAATCTAAGGATTCTTGGAATTTTACTGTGATAATGGGAACTGCAGATGCTGGAGACTCCAAGACAATAAAACGTGAGGCTGGATGAACACAGCAGGCCCAGCAGCACAAAAGCTAACATTTCGGGCCTAGGCCGAAGAAGGGTCCAGACCCGAAACGTCAGCTTTCCTGCTCCTCTGATGCTGCTTGGCCTGCTGTGTTCATCCAGCTCTATGCCTTGTTATCTTCGAAAAGTACTGGGTCCACTTTTGTTTGTCATTTATATAGAAGATATGGTTAGTAAGTTTACAGATGACACCAAAATTGGTGGTACAGTGGACAGTGAAGAAGATTATCTACGAGATCTTGATCGATTGGGTCAATAGGCTCAGGAGTGGCAGATGGGATTTAATTTGAATAAATGTGAGGTACTGCATTTTGGTAAAACAAACAAAAGGCAGGTCTTTTACAATTAATGGTAGGGCCCTGGGTAGTATTGTAGAACAGAGAGACCAAGGGATTCAGGTACATAATTTTTTGAAATTTACGTCACAGATACACAGGATGGTTAAGAAGGCATTTAACACTATTGCCTTCATTGCTCAGACCTATGAGTATAGCAGTTGCAACATCATGCTGAAGTTGTGCAGGACATTGGTGAGGCCTCTTCTGGAGTACTGTGTGCAGTTCTGGTTGCCCTATTAGACGAAGAATATAATTAAATTGGGGAGGGTTCAGAAAAGATTTACCAGGATATTGCCAAGCATGGAGGGCTTGAGTTATAAAAATAGGCTAGATAAGCTAGGACATTTTTTCCACTGGAACATAAGAAGTTGAAGGGTGACCTTATAGAGTTTTATAAAATGATGTTGGGGCATAGATAAGGTGAATAACAAAGGCTTTTTCACTAAGGTGGAGGAGTTCAAAACTAGGGTGCATATTTTTAAGGTGAGAAGAGAAAGACTTATAAAGGACATGAGGGGCAACTTTTTTTACACAGAGAGTGGCTCGTGTATGGAATAAACTGCCAGAGGAAGTGGTGGATGCAGGTATAGTTACAATGTTTAAAAAGCATTTGGATAAGTACACGCATAGGAAAGTTTAAGAGGGATATAGGCCAAGCGCAGACAAGTGGGACTTCTTTAGTTTGGGAACACAGTTGACAGGGACTAGTTGGACCAAAGGGTCTGTTTCTATGCTGTATGACTCTATGACTCTGAAGTGGAATTGGGGATTATCAAATCAGCCATGATCTCATTGGATGGCAGACGATACTTGATAGACCAAATGGCCAACTTCTACTCCTACATCTAACAGTCTTGTGCACTTTCAAACAGCATTGTCCATCAGTTGCCCAAAAAGAACCAAAAGCAATCAGTGTATCCCTTTTGCCACCCCACAATGGTATAGCAAATTCAGCACATATTTTGGTTTTAGTTTGGTATACCCATGATTTATAGTGGATCAATTTAACTAACCAACCTATGAAAGGAACCTGTAAGATTTTCCTTTTAAATAATGAAATCTCATTATTTACTGACTGATGAAAAGTTGCTGTTAGGGAGAGTCTAAATTGCTTAAACTTCAAAAAATGCTATTAATAAAGAAGTAGCAGCAATTGGGATTCCAGGAAGCAATACTATCAAAAGGGAGGTAAAACTAATCAAGCAAAATAATATTTTTTTAAAAAGTAAAACAGAAGGAAAATAAAATTAACATAAGAGAGGTAAAGTTACCAGAAATTGTTTTCTCATAGTAAGTTTATATTTATTGTAAAGATAACATATAATTAACACACAACAACAGAAATTGCTGAAGAAATTCAAAAGGTCTGGGAGCATCTATGGAAAGAACACAGCATGAACATTTCTGCAGACATTGGTAGCAGCAACAAAGGTAGAAAGAAAATGGTAGGGTAAGATCCTGAATACAGCATTCGGGGGTTAGCATGGAAATTTAAAAGCAGGACCTCAACAGCAACAACCTCAGGATACTTTCAGCATCACATGCTCATGACTATAAGAACAGCATGAACAATCCAGTGAACATGTGGCTGCAGACGTGACATTAGGAGGGCCAGCATCAGATGTTGCAGGCATTGGGACCAGTTCTGGATCAGGTGGGCCCTGTACAAGCTTGATGGGTTACAATTTAACAGGACTTGAGACTGTTATCCCTGCATGGAGATTTGCTACTGTTGTATTCCAAAGACGACAAAGATCGCAGCTTAGAACTCGACGACTTGGCCTTTCCTCTTCTTGTCTCCTCCCAGATCAAACAGCTTGTACTTCTCGATGGGCAGTATTCTCCTTGGTTGACAGGTAGATTCCACAATTCCACAATGTTATGTGGTCTTAGCGTTTTTTTCACAAAATAGGTTTTGTCTGTCCACGGTAATCACTCTGCTTCCTCTCAGGACACCTCTTACTTTCTGCATATGAGGAATCCTTTCTTATTCTGGGTAACCTTTTGTGACTGGTGCCCACAAAAATTTATTGCAATACATCTGCCAGGTTTTTGGTACACTGGCCATCTTGTCATCTTCACCCCGTGTGGAGACAGACATTGGGTTGGTTTAAATGAGCTTGTCAGGGGGACAGGAACCGAAGGGGTAACCCTAATTGGAAGGATTTAAGCCAGGAACAGTAAGTAGACTGGGACACAAGAAGGGAAGAGAAATAAAGCCAAGCATCGATCATGCTTGGCATACAAAATGTCAAAAAGATGAAGGGAACTCCAATAGAATGCACTGAATTTGCTGTGAGACAGATGATCTAAAGGCACAAAGAGAGAAGTAAATGGCTGAAAAAGAACAGGACTGGGAGATAAGACAACAAAATGTGAGGCTGGATGAACACAGCAGGCCAAGCAGCATCTGCTTGGCCTACTGTGTTCATCCAGCCTCACATTTTGTTGTCTTGGATTCTCCAGCATCTGCAGTTCCCATTAGGACTGGGAGCTAAATATCCAAGTTCATACATCCTATTGAAAAGAAAGGCGGGTGGACAGAGGGTGCGGGTTGCCTTATTAGTAAGAAATGAAATGAAATTGACTGCAAGAAACGAACTAGGGTCACATGGCGTAGAATCTGCATGGGTAGAATTGAGGAACCACAGAGGGGAAAAGAAAACCATAATGGGAGTTATGTACAGGCATCCAAACAGTAGCCAGGATTAGGGCACAAGATACCACTAGGACACAGAAAAGGCATGTAAGAAAGGCAAGGTAACAGTGACCATGGGGAATTTCAATATGCAGTTGGACTGGGAAAGTCAGGTTGGTAGTGGATCACAAGAAAAGGAATTTTTGGAATGGCTATGAGATGGCTTTTTGGAGCAGCTTGTGGTGGAGCCCACTAGGGAGCAAGCAATATTGGATTTAATGATGTGTAATGAGGCAGACTTGATAAGGCAGTTTAAGGTGACGGAACCCTTAGGAGGCAGTAGCCATATAGGATAGAATTTACTTTGCAATTTGAGAGTGGGAAGTTGGAATCAGATGTAAAGATATTACAGTTGAATAGAGGCAACTACAGAGGCATGAGGGAGGAGCTGGTCAGAATTGACTGGGAGAGGAACCTAGCAGGAAAGGCAGTGGAATGGCAATGGCTGAAGTTTCTGGGGATAATTTGGAAGACTCAGCAAAAATTCATCCCTAATAAAATGAAGCATACTTAAGGGAGCACAAGGCAACCATGGCTGACAAGGGAAGTCAGGGACAGCATAAAAGCAAAACAAAAAGCATATAATGTGTCAAAGGGCAGTGGGAAGCCTACAAAGACCAATAGAGAACAACAAAAAAATGAGGGAAAAGAGTAATTATGAGGATAAGCTAGCCAGTAATGCAAAAGAAGATTGCAAGATTTTCTTTGGGTATACAAAGAGCAAATGGGAGGCAAAAGTGGACATTAGGCAGCTGGAAAATGATGCTGGAGAAGTAGTAATGGGAAAGAAAGAAATGGCAGAGGAACTGAACAAGTACTTTGTGTCAGTCTTCACAATGGAAGACACAAGTTACATCTCAAAAATTCAACAGAGTCAGGAGGGGGAGGGGACAGAGGGGAGTATGGTGGCCTTCATCAAAGAGAAGGTGCTAGAAAAACTGAAACATCTTAAGGTGGATTAATCACCTGGATCAGATGGAATACATTCCAGAGCTCTAAAGGAGATAGTTGAAGAGATAGTGGAGGCATTAAGTGGTGATCTTTCAGGAATCAGTTGAGTCAGGGACGGTCTCACAGATCTGGAAGAATCAATGCAATAACCCCACAGTTTAAGGAGGGAGTGAGGCAAAAGATGGGCAATGACAAGCTGATTAGCCTGACCTTGGTCACTGGTAAGATTTTGGAATCCATTGTGGAGGATGAGATTTCTGAATTCTTGGAAGTACATGGTAAAATAGCACAAAGTCAGCATGGTTTCATCAACAAGAGATCATGGCTGACGAATCTGTTAGAATTCTTGGCAGTAGTGGCAAGCACGTTAAACAAGGGAGGGCCAATGGATGTTACCTACTTGGCCTTCCAGAAGGCCTATGACAAGGTGTCGCACAGAAGGCTGCTAGGTAAAATAAGAGCCCATGGTGTGAGAGGCAAGCCGCTAACATGGATATAAGATTGGCTAGGATAATAAAATGTGAGGCTGGATGAACACAGCAGGCCAAGCAGCATCTCAGGAGCACAAAAGCTGACGTTTCGGGCCTAGACCCTTCATCAGAGAGGGGGATGGGGGGAGGGAACTGGAATAAATAGGGAGAGAGGGGGAGGCGGACCGAAGATGGAGAGTAAAGAAGATAGGTGGAGAGAGTGTAGGTGGGGAGGTAGGGAGGGGATAGGTCAGTCCAGGGAAGACGGACAGGTCAAGGAGGTGGGATGAGGTTAGTAGGTAGCGGGGGGTGCGGCTTGGGGTGGGAGGAAGGGATGGGTGAGAGGAAGAACCGGTTAGGGAGGCAGAGACAGGTTGGACTGGTTTTGGGATGCAGTGGGTGGGGGGGAAGAGCTGGGCTGGTTGTGTGGTGCAGTGGGGGGAGGGGACGAACTGGGCTGGTTGAGGGATGCAGTAGGGGAAGGAGAGATTTTGAAACTGGTGAAGTCCACATTGATACCATATGGCTGCAGGGTTCCCAGGCGGAATATGAGTTGCTGTTCCTGCAACCTTCGGGTGGCATCATTGTGGCAGTGCAGGAGGCCCATGATGGACATGTCATCTAGAGAATGGGAGGGGGAGTGGAAATGGTTTGCGACTGGGAGGTGCAGTTGTTTTTTGTGAACTGAGCGGAGGTGTTCTGCAAAGCGGTCCCCAAGCCTCCGCCTGGTTTCCCCAATGTAGAGGAAGCCGCACCGGGTACAGTGGATGCAGTATACCACATTGGCAGATGTGCAGGTGAACCTCTGCTTGATGTGGAATGTCATCTTGGGGCCTGGGATGGGGGTGAGGGAGGAGGTGTGGGGACAAGTGTAGCATTTCCTGCGGTTGCAGGGGAAGGTGCCGGGTGTGGTGGGGTTGGAGGGCAGTGTGGAGCGAACAAGGGAGTCACGGAGAGAGTGGTCTCTCCGGAAAGCAGACAGGGGAGGGGATGGAAAAATGTCTTGGGTGGTGGGGTCGGATTGTAAATGGCGGAAGTGTCGGAGGATAATGCGTTGTATCCGGAGGTTGGTAGGGTGGTGTGTGAGAACGAGGGGGATCCTCTTGGGGCGGTTGTGGCGGGGGCGGGGTGTGAGGGATGTGTCGCGGGAAGATTGGCTGCCTGGCAGAAAACAGAGGGTGGGGATAAAAGGGTGCTTCTCAGGATGGTAGCCAGTGACTAGTGGTATTCCTCAAGGTTCTGTGTTGGGATCACAACTTTTCATACAATAAAGGTCTAGATGAAGGGACTGAGGGTATTATGCCCAAGTTTGCAACAAGTGGAAACAAAGATAGGTGGAAGGGCAGGTACTGTTGAGGAGAGAGAGACGCTTCAGAAAAATTTAGAGATAGCAGGAACTACAGATGCTGGAGAATCTGAGATAACAAGAAGTAGAGCAGGATGAACACAGCAGGCCAAGCAGCATCAGAGGAGTAGGAAGGCTGACGTTTCAGGTCTGGACTATTCTTCAGAAATCATTTCCAAAGAAGAGTCTAGGCCCAAAACGTCAGCCTTCCTGCTCCTCTGATGCTGCTTGGCCTGCTGTGTTCATCCAGGTCTACACTTTGTCATCTGCAGAAGAATTTAGGCAGGTTCGGAGAGTGGGCAAAGAAGTGGCACATGGAATATAACATGGGAAAGTGTGAGGTCATGCACTTTGGCTGGACGAATGGAGGGACAGATTATTTTCTACATGGGGAGGAAATTCAGAAATCTGAAGTGCAAAGGGACTTGGGTGGCCTAGACCAGGACTCTCTGAAGGTTACCTTTCAGGTTGAGTCAGTAGTTAGGAAGGCAAATACAATGTTGGCATTTATTTTGAGATGACTAGAACATAAAAGCAGGGATTACTTCTGAGGTTTTATAAGGCTCTGGTCAGACCACATTTAGAATATTCTGATCAATTTGCACCCCATATCTCAGGAAGAATTAACTGGCCCTGGAGCAAATCCAGAGGAGGTTCACAAGAATGATCCCAGGAACAAAAGGCTTGACAAATGAGGAACATTTGAGAACTCTGGATCTATACTTGATGGAGTTTAAAAGGATGAGTGGGGGTCTAATTTAAACTTACAGAATACTGAAAGGCCTGGATACAGTGGACATTGGGAAGATGTTTCCTTTAGCAGGAAGGACAAGTACACGAGGGCACAGCCTCAGACTAAGGTGTAGGGCAAGTGTAGCACTTCCTTTGGTTGCAAAGGAAGGTGCCGGGGGTGGTGGAGCTAGTGGGGAGCATGGAGCAGACAAGGGAGGCACAGAGAGTGTGGTGTCTATGAAAGGCAGATAGGGGTGGAGAAGGAGAAGTTCTTTATGCAGAGGGTGGTGGGTGCCTGGAACTCATTGCCAGTGGGAGTGGTAGAGGCGGGCACAATCGCATCATTTAAGATGTATCCAGACAGATACACGAATGGGAAGGGAGCAGAGGGATACCGATCCTTGGAAAGATCTTTGGTTGTGGGGTTGGGTTGTACGCGGCGGAGAATGATGCGTGGGAGATTAGTTAGATTAAATGTGAGGACAAGGGGGATTTTGTCTTGTTTTTGTTGTGGGGAGGTTACGTGAGGGTAGAGGTGTGGGAAACACAAGAGATGCGGTTGAGAGCATTTTTGATCACCAAAGCAGGGACGTTGCAGTCCTTGAAATAAGAGGAGATCTGGGATGTTCAGGAGTGAAACATCCCATTTTGGGAGCAGATGCGGCGGAGACGGAGGAATTGGAAATACAGGATTGCATTCTTGCAGGAAGGTGGGTGAGAGGAGGTATAGCTTAGGTGGCTATGGGAGTCAAGGGCTTGAAAAAGAAGTCAGTTTCAAGGCGGTTACCTGAGCAGTCCCAAAATCCCCACTCCTGACCAACAAAATACTATCTCTCAAACCATTCACAACCTCGACTTCCCACCAGAACCTCCAACTTTATTGTTCCCCAACCCCACACTGCCCATTTCTATCTCCGTCCCAAAATCCACACCCCCTTGATCATGACCCCCACCCCTGGCCACCAAACATCATTTCTCAAACCATTCACAACTTCATTACCTCAGGTGACCTCCCAACTCATCGCTCCTCAACCCCACACTGTCCACTTCTATCTCCTTCGCAAAATCCACACACTGACCTTTACATAGCTGAGGTCAGGCGCCAACTCTCTGACACCTCCTCCTACCGCCCCCTCAATCATGACCCCACCCCTGACCACCAAAACATCATCTCTTAAACCATTCATTACCAAAAGAATGTGGATGCTTTGGAGAGGGTGCAGAGGAGGTTCACCAGGATGTTGCCTGGTATGGAGGGTGCTAGCTATGAAGAGAGGTTGAGTAGATTAGGATTATTTTCATTAGAAAGATGGAGATTGAGGGGTACCTGACTGAGGTCTACAAAATCATGAGGAGTATAGACAGGGTGGATAGCAAAAAGCTTTTTCCCAGAGTGGGGGACTCAATTACTAGGGGTCCTGAGTTCAAAGTGAGAGGAGGAAAGTTTAAGGGAGATATGCGTGGAAAGTTCTTTACACAGAGGGTGGTGGGTGCCTGGAATGCATTGCCAGTGGAGGTGGCAGACGCAGACACGTTAGAGTCTTTTAAGATATTTTTGGACAGGTACATGGATGGGCGGGGAGCAAATGGACACAGACCGTTAGAAAATAGATGACAGGTTAGACAGAGGATCTTGATCGGCGCAGGCTTGGAGGGCCAAAGGGCCTGTTCCTGTGCTGTAGGTTTCTTTGTTCTTTGTTCTTATTACCTCAGGTGACCTGCACCCACAGTCTCCAAGCTCATCATTCCCCAACCCTGCACCACACATTTCTATCTCCTTCCCAAAATCCACAAACCTGACTGTCCCGACTGACTCATTGTCTTTGCCTGCTCCTGCTCCACTGAACTTATCTCTGCTTAACTTGACTCTGTTTTCTCCCCCTTGGTCCAGGGACTTCCAACCCACATCTGGGACATCACCCACTTACTCCACCTCCTAAGGAATTTGAACCACAGGCAAATAACTATGAACAAATACAAGTTTACAATGAAATCACTAGTCCCCTTGAAAATACCCACACACAGACACAACTAAACAAAAAAAAGTGGGTGTTATGGGTGGAGGAAAATATACAGTACATAGTTCAGCAGCAGCAGGCCCTAGGTTTAGATGAGGTGTTCTGTCTCGAACCTCCTTCCTTCTAGATTCTCAGTTCTTTGCCAAAGCCACAGGGAATTTATACATTAATCATTCAGATTCACAGTCACCAGCAACAGCATTAAGCAAATGGTGGAAGAAAATAACTAGCTGTCTTCAAGCTTGAATTATTTGTTGTAGGGATACAGAGACAGACCCTCCTTCTTCAGGTCTAGAAAATATCTGCGCCTGTAACATTCACACCCACACAAGCTGTTCAGGAACCACAGGTATTGACAAGTTTGGGTCCCACAAGTGGTCACCAGTTCACAAACCTATCAGCTATCCATTCCAGCCAAGTCTCACTCTGCACACATACATTGATGCTATGCCATTATATCTCACTGCTCGCACTGCATTTTTCATTTCAAAAATACACTTTATTCATAAATTATCTCTGGGTAAATATAGAAGTAGAAAACATTTTTCTACAGACTTTGATGAAGGTGCAGTGGAATTTTTAACATTCGTCATTAGCGCTTCAATGCAGAAGCAACAAAAAAATCATTTTCAAAACATTAATGGAATTAATTGCACTCCCATTGCGTTCCCAAGGTTGTCTCAGAACATAATAGACCCTCGTTATCCTGCAAAGCGACACTGTAAACACAATTCTGCAGCCTTGCCAATCTTAGTGCAAAATCCAGGTTGTATTAAATATGAAGGAGAATTAATTAATTAGTTGAGAAGGTGGGTGCATGTAATAGTCTTTAGGTGCTTTCCTTGTACACATTTGACCTCAAAACTGCAATTGGTCACGAGTTAAGGTTAGGGACATCAAATGCAACTCCCTCCTGACAGTACGCCATAGTGCTGCCGCCTCTGGTGGTCTGTTACATCATGGTACCAAGGTTACAGTTATTTTTGCAGAATCATATAGACAATGTGAGACTGCTGCTCGATTGATCTTTGGGATTGGTCTGTAGTTTCATGTTTTCTTGAATACCGGAGTTATATTCTAATGTATTCCAACCTTTCCATAATCTATGAAATTATGGAAAATTAGATCCAATGTAGCTATGATCTCTGCAGCCACTTAAGAGTCATAGACATGTACAGCACAGGCTCTTCGGTCCAACTCGGTCATGTCGACCAGATATCCCAAATACATCTAGTCCCATTTGAAGGCACTTGGCCTGTACCCGTCTAAGCCCTTCCTATTCATATATCCATCCGAGATAATGGGAACTGCAGATGCTGGAGAATTCCAAGATAATAAAATGTGAGGCTGGATGAACACAGCAGGCCAAGCAGCATCTCAGGAGCACAAAAGCTGACGTTTCGGGCCTAGACCCTTCATCAGAGAGGGGGATGGGGAGAGGGAACTGGAATAAATAGGGAGAGAGGGGGAGGCGGACCGAAGATGGAGAGTAAAGAAAATAGGTGGAGAGAGTGTAGGTGGGGAGGTAGGGAGGGGATAGGTCAGTCCAGGGAAGACGGACAGGTCAAGGAGGTGGGATGAGGCTAGTAGGTAGCTGGGGGTGCGGCTTGGGGTGGGAGGAAGGGATGGGTGAGAGGAAGAACCGGTTAGGGAGGCAGAGACAGGTTGGACTGGTTTTGGGATGCAGTGGGTGGGGGGGAAGAGCTGGGCTGGTTGTGTGGTGCAGTGGGGGGAGGGGACGAACTGGGCTGGTTTAGGGATGCAGTAGGGGAAGGGGAGATTTTGAAACTGGTGAAGTCCACATTGATACCATATGGCTGCAGGGTTCCCAGGCGGAATATGAGTTGCTGTTCCTGCAACCTTCGGGTGGCATCATTGTGGCAGTGCAGGAGGCCCATGATGGACATGTCATCTAGAGAATGGGAGGGGGAGTGGAAATGGTTTGCGACTGGGAGGTGCAGTTGTTTGTTGCGAACTGAGCGGAGGTGTTCTGCAAAGCGGTCCCCAAGCCCCCGCTTGGTTTCCCCAATGTAGAGGAGGCCGCACCGGGTACAGTGGATGCAGTATACCACATTGGCAGATGTGCAGGTGAACCTCTGCTTGATGTGGAATGTCATCTTGGGGCCTGGGATGGGGGTGAGGGAGGAGGTGTGGGGACAAGTGTAGCATTTCCTGCGGTTGCAGGGGAAGGTGCCGGGTGTGGTGGGGTTGGAGGGCAGTGTGGAGCGAACAAGGGAGTCACGGAGAGAGTGGTCTCTCCGGAAAGCTGACAGGGGTGGGGATGGAAAAATGTCTTGGGTGGTGGGGTCGGATTGTAAATGGCGGAAGTGTCGGAGGATAATGCGTTGTATCCGGAGGTTGGTAGGGTGGTGTGTGAGAACGAGGGGGATCCTCTTGGGGCGGTTGTGGCGGGGGCGGGGTGTGAGGGATGTGTTGCGGGAAATACGGGAGACGCGGTCAAGGGCGTTCTCGATCACTGTGGGGGGAAAGTTGCGGTCCTTAAAGAACTTGGACATCTGGGATGTGCGGGAGTGGAATGTCTTATCGTGGGAGCAGATGCGGCGGAGGCGGAGGAATTGGGAATAGGGGATGGAATTTTTGCAGGAGGGTGGGTGGGAGGAGGTGTATTCCAGGTAGCTGTGGGAGTCGGTGGGCTTGAAATGGACATCAGTTACAAGCTGGTTGCCTGAGATGGAGACTGAGAGGTCCAGGAAGGTGAGGGATGTGCTGGAGATGGCCCAGGTGAACTGAAGGTTGGGGTGGAAGGTGTTGGTGAAGAGGATGAACTGTTCGAACTCCTCTGGGGAGCAAGAGGCGGCGCCGATACAGTCATCAATGTACCGGAGGAAGAGGTGGGGTTTGGGGCCTGTGTAGGTGCGGAAGAGGGACTGTTCCACGTAACCTACAAAGAGGCAGGCATAGCTGGGGCCCATGCGGGTGCCCATGGCCACCCCCTTAGTCTGTAGGAAGTGGGAGGAGTCAAAAGAGAAGTCGTTGAGTGTGAGGACGAGTTCAGCTAGGCGGATGAGAGTGTCGGTGGAGGGGGACTGGTCGGGCCTGCGGGACAGGAAGAAGCGGAGGGCCTTGAGGCCATCTCAATGCGGAATGCAGGTGTACAGGGACTGGACGTCCATGGTGGATATGAGGTGTTGGGGGCCAGGGAATTGGAAGTCCTGGAGGAGGTGGAGGGCGTGGGTGGTGTCACGGACGTAGGTGGGGAGTTCCTGGACCAAAGGGGAGAAAATGGAGTCCAGATAGGTGGAGATGAGTTCGGTGGGGCAGGAGCAGGCTGAGACGATGGGTCGACCAGGGCAGGCAGGTTTGTGGATTTTGGGAAGAAGATAGAAACGGGCCGTGCGGGGTTGGGGAACAATGAGGTTGGAGGCTGTGGGTGGGAGGTCCCCTGTGGTGATGAGGTCGTGAATGGTGTTGGAGACGATGGTTTGGTGCTCGGGTGTGGGGTCATGATCGAGGAGGCGGTAGGAGGTGGTGTCGGAGAGTTGGCGTCTGGCCTCGGCGATGTAGAGGTCAGTGCGCCATACTACCACTGCGCCACTCTTGTCTGCGGGTTTGATGGTGAGGTTGGGGTTGGAGCGGAGGGAGCGGAGGGCTGCCCGTTCTGCGGGGGAGAGGTTGGAGTGGGTGAGAGGGGTGGAGAGGTTGAGGCGGTTAATGTCTCGACAGCAGTTGGAGATGAAGAGGTCGAGGGAGGGTAGGAGGCCTGGGGGTGGTGTCCAGGAGGAGGACTTGTGTTGGAAGCGGGTGAAGGGGTCAGTGGAAGGAGGGTTGGGTTCCCGGTTAAAGAAGTAGGCATGGAGGCGAAGACGGCGGAAAAACTGCTCTATGTCCAACCGTGACTGGTATTCGTTGATGTGTGGTTGTAGGGGGACAAAGGTGAGCCCCTTGCTAAGGACTGACCGTTCGTCCTCAGTCAGTGGGAGGTCTGGGGGGATGGTGAAGATGCGGCAGGGCTCAGTGTGGCTGTCTCCTCTGGGGTTGCTGGCTGTGGAGGTTGTGGGCGGAGCGATGAGGTCGTCGGCCGTGGGCGGGGTTCCGTCGGCCGTGGGCGGGGTTTCGCCGGCGTCGGCCGTGGGCGGGGTTCCGTCGGCGTCGACCGTGGGCGGGGTTCCGTCGGCGTCGACCGTGGGCGGGGTTCCGTTGGCGTCGACCGTGGGCGGGGTTCCATCGGCGGTTGGAGGATCGGGGTGGGCGGCAGCAGCTGCGGTGAGGGTGGTGTGTGGGGTGTTGTACCTGGACGTGGAGGTGGTGACTGCAGCAGCGGTTCCGGAAGTTCTGTGGCCGGCGGAGGCGGATGTGACGTCATCGGTGGGGTCTCCGGCCGTGTCCTCATGGTCAATGGCGGCGGGTGCATGGTGGGGGAGGGGCAGGGACAGAGTCGGGATTTGGGGGGCGCAGGAATCCTCTTGTGGGTGGCAGGGGCCCATGAGTTGGTTGTACTTACGATTTTTGGTGTCCAGTAAAGCTGAGTGGAACTGGGTGTTCAGTCTGTGGATCCTGCGGAGGATGAAAAACAGCAGAGGTCCTTTGCAGGTCTGGGAGAGGGAGGCTCTGAGCTGGGGCAGGCTGGATTGCAGTGCCTGGAGGTACCGGCGCATGGCTGCAAGTGTCTGTTTCAGGACTCGCAGGGAGAAACGCTTCTGAAGGGTCTGAATATTCTGGGTGTAGAGGTGGTCACGGTTGGGGCCAAATTGGGAAGGCTGAAATGTGGACTGTAGTCCCTTGGGGATGATCTGGTTCCATAGGCAGGTGCTGAGAAAGGTGATGTGGCTGTGGTACCTGGTTTGCTTCAGGACATGGTCGAGCAGTTTCAAGGCCGAAGAGATTACAAGAGAGTTGCAATGGGAGAGAGATTCCCTGAGGTTGGTCCGGAGGGAGGAGGGTAACATCCATCCAGATGCCTTTTAAATGTTGTAATTACCTGCCTCCACCACTTCCTCTGGCAGCTTATTCCATAAACGCACCACCTACTGTGTGAAAAAGTTGCCACTTAGCTTCCTCTTGAATCTTTCCCCTCTCAGCTTAAACATATGCCCACTAGTTTTGGACTCCCCCACTCCGGGGAAAAGACCTTGTCTAATCACCCTACCAATGACCCTCATGATTTTATAAGCCACTATAAGGTCACCCCTAACGCTCACCTCCAATGTTCCAGGGAAAATAGTCCCAGCCTATTCAGCCTCTCCCTATAGCTCAAAACAACCCGCAACCCTAGCAAGGTCCTTGTAAATCTTTTCTGAACCCTTTCAAGTTTCACAGCATCCTTCTTATAGAAATTATATCAATCTTCTAACAATTCATCTACAAAATCATGACAGGTATAGACAGGTGGATAGCAAGAAGCTTCTTCCCCAGGGTGGGGGACTTAGTTACTAGGGGTCACGATTTCAAGGTGAGAGGGATAAAGTTTAAAGGAGATATGCATGGAAAGTTCTTTATGCAGAAGGCGGTGGGTGCCAGGAACGTGTTGCCAGCGGAGTTGGTAGAGGCGGGCACAATTGCGTCATTTAAGATGTATCCAGACAGATACATGAATGGGCAGGGAGCAGAGGGATACAGATCCTTGGAAAGTAGGCAACAGGTTTGTATAATGGATCTGGATCAGCGCAAGCTTGGAGGATCAAAGGGCCTGTTCCTGTGCTGTAATTTTCTTTGTTCTTTGTTGTTCTTAGCAGGGAGTCCAGAATTGAACACAGTATTGCAAAACTGGTCTATCCAACACCCTGTACAGCCGCAAATGACCTCCCAACTCATACATTCATTGAGATAGTAGGAACTGCCGATGCTGGAGAATCTGAGGTAACACGGTGTGAAGCTGGATGAACACAGCAGGTCAAGAAGCATCAGGGGAGAAGGAAGGCTTGACGTTTCGGGTCGGGACCCTTCTTCGGAAATAGGGGAGGGGAAGGGGATTCCAAAATAAATAGGGAGACGGGGGAGGCGGATAGAAGATGGATAAAGGAGAAGATAGGGTGAGAGGAGACAGACAGGTCAAACAGGCGGGGTTAGAGCCAGTGAAGGTGAATGTAGGTGCGGAGTTAGGGAGGACCGACAGGTCGGGGCGCGTGGGATGAGGTTAATGGGTAGGAGATGGGAGTGGGGCTTGAGATGGGAGAAATGGTTAGGGAGGTGGGGACAAGCTGGGCTGGTTTTGGCATGTGATCAGGGGAGGGGAGATTTTGAAGCTTGTGAAGCCCACATTGATACCCTTGGGCTGCAGGGTTCCCAAGCAAAATATGAGATGCTTTTCCTGCATCTTTCGGATGGTGTCTTTGTGGCAATGCAGGAGGCCCAGGATGGACATGTTGTCCGAGAAGTGGGGTGGGGAATTGAAATGGTTCGCAACTGCGAGGTGTAGTTGTTTGTTGCGAACTGAACGTAGGGGTTCTGCAAAGCGGTCCCCAAGCCTCCGTTTGGTTTCTCCAATGTAGAGGAGGCCACAATGGGAACAGCGGATACAGCATATCACATTAACAGATGCGCTGGTGACTATAGATTAGATTAGATTCCCTACAGTGTGGAAACAGGCCCTTCGGCCCAACAAGTCCACACTGTCCCTTGAAGCATCCCACCCAGACCCATCCCCCTATAACCCACACACCCCTGAACACTATGGGCAATTCAGCACGGCCAATCCACCTAGCCTGCATATCTTTGGACTGTGGGAGGAAACCAGAGCACCCGGAGGAAACCCACGCAGACACGCGGAGAATGTGCAAACTCCACACAGACAGTCGCCCGAGGCTGAAATCGAACCCGGGTCCCTGGCACTGTGAGGCTGCAGTGCTGACCACTGAACCACCGTCCCACCCCAAATCTGTTTGATGTGAAAATTCTTCCTTGCTTCAACTTGCTTCGGTTGCAGGGAAAAGTGACGGGGATGGTAGGGCTGAAGGGGAGTGTGGAGCAGACAAGGGAGTCACGGAGAGAGTGGTCCCTCTGGAAAGCAGATAAGGGTGGGGAGGGAAAAATGCCTTTGGTAGTGGGGTCAGGTTGCAGATGGCGGAAATGTCGGAGGATGATGCATTGGATTTGGAGGTTGGTGGGGTGGTACGTGGGGATGAGGGGGATTCTGTTTTGGTTATTATTGTGGATGAGGGTGTGAAGGATAAGTTGCGGGAAACGCGGGAGACACAGTCAAGGGCATTTTCGATCACTGTGGAGGGGAAGTTGCGGTTTTTGAAAAAAAGAGGCCATCTGTGATATTCAGGTGTGGAAAGCCTCATCTCGGGACCTGATGCGGCGGAGACGAAGGAATTGGGAATTGGGGATGGCCTTTTTATAGGAAGGTGAGTGAGAGGAGGAATATTCTAGCTAGTTGTGGGAGTCAGTCGACTTAAAATGGATTTCGGTGTCCAGATAGATGCCAGAGATGGAGACAGAGAGGTCCAGGAATGAGAGAGAGGTGTCAGAGGTGGTCCAGGTAAACTTAAGGCATTGGGGTGGAAGGTGTTAGTGAAGTGGACGAACTGTTCAAGCTCCTCGTGGGAACACGAGGCAGCGACGAAACAGTCATCAATGTAACGGAGGAAGAGATGGGGGATAGGGCTAGTGTAGCTTTGGAAGAGGGATTGTTCCACGTACCCTGCTAAGAGGCAGGCATAGCTTGGGCCTATGCGGGTACCCATGGCCACCCGCTTTGTCTGTAGGAAGTGGGAGGAATTCCCTCAGCAATTTCTCCTTTAATTCATCCCACTTCCTACAGACAAAGGGGGTGGCCATGGGTACCCGCATGGGCCCAAGATATGCCTGCCTCTTTTAGGGTACGTGGAACAATTCCTCTTCCCAAGCTACACTGGTCCTAACCCCCATCTCTTCCTCCGTCATATTGATGACCATTTCGGCGCTGCCTCATGTTCCCACGAGAATCTCAAACAGTTCATCCACTTCACTAACACATTCAACCCCAACCTTTCAGACGAAGTTAGGCATTTCATTTGATAAAAGGCTTAACAGTTTATTTCAGAAGAATTGAGTTCAGCTTAGACAAGGCCTTTCAAAGGTATAGTCAATGCTGCTTAAAAAAGAAATTAGGAGGTTAAACGAGTGTCATGAATGTGGCAAACAGCATTAAGGAAAACCCTAACGCATTTTATTGGCACATTAGGAGAAAGAGGGCTGCCAGGGAAAGACTGGCGCCTATAAGAGACTTGCAGATTACAAGGTCTAGTTTAGCCTGCTATCTGGTGGGTTTCAGAGCATACTATTCTAATAAATTCTCATGAAAATATTCTGTGAAATATTCTGGGCTGTCTTGCTAGTTTGTTTGTTCCAGTCCAGATATACATTTTAAAAATTCCAAATTTATCACCATCCCCTTATAACAAGCTTTCATTGTTTATTTCTTTATGCTCCAACCTGCCCTGTGGTTACTGCTAGGAGGTCTGTGCACCACTGCTATATATGACACCATACTGCTATCATTTCTTATTTCCATATCTTGGTTCCTAAACTTAGGTGATCCCTCACTGTTGTGCTAATACCGTCATTGATGAACAGACCAACCCTCCATCTTTTCTTAGTTTCCTGTCATTCCTAGGTGTTCTGTACCCTTCAAAGTTCAGCTCCCAATTCATGTCATCCTGCAGCCATGTTTCTTAATGGCTACCAGATCATACTTATTCATTTCTATTTGTACTTTCAGTTCAGCTAATTTGTTTTGTCAGTATTAGACAACAATTCACTTTATACATTAACGATGTGGGCAAAGGAACTGAGGGCATTGTCATTAAGTTTACAGAGGACACAAAGATAGGTGGAGGGACGAAGAGTGTTGAGGAAGCAGGGAGGCTGCAGAAGGACATGCTAAGCGAGTGGGTGAAGACGTGGCAGATGGAATACAACATGGGAAAGTGAGAGGTTATACATTTTGGTGGGAAGACTAGAGGCATAGACTATTTTGTAAATGGGAAAAGGCTTCAGAAATCTGAAGCACAAAAAAACCTGGAAGTGCCAATTCACGATTCTCTTAGGAATATCCAGGTTCACCTGGTGGATAGGAAGGCAAATGTAATGTTGGTATTCATTTCATGAGGGCTAGAAAACAACAGCGGAGATATACTGCTGAGGCCGTACAAGGATCTGGTCAGACCACACTGTGAGCAGTTTTGGGCCCATATCTAAGGGAAGATATTTGGCGTTGGAGAAGGTCCAGACGAGGTTTACAAGAATAATTAGGGGATGAAGGATTTGTCATATGAGGAGTGGGTGAGAACTCTGGGTCTGTATTCAATGGAGTTTAGAAGGATGAGCAGGGTGGAGTGAATCTGATTGAAGACACTGAGTGGTCATGATACAGTAGATGTGGGGAAGATGTTGACACTAGTAAGAGACAGCATGACCCAAGTACTCAGCCTCAGAGTGAAGGAATGAGACTTCAGAACGTAATACAAAAGCAAAATACTATTGATTCTGAAAACATGAAATAACAATAGATGAGCCCAGAAACACTCAAAAGATCTGGTAGCATTTATGAATAGAGAAACACAGATAACATTTTATGCCAAGAAAAGGTTATTGAGCTGAAAAAATTAAATATATTTCTTTCAAAACAGTTGATGCAGGACCTGCTAAGTCTTACACCATTTTCCATGCTCCATTCTGGAATGAAGGTAGGAAATACGACTATTTGCTAAGGGCGGAAGTTTGTACAACTTTTATACAAAATGCTATTGTTACTGGATGAACTTTTAATTTAAAGTGAAAAACAGTTTTCTGGTAATCAAAGCTATCAAGGGATATGGGGCAAAAGCAGCCACATGTAGTTAGGTCTCAGATCAGCTATGCTCTCAATGAATAGTGAAACAGCTGCACGTGCCTATGGAGAGCCTTTTTTAAAACAAAGAACAATACAGCACAGGAACAGGAACTTCAGCCCTCCAAGCCTGCATCAACACATTTTGCCCTTCCATACTAGAACTGTTTTCACTTACAGGATCTATATCCCTCTATTCCCTTCCTATTCATGTCCAGGTATTTCTTGAATGCTGCTATTGTGTCTGCTTCGACCACCTCTTCTGGCAACGCGCTCAAGGCACTCACCACTCTTTGTGTGAAAAACTTGCCTCACACATCTCTTTTAATCTCTTCCCCCCTCACACCTTGAACCTGGGTCCCCTGGTAATTGAACGCTCCACCCTGGGAAAAAAATTCATTCTTTCCACTCTAACCGTGCAATTCACAATCTTATAAACTTCCATCAGGTCACTCCTCAACCTCCTGCGTTCCAGTGAAAACAAACCCAGTCTTTCCAACCTTTCTTCATAGCTAAAAGCCCCCATACCAGGCAACATCCTGGTAAACATTTTCAGAGCCGTCTTCAAAGCATTCACATTCTTCTGATAATGTGGTGGCAAGAACTGTACGCAATATTCCAAGAGTAAACTAACTAAAGTTCCATAATCCTAAAACAACTTTTATATCTTTATAGTCAACACCCCTTCCAATGAAGGCGAGGATGCCGTAGGCCACCTTTTTACCACCGTATCAACGTGTGCAATCAACTTCAGTGATTTGTAGGCCTGCACACCTAGATTCCTCTGCATATCAATAGTCCTGGGGTTTCTGCCACTCACTGTATAATTTCTACCTGTAATTGACCTTCCAAAATGCATTGCCTCACATTTGTCCGGACTAAACTCCATCTGCCATTTTTCTGCCCATGCCTCCATCTGATCTATATCCTGGTATCCTCTCACATTCCTCCTCACTATCGCAACTCCCCCAATCTTTGTATTGTCTGCAAACTTACAATTTACAACTTTTTAGGGCTGGGGAAGATAATGAGAAATAAACAATCCACTGTTTCCACTCCTGAATGTATTTGCTTCTGTTGGAAGACGAAAATGAGTCATGCAAACCCTGAATGGGATCAGTTCAGAAAGAAAAAAGTCCACTAATTTCTCTATTCTCATACAAAACTACTGAAGCGAAGCAACTTAAAAAAATGCAGCTGCAGAATAGGCTAGGGTCCCTCCTTCAAATCTCATCGCTAATCACTCCAGTAACTGTCTCCCTCCTCCACTGCTTCAATATTTCAGATCTAAAATAATTCTGTATTTAATAACAGCATAAATTTTGGAAGATTGAGGATGGTACCAAACACATCAAAGACTTGCTTGGGAATATGAGAAAGCAAAGTCATGGAGGAGGAAGGGCATAACCAACTCACCTAACCATTTATGCACCATATGTGGCAGAGTCAACAGATCGTCTGTTTGACCTATTAGCCACCTCACACCATCAAACTTGAATTGCAACAAATCATCCTCAATTCCAAAGGACCTTCTAAGAAGAAAAGCATTTGGAAACTACAATCATTTGAAAATCAAAATTTTGATGTACCTGAATCCTGAGAATTTAGAACTTCCAGGGCATGCATCATAGCACTTGCAAACACATTGGCATCTTCTTTACTACCAAAGTTCAGACCGTACACCTGCCTGGCATCTCGCCACTGATGAAAGGTCTGTGTGGCCTGGTTATACTTCAGTCCCTTCGGAATGGCACAGTTTATCACCACCTGCAAATAAAAGTGTCAGAAGTATAAAAATGACTTAAAACAAGCATCAGAGTTATTCTCATTGAATGCCAAGTCAAATTTAGAAGTCAGTTATGCTACCCTTATTGGTGAGCAAGAGAAATTTTTTCTAAGCTATCCCCAATCTGAAGTATTAAATAGGTAAACAAGAAGAAAAGAGTTTTTGCAAATAAGTTTATGTGTAAGGTTCACTGAATGATCAGAACAGTGACCTTAATTATTCCCATACAGACTGTAAAACAGCCAATTCTCAGAAGAAATACACACAAGCTGACTAATTGTAATCTCTACATCATTTTCTAAAAAATACTTGCAAGAAACTTGGGCATCACTGGCTAGACTGGCAATCAGTACTCATCCTAAACAGCCCCTGAACTGGCAACAAGGTACCTGCTTGAAGAGGTGCAGTTCTCTGTTGGGGGCGGTAAGGGACTTTGACAGTGCTGTTAGAAAGGCAGTCCAGGATTTTGGTCAACGACAGAAAGGGAACAACAATAGAGCTCCAAATCAGAGTAGCACGCAGCTTAGAGGTTCAGTAATGTCTTTTAGGGAATGTACCTGCCGTGGTTACCTGGCCTACATGTAACACAGCAATATAATTGACTCTTAATGGCCCTCCTGGAATGGCCTATCATATCACTTTATTGTAATAGTCATTAGAAAGTCCCCAAAAGAACCCAAACAGACCACCTGATCAACCTATGAATCAGAAACTACAATAGCCCTGTCAACTCTGCCAAGTCCTCCTTGCTAATATCTGGGGGCTAGTGCCAAATTCAGAAGGGCTTGTCTCACAGACCAGTCAAGCAACAGCCTGACATAGTCATATTCATGGAATCATACCTGAAAGACAATATCCCAGACAACACCATCACCCTGTGTATGGCATGTCCCACTGGCAGTACACACCCAGTAGAGGTGACGGTACAGTGGTCGAAAGCCAGGAGGGAATTAGAAAGAAGAAACTGGAACAGGAGTAGGCTTTTGTATCAGCATTCAATAGTTACGGCTGATCGTGCTACTCAATATTCTGTTCCCACTTTCACTCCCTAACCCTTGATCCCTTTAACCCTGAGAACAATATCTATGTCCTTCTTGAAAACATTCAATGTTTTGGCTTCCAGTGCTTTCTGTGGCAGAGAATTCCACAAACGCACCTCTCTCTGGGTGGAAGCCATCATCTCTGTCATAAATGGCCTACCAGGTATCCTTAGATTGAACTTCCTGGTTTTAAATTCCCTAGTCATGAGGAACATACTTCCCACATTTACTCTGTCTAGTGCTTACAGAATTTTAGAGGTTTTTAGGAGATCCCACTCATTTTTTTAAACTACAAGGAATACATCTTAACTGATACAGTCTCTTCATATGGCAGTCCTGTCATTCCAGGTGTAGTCTCACCACGGCCCTACACAATTGCAGAAAGACGTCCCTACTCCTGTACTCAATATTCGCACTGTAAAAGCTAACCATTTGTCTTCATCACCATCTGCTGCACCTGCATGCTTACTTATGGAGTACAAGGGCACCCAGGTTTTGTTTCACCACCTCCTTTCCAAAGCTATCACATTAAACTTAAGCACGCATGTGCAATATTTAATGGAGAGAGCTCAGAAAACAACCTTACGGGAACAGCTCTTATGCAATGCCAAGGTTTCTTCTCAATCCTGTCAACTGTTGTGTGTGAAGGGGAAGATGGAGTCAGGAATAGACACAAGCGATATTGGTCAGTTTATGCTACAAATTGGTATATTCACTGCATAAATTTCATCCAGGGACAATGACTATAGGAGAAAGTGTCAAAGAATTCCTACAGGCACAAAGAAGTGTGTGTTATCGAGTCAGAGTCATACGGCATAAAAACAGCTCGTCATCCCAACAAACACCAAACTAATCCCATTTACCTGGACTTGATCCACAGCCTATGTCATGGCATTTTATGTGCTCTCCCAGATGCTTATTAAAAGCTGCAAGGTTACGTTGCAAACCGGGAAAGAGTATACCAGTCAATGTGATTTAGAGACTCATCCTCTGGTGTCCTTATGTTATGGTTAAGGTAAACCAGAGATAACTATATAATAAGGAACTGTAAATTTTCTTTTATTCATTCATGGGATAAAGGCATCACTGGCTAGGCCAGTATTTATTGCCCAGCACTCACTGTCTAGAGGGAAGCTATGAGTCAACCACATTGCTGTGGGTATGGAGTCATTTATAGGCCAGACCAGATAAGGACAGCCAGTTTCCTTCCCTAAAAGACATTAGTGAACCGGATGAGTTTTCCTTGATAATCAACAACAGATCATTAGGATTCTTAACTCCAGATTTTTATGGAACTTAAATTTCATTATCTGCCATGGTGGGATTCGAATTCAGAATCCCCAGAATGTTACTTGGGGTCTGTGGATTAACAATCTAGCATTAATACCACTAGGCCGTCATATGCCAAACACCTTCTTCACCACCCTGTCTACCTGTGATGCCACTTTCAAGAAACTGCAGTCCTGCACTCCTAGGATTCTGTGTCTGACCACATTCCCTGGGGTCCTAGGTCCTGCTCTGGTTTGTCTTACTAAAATGCAACATCTCCCATTTATCTGAATTAAACTCCATATGCCATTCCTCAGCCCCTTAGCCCAGTTCATTAAGATGCCATTATGCTCTTAAATAACTTTTTGCACCATTCACTATATCACCAACTTTGGTGTCATCAGCAAGCTTAATAACCATGCCTCCTATATTTTCACCCAAATCATTTATATAAATGATGAACAACAGTGGTCCAAACAACAATCCCTGAGGCACAACTCTGGTCACCACTCACCTTGAATTTTATTGTGAACAATTTTTGGCCTAGCAGCATTTTATCTTGGAAAAGAGGCTGGATGCACTTAGATTGATTTCTTTAAAGCAGAGAAGACTGAGAGTCGGGAACAGAGTGACTAAAAGCAGTTGTAACCCCCCGCCCCACCCCACCGTAGAAAGAAAGAGAGTTTTCTTGAGACGGGTGATCTATGCAATTTCATTCTTTTATAAATTTTGTAGTGGCTCCAGGCAACTGCACGGTTTGTTTGACCATTTCATGAGGCATTAAGGGCCTGTACTGTGCTATACTGTTCTATGTTCTATTTCAGAGACAAACCACTTGCTGAGAGTCTAGAATCGTGTGTGCAGAACTAGATGGGTGTTTTTTTGAATAATCATGCTCACAGGTATTGAGAGCTTATTTTCAATTCCCGATTTAATTCCATTTTAATTCCACTTCTAACAACGGGATTTGAACCTCTGTTCTCACAGTGTTACGGTCTGGGCTTCTGGATTATTAAATCCAATGTGCAATGGCATTATCACTATGTCATCATCTTTGTCCATTCCCACCACCACCAATTATTCAATTTGATTTATTATTGTCACGACTATCGATATACAGTGAAAAGTATTGTTTCGCATACTATCCAGACAAATTATACCTTAGATAAGTACAATGAGCGTAATAGAACAGAATGCAGAATATAGCATTACATCTACTGAGGTCAGAGAAAGATCAATTTAAATATGATAAATATTTATCTCATAAATCTGATAACAGCAAGGAAGAAGCTGTTCTTGAACATGCTGGTACATGTTTCAAACTTTTGTATCTTCTGCCTGATTTAAGTGGGTGGAATTTAACTGGGATGGGAGGGGTCTTTGATTATGTTGGCTGCTTTCCTGAGGCAGCAGGAATTATAGATGGAGTCGATAGAAGGAAGAAATTATTCTTCCATTGTGCAAGATTATCAGTGTCCATCTGAATTTTGTAAAGCCTACTTCAAAAAGAGACATTATGTTTCACAACAATTTGAAGAATTAATATTCTTAACATAAATCACGAACAGCAATCATTCCTCCACTTACCCTCATGAAACACCACTTCCCAATTTCTGTCACTCTGGAAAAATCACCCTTTATTCCGAGACTTTGCTTTCATCTCCACCCTTCATAGGATACAAAGTGTGATGTACAGTAATTAAAATGCGCAGCATTTACAAAATGTACTGCAGGAATTCATGGAAGATTTCTCTCCTCGCTCATAATATGCCTACCCCATGGCCCTGTTTTATTGTGTTATGATTTTTAAAAACTCCTGCTGGTACTTTCTCAATAATGGAGTTCAGTTTCTACAATGATAGATGTTAGTCTAAATGGCATACAGTTTTCTGTTTTAAGTTTCCCTCCTTTCTTGAATAGATATATTTTAATTACAGTTTTTAACCTAATGGGACGTTGCAAAATATCTGGAATGTTGGAGAAATGCAACTAACGTGCCCACTATATCTATTGTCACTTTTTTTTAACAACTTTTAAATGAAGGAACGTCAGTCCAGGAAACTTGTCAACCTTTACTCTGAACAGTGTCACTGGCTTTCTCTATTTATTCATGGGATATGGATGACACCGGCTAAATTCATGAGTCTCAGTGTCCAAGGGAACAACTTTCACTTTCTTCATCTTTATACAGTTCTAGAACTTGTGGCTGTTTTACATTTCTTACTGGTTTAATCTCTCAAATTTGAATTTTCCCCATTTTTTTTTAAGTCACCCTTGGCTAGTTTCTAAAATTTCCCAATCTCCTCGTCTACCACTTTTCATGACTTCTCTACTTATCCATGCACAATGCACCCTTTCCATAGAGTCTTCCTTTCTCTATAGTTTAGAACTTTGTTGAGAGTAATGAAGTATCTCCTTAAATATCTGTCACTTTTATCTTTTAAGCAGTTTACTTAGCCTACTTCAGCAGATTCGTCTTCATATCCCTAATTACTTTTGTTACAATTTAAGACAATTTACTTACACATCCAAATTTCTCATCCTCAGACTGAAAGTGGAATGCTATCATATAATCTCTCTCCCCTAGAGATTCTTTGCTGCAAGATCATTAGTTAATCTTGTCTCATTACATTATTAGGAACAAAAAGATCAGGTCTCTGCTTGATTTCACAAAAAATTATTCAAAGAACCTTTCCAAATATACCCAATAAGCCTATCCTCAAGATTACTTTTGTCAATTTGATTTATCCAATTAATAACATAATTGAAACTGCCAAATTGTCACAATTTTGCGATCTTAAAGCTTCCTTCCAGTCTCATTATTTTTTGATTGATTCTGTCTTAGAATGTAGTTACTGCAAAGAGGTCTATAAACTATTCCCATCAACGACTCCCTCACATTTTGACAAGATTTCTGAATTACAATATAAAGAAATAGTAGCAGTAGAACATTTGGCCTGTCAATCTAGCCCACCATTCAACAAGATCATGGACAATCTGCCCAAGCTTCAAAGCCTCACTCATGCTAGCTCAATACAGCCACAGAGATCAGAAGCTTGTTCAAAGGACAAAATCACATAGAATGTTTACAACACAGAAGGAGGCCATTGACCCATCACATAAAAGTTGGTTCCCTGAAAAAAAAGCTCTGCTAATTCCCTGCACTTAGTCCACGAAATCTCTAAATTTTCACTCTCTGGTGATTATCAAATTACCTTTTGAAAATAGGTAGACTAACAACTCTGAGGAAGGCTGGCTAGACCCGAAATGTTAACTCTGATTTCTCACCACAGATGCTGTCAGAGCTGCTGAGCTTTTCCAGCAATTTCTGTTTTTGTATTTGGGACTAACAAAGGGGTTGAGCGCAAACAGCTGAAAGCATGGCCTGCAATTGTGGAGCAATTAAAATGTGGGTCATTCAAGACAGGAGAATTGCAGCAATGCATCTCTCCGAGGATTTAAGGCTAGAGGGAATAATAAGAATAAAGGAAGGAATCATGAAGGGATTTAAGAGAATTCCAAAATTGCGCATTGTTCAACATAGGTCAGTGAGCAAAGAAGTCATGACAAGTGGGTCTTGGTGCAACTTTAAGACATGGACAGTAGTGCTGTCTGAGACATTGGGAGGCCAGCCAGCAACATACTGAAATCATTATGTTTAGCGATTTAAAAAAAAGTACTTGAGGGCTTCTGCAGCAGTTGAGCTATATACCAGGCAGTGCCAGGTATTGCCACAAAATTGGAAGTAAGCAACCTTAGTAACCATATGGTCAGAAGCAATCTCAGAATCAAAAATTATGCCAAGGTGGTGAAGCAATTCACTCAACTCAAAGTTGACAAGGAAAGGATGATGTTATTGCCTTGAAAGAGGAATGTCTGCTCATTCATCCCTTACTGGATGTCAGAAGAGCAGTCAGACAATTGAAACAGTCAAGACGATTGGAAAGGTGGTAAGGAAGAATAAAAGCTGGTTGTCAGTCTACATGTGAAAATTTAAGTTGTGTTTTTGGATGATGTTACCAAGGGACAACCTGTAGATAAAATCCTGGCCACAGTGGTAATGACAGGAGAGAGAAAAGCCAATGTAGGTAGTAATACAGGAAGAGGACAAGCACATATTGACTGATGGCCTTTCCTTGTCTTCATGTATAATGCAACATTTCTTTTAAAAATCTTTAGCAGCACTGAAACAGATACCAAAAGATCACGTTCTTCAGGTTCTGATCAGTTCGTAGGTAAGCCACTAGATGGAAGTACACACTGCAACAAAGATGAAAATACACCTGTAAATCACTTTATGAACATCTCAGCTGATCAATACTGTAACATTATAGGAGTTAGCTTTTCAGCTGAGGGTACAACAATGCAAGAAATTAACACACATAAATAGGACTAACGCTGGAAAAGCAAAACGAGTGTCATTTGTCACAACAGCATTTGCAAAATATCATGCACAGCTGGCAAACTAGAGTTCAGCAACCCAGAGCACCTTGCTTGCATTCAGGTACAAAGGTTTAGCTTCCATCTAATTATTCATTTTGTTGTTAGGTTGACTGTTTGGAGTGGGAATTTCAGGATGGTTCAGGTGGCAAGTCACAATGACAATAATCACCAGATCCTAAAGTACGGACCCGAAAGGAAGTTTATGAGTTGAAATCTTGGGCTCAAACACTGATGCAGCAATGACCACTGTTTGGGAATCATGGGTGTGTACATTGGCATCGGTGTACTCAAGATAGATAAACAACCAGTTGTATCAGTGATAATGGGAACTGCAGATGCTGGAGAATCCAAGATAACAAAGTGTGGAGCTGGATGAACACAGCAGGCCAAGCAGCATCTCAGGAGCACAAAAGCTGACATTCCGGGCCTAGACCCTTCATCAGAGAGGGGTCTAGGCCCGAAACGTCAGCTTTTGTGCTCCTAAGATGCTGCTTGGCCTGCTGTGTTCATCCAGCTCCACGCTTTGTTATCTATGCAACCAGTTGTGTTGTTTTGGCCAAAGAAGTAAGTTATAGTGATACTGCTAACGTTTGGAACAAATCAAAGTACACCAATGACAAACTATACAATACCAATAGGTGCTAATGCAACCTATGGTTGACAACACAATCCTTTTGATAACAGTACTGTAAGTTTCCAAGAGAGAGGAATCCTTGAATATTGCTATCCTCATGATGGCAAGAGTGAAAAATACATGGTATCATTGGCAACTATCTTCCACCAGGCTGATGATGCATTGTGACCTCCACCATTAGAAAGATCAGATCTGAGCCAAACCGATTAATTCCAAATGGCATGGCAAAAGGGTAAAATGCTTGGGACAGAGGAAAACAAATGTATCCTATCAGAATTTCACGTCCAGTGATGAAATCTGTATTTTAAAGCACCTGTACTTCTAGTCAAGATTTTCAGTACAGCTGCATTGCTGATATCTACCAATTATGGAAAATTGTCTAAATGTCCACACAAAGGACAAATCTAACCCAGTTAAGTCCCACTGCATCAACCAATCTCAACTCATTAACAAAACAATGGCAGGACTCCATTAACAGTCCTATCAAATGGCAACTAATACAAATGCTCCATTTAATTTCCAATAGAATCACTCAACTCCAGAACTCTGTAACTGCCTTGGTCCAAACACAAACAAAAGAGCTGAAAACACAGGTGACACCAAAGTCTCAAAGCATTTCATTGCAAGGGAATCCTCCAATAGTTGTAAGGATATTCAGCATTAAGGAATTAGCTTGCACAGCAAATCATCAGACAACAGAGGACCACAACATCCCCCCCTCAGTGGTCAAAAATTTTCAAAAACTGCAACTTTCCTCCACAGAGGTCGAAAACACCCTCGACAGCATCTCTCGCGTTTCCCGCAACTCATCTCTCACACCTTCTCCCCGCAATAACAACAAAAACAATCCCCCTTGCTCTCACGTACCACCCCATGAACCTCCAGATCCAACGTATCATCCTCTAACACTTCCACCACCTGCAATCTGATCCCAATACCAAAGGCATTTTTCCCTCCCCACCCTTATCCACATTCCAGAAGAACCACTCTCCATGACTGCCTTGTCCGCTCCACTCTCCACACTCCCCACCAGACCCGGCACTTTTCCCTGCAACCACAGGAAATACTACAACTGCCCCACACCTCCCCCCTCACCCCCATCCCAGGCTCCAAGAAACATCAAACAAACATTCACCTGTGCATCTGCTAATGTGGTATACTGTACTCGCTGTTCCGGATGTGACCTCCTCTACCTCAGGGAAACCAAGCGGAGGCTTGGAGACTGCTTTGTGGAACACCTACACTCAATCTGTGACAAACA
Source organism: Stegostoma tigrinum (assembly GCF_030684315.1). Taxonomy (NCBI): domain Eukaryota; kingdom Metazoa; phylum Chordata; class Chondrichthyes; order Orectolobiformes; family Stegostomatidae; genus Stegostoma; species Stegostoma tigrinum. The sequence continues at coordinate 3,776,604 of NC_081357.1, forward strand.
ACTGCACCTCCCTGTCACAAACCACTTCAACTCCCCCTCCGCTCCTTGAATGACAAGTCCATCTTGGGCCTCCTCCAGTGCTACAACAATGTCACCATAAGTTTGCAGGCGCAGCTCATATTTCGCTTGGGAACATGACAAACCCAATGGTATCAATGTGGACTTCACAAGCTTAAAAATCTCCCGACCTCCGACCACATCCCAAAAACCAGCCCAGCTTGTCCCCGCCTCCCTAACCTATCCATCCTTTCTCCCACCTATCCACTCTTCCCACTTCAAATCCCACCCCACCTCCTACCTACCAGCCTCATCCCCTCCTCCTTGACCTGTCCGTCTTCCTAGTCTGGAGTGACCAACCCCCACCCTAACTCCCCACCTACACTCACCTTTATTGGCTCCATCCCTGCCTCCTTGACCTGTCCATCTCCTCTCCACCTATCTGCTCCTTTATCAAACTTCCATCCGCCTGCCCCCATCTCCCCCATTTATTTCAGAATCCCCTTCCCCTCCCCCATTTCTGAAGAAAGATCCAGACCCGAAACGTCAGCTTTCCTGCTCCTCTGATGCTGCTTGGCCTGCTGTGTTCATCCAGCTCTACACCTTGTTATCTCAATCATAAGACAAGTTGTGGGTATTCATCCCTCAAGCAAGAATTCAAGACTCAATTATTTTAAACTCTTCATTCAATTACCTCCCCACCATCAATGATGATTATACTGTTTAGCTTGATTTCCAATTCCTCAGATAATGAATCAGTTCATACTGGTGCAGTAGGACCTGATCAACTTTCGGCAGAAAGTAGCAAGAAATAAAACTGGTGACTCATCAGTGAGGCGAAGCTATAGCATACATTCTGCTTTTCAAAGTTAATGGCATTACCACTAATGAGTTTCCAACGATCAATAATCTGCAGCTCACTGACAGGCTATATAAATTTCATAGCAATTCAGAGCCTGGGTATTCTGCAATGAGTCCTTCACTTCCTAATTCCTCAAGAGACTTTTTCGATATTTTGAATAGGCAAGTAAGGTCCTGCAGGCAGACTTTAAACTGAAAGTACGAAGATGGTCGGGGAAAAGTGCAAAAAGGCTAATGGGTCGGATGATCAGCCATGATCATAATAAATGCTGGTGCAGGCTCAAAGGGCCAACATCCTACTTCTGTTCTCTATGTTTCTGCGTTTCAGTCACATAATGGTTAGGTCACAGGACCAGAAATCCACAGGTCCAGGATATTTTCTTTATTCAGTCCTGGCACTAATGTCAAGGTCAGTTGCCCTTGGCAATCACAGAATCTCTACAGTGAGAAAAGAGGCCATTCACCCCATCAAGCCTTCTGAACAGTATCCCACCCAGCCCTGCCACCCTATCCCCATAAACCCTCATTTTATCACAGCAAATCCACCTAACCTGCACATCTTTGGATTGAGGGAGGAAACCAGAGCACCCGGTGCAAACTTCACACAGATGGATTCTCGAATGTTGGTCCCTGGTACTGTGAGACAGCAGTGCTAACCACTGGGCCACCATGCCACCCATGAGAAGGTGGTGGTGAGTTGCCTTCTTCTGGCTGCTGCAGCCCATGTTCTGTGTGTAGACACAATGTTGTTAGGGAGGGAAATCCAGGACTTTTACCCAGTGACAGCGAAGGAATAGTGATATATTTCCTTTTGCGGAAATGGAAAAGACCTGGGGAAAACTGATGTACAGACAGATCTGGGTGTTCAGGTCCACTGTACACTGAAGGTGGCAATGAGGGTGGATAGAGTGGTCAAGGAGGCATACGGCATGCATTCATTCATCGGACGGTGTATTGAGTACAAGAGTTGGCGGGTCATGCTACAGTTGTACAGGACTTTAGTTCAAACACATTTGGAATACCGCGTACAGTTCTGGTCGCCACATTACCAAAAGGATGTGGATGCTTTGGGGAGGGTGCAGAGGAGATTCACCAGGATGTTGCCTGGTATGGATGGAGCTAGCTATGAAGAGAGGTTGAGTAGGTTAGGATTATTTACATTAGAAAGACGGAGGTTCAGAGGAGACCTGATTGAAGTCTACAAAATCATGGCAGGTATAGGCAAGTTGGATAGCAAGAAGCTTTTTCCCCAGAGTATGGGACTCAATTACTAGGGGTCACGATTACAAGGTGAGACGGCAAAAGTTTAAGGGAGATATGCGTGAAGAGTTCTTTACGCAGAGGCTGGTGGGTGCCTGAAACACGTTGCCAGCGGAGGTGGTAGAAGGTGGGCACGATTGCATCATTTAAGATGGATCTAGACAGATACATATCCATCATCTACAAGTTACAAGTCAGGAGTGTTGGAAAGCTTACCACTTGACTGGATGGATGACTGCTGCAACAACACTGTAGAAGCTTGACACCATCCAGAATGAAGCAGCCAACTTAATAGGCACCACATCCACAAACATCCACTTCCTCCACCAATGATGCTGCTTACAAAATGCACTGCAGAACTGCACCAAAAATCCTGAGGCAGCACCATCTAAACCCATGAGCACTTCCATCTAGATGGACAAGGGCAAAATATACACTGGAACACCACCACCTGCAATTTCCACTTCAAGCTAGTCACCATCTTAACTAGGAAGTACATCTCTTGCATTGAGCTTCACTGGAACACTGCAGCAAGCAAGAGACAGAGATGTTGGCCAGGGTGCAGGGTTGTGTGTTGAAGTGGCAGGCAACAAATAGTTCAGGGTCTTTTTTGCGGGTAGAACATAGATGTTCTGCGAAGCAGTCGCCAAGTCTACACTTCGTTTCGCCAGTGTACAGGAGACCACATTGTGAGTAGTGAATACAGTAGACTAGATTCTGGGAAGTGCAGGTGAAGTGTTGTTTCACCTGGAAGTATGTTTGAGGAGGGCTTGCTGCAGTGTCCCAATGCAAGCTGGAGGAACAACACATCATTTTCTGTTTGGGGACCCTACAGCCCTCCGGACTCAATACTGAGTTCAATAATTTTAGGGCCTAAACTCTCCCATGTCCCAGCCCCCCACCCCACACACTAGGCCTTGTTACCACACAGCCTGCCATTACACACCCCCTGTTGTTAGTCACTAACAGTCCCCATTAATAACTACTAACCCTCCCAGCCTGATTATTAGCAACTCCTTTGTCTGTCCAAACGTCATTCTCTCTCTTTGGGCTCTATCTACTGTTTACTCCGTACCCCACCCACCTCCCCATTTTCTGCATGTAAATTGATGTTTTCCCAGCCATAGACAATGGGAACTGCAGATGCTGAAGAATCCAAGATAACAAAGTGTTCTGGAAGAACCCTCTCCCCATCCCCCTCTCTGATGAAGGGTCTCGGCCCGAAACGTCAGCTTTTGTGCTCCTGAGATGCTGCTTGGCCTGCTGTGTTCATCCAGCTCCACACTTTGTTATCTTGTTTTCCCAGCCATCATCAGTTCTGAGAAAGGTCACCAGACCCAAAACGTCAACTCTGTTTTCTCCTTCACAGATGCTGCCAGTCCTGCTGAGCTTTTCCAGCAACTTTGTTTTTGTAACTGTGCAAGTCAGTGGGTTTGTAGTGGATATTGGTGGCCAATCTATCCTAAAATGTCGAGTGAAGGAAGGGAGGGGTCAGAGATGGACCAGGAGAAGGTGATAGCAGGGTGGAAGTTGGAAGCTGGAAGCAAAATTCACGTTTTCCCATTCTGGGTGACTGAGGGAAGCATCATTGAAGTACCAGAGAAAGAGTCATGGGTGGGACTTGAGCAGGACTGGAACAAGGAACTTCCCAAGAACCTTACAAAGAAACAGGCACAATTGTGGCCCATGCTACACTTTTGTTCTGAAGAAAGAATGAGGATTTAAAAGTGTGAGGTGATTCATTTTGGAAGGACAAAACTTGAAAGCAGAATACAGGGTTAACAGAATGATTCTTGGCAGTGTGGAGGAGCAGAGGGATCTTGGGGTTCATGTTCACTGTTCTCTGAAAACTGCCACCCAGCTGGATAGAGTTGTTAAGAAGGTGTATGGTGTGTTAGCTTTCATTAATAGAGGAATTAAGTTCCAAGAGCCGTGAAGTTATGCTCCAGCTACACAAAAGCCTGGTTCGGCCACATCTGGAGTATTGTGTCCAGTTCTGGTTGTCTCATTACAGGAAAGATGCGGAAGCATTGGAAAAAGTGCTGAGGAGATTTACCAGGACGTTGCCTGGAATGGAGTAAAGGTCTTACAGGAAAGTTTGCGAGACCAAGGGCTTTTCTCTTTAGAACGACGAAGGATAAGAGGCTCGATAGAGGTGTACAAAATGATCAGAGGTATAGATAGATTGGGAGCCAGAGACTTTTTCATAGGGTGGAGGTAGCTATTACAAGGTGACATAGTTTTAAAGCGAGTGGATATAGGGGGGACATCAGAGGTAGGTTCTTTACTCAGAGGATGGTAGGGGCATGGAATGCCTTGCCGGAGAGGTTAGTAGAGTCAACCTCATTTGGGGCACATAGCGGCTATTACATAGGCATATGGATGATAGTGTAAGGTAGGGATGATGGTTAGACAGACCTTAGGTTTAGGGTAAAAGTTTGGCATAACATCACGGGCCGAAGGGCCTGTACTGTGCTGTACTGTTCTATGTTCCTTAGGAGAAGTTGTTCAAAGTGAGGACATGCTCAGCCAGGTGAAGGAGGGTGGTGGTGGTGAACAGGGGCAGTTCAAGCTTGTTTTCTAGAAAGAAGCAAAGAGCCCTAAGACCATCCTGATCAGGGATAGACGTGCAAAGGAATTGCATATCCACGGTAAACTGGAAGTGTGTTGTGCCTACAAACTTGAAATTCTGAAACTGACGTAAAGCATCAGAAAAACTGCAGATGTAAGTGAGAAGGAACTGGACAACGGGGAAAAGAAACAAGTCACGGTAGGGAGAGGTGAGTTCTATGGGGCAGGAACAAGTGGAATGTAGGCTCACCATTATCCACTCCTTTGCCTGCTCAGTTACAGTTCTCCCTCTCCGAGCTTTATCTACACCAATCATTTATTCCTTTCTACCCCCATTCATAGCTCCAATCAGTTCTGAAGAATGGTCACTTGATCCAAAACGTTGACTGTGCTTTGTCTCATTAGATGCTGCCAGAATCGCAGAGTTTCTTCAGCTTTTTCTGTTTTTTATTTCAGGTTACCAGCATCCACAATTGTAATGCTTGAAGTGTGATTTGTATTTTTATATTGTGTGAATTAAGAAGGGAGTGACTAGTTCGACGTTTCAGTTCTGACAGTGGTTCTGGGTCTTGCAAGCGTGTATGCGTGCCACCTCCAGACACATAATCCATTCCCCTCCTTTGTCTGCATTCCGCGGGGACCACTTTCTTCAGTACGCCCTGGACATTCCTTCTCTACTCTTAATATCTCCCCAGATCCCCAAGGTACCTTCCAAAGCAACTGGAGAAAGTATCCACCTGCCTGTCTACTCACTACTCAAGGCCCAGGACACATCTTCTGGGTGAAGTAACAATTTCCCTGCATTTCACTCAATGTAGTTTACTGTATTGACTGGTAATAATGTGGTCTCCACATTAGTGAGGGGGCAAAATGCAGACTGAGTTTTGAAGAACGTCTACATTCTGTTGCAAAAATCAACCTGAGCTTCCAGTTGCCTGTCACATTAACACATCACCATGTTCCCTGGCCAACATCTCTGTCTTGGGCTTGCTGCAGTGTTCCAGTAAAGCTCAGCACAAGCTGAAAGAACGCACCTCATTTTCTGCTTGGGGACCCTGTAGGCTTCAGGACTCCATAAGACCATAAGACATAGGAGTGGAAGTAAGGGAATTCTGCCCATCGAGTCCACTCTGCCATTTAATCATGGCTGATGGGCATTTCAACTCCACTTCCCTGCACTCTCCCCGTAGCCCTTGATTCCTTGTGAGATCAAGAATTTATCGATCTCTGCCTTGAAGGCATTTAACGTCCCGGCCTCCACTGCACTCCATGGCAATGAATTCCACAGGCCCACCACTCTCTGGCTAAAGAAATGTCTCCTCATTTCTGCTTTAAATTTACCCCCTCTAATTCTAAGGCTGTGCCCACGGGTCCTAGTCTCCCTGCCCAATGGAAACAATTTCCCAGCATCCACCCTTTCTAAGCCATACATTATCTTGAATGTTTCTATTAGATCTCCCCTCAACCTTCTAAACTTCAATAAATACAATCCCAGGATCCTTAGTCATTCATCATGCGTTAAACTTACCATTCCAGGGATCATCCGTGTGAATCTCCGCTGGACACGCTCTAGTGCCAGTATGTCCTTCCTGAGGTGTTGGGTCCAAAATTGGACACAGTATTCCAAATGGGGCCTAACTAGAGCTTTATAAAGTCTCAGAAGCACATCACTGCTTTTATATTCCAACCCTCTTGAGATGAACGACAACATTACATTTGCTTTCTTAATCACGGACTTGCAGGAAAGCAAGTTAATTTCGAGAGAATCCTGGACCAACACTCCCAGATCCCTTTGTACTTCTGCTTTATGGTTTTCTCACCATTTAGAAAATGGTCCATGTCTGTATTCTTTTTTGCAAAGTGCAATACCTCACATTTGCTCCCGTTGAATTTCATCAGCCATTTCCTGGACCACTCTCCTAAACTGTCTAAATCTTTCTGCAGCCTCCCCACCTCCTCAGTACTACCTGCCTGTCCACCTATCTTCATATCATCGACAAACTTCGCCAGAATGCCCCCAGTCCCTCCATCCAGATCATTAATATATAAAGTGAACAGCTGCGGCCCCAACACTGAACCCTGCGGGACACAACTTGTCACTAGTTGCCATTCCAAAAAAGAGCTTTTTATCCCAACTCTCTGCCTTCTGTCAGATAGCCAATCCTCAATCCAAGCCAGTAGCTCACCTCGAACACCATGGGCCCTCACCTTACTCAGCAACCTCCCGTGAGGCACCTTATCAAAGGCCTTTTGGAAGTCTAGATAGATAACATACACTGGGTTTCCCTGGTCCAACCTACTTGTTACCTCTTCAAAGAATTCTAACTGGTTTGTCAGGCACGACCTCCCCTTACTAAATCCATGTTGACTTATTCTAATCTGACCCTGCACGTCCAAGAATTTAGAAATCTCATCCTTAACAATGGATTCTAGAATTTTACCAACAACCGAGGTTAGCCTAATCGGCCTATAATTTTCCATCTTTTGCCTTGATCCTTTCTTAAGCAAGGGGTTTACAACAGCAATTTTCCAATCATCTGGGACTTTCCCTGACTCCAGTGACTTTTGAAAGATCACAACCAAAGCCTCCGCCATTTCCTCAGCCACCTCCCTCAGAACTCGAGGATGTAGCCCATCGGGGCCAGGAGATTTATCAATTTTTAGACCAATTTTTATCAATTTAGATTTTTAGATTCAATATCAAGCTCAATAATTTCAAGGTAAGTACCCTCTTCCATGTCCTTTCCCCAACCCCACACACCAGGCCTTGATGTCACATGGGCTCCTTTCACCATTGCCAACCCATTTTCGCCTATGGTCCCAATAATGGCCCCCATCAACAGCTTCTCTCTCTCTCCAGCTCACCATAATCCTTTCGTTTGTTTGCCCAACTGCTGTTCTCTCTCTCTCTCTCTATTCCATCTCTATCTATCATTTAATACTTCCCCTTCCAAGCCTCATCTTCAGTATGTACATCAGCCTACTCCCAGCTACTATCGGTTCTGAAGAAGGGTCACTGAACCCAAAACATTGGCTTCACACATGCTGCTGAGTTTACCCGGTCTTCATTTTGTTTCAATACACAGTTCAGTTCACCTTATAAGTATGCAAACAGTACTAACCTGTATCACAAAATGTTTATCACTTCCATATTAATTTGAAAATATCCATAAAATTAAAATCATAAAAATCCATCTAGTTCACTAATACTGTAGTACGATGATAAGAGGGCTTGGGAGACTGCTACACTAATTCTGGACTACAGGAATACTCAATGCATCAGATCAGAGATGAAGGAGGATGCTTCCTGCTGATTACTTGGGCTGGGGTATGCAATTTTAGTTGAAGAAAGTGTCCAAATTTTGAATTTGTGCAAACCTAATTTAGTTTCTGGTGTGCATGAAAGTGGAGTCTGTCGTTGTAATATTTGAATAGTTTTATTTTCAAGCCTCATTAAAACCACCTTAAAATGAATGTCATTAACTTAACTCAGACAGGCCTGCTGTGCTGGGTGCTTATATAAGTAGTCAACTTAGTGCATCTTAGTACTGCATTGCAACTTACAATGCTGGAGTTGAGCATCTTAAAGAGTGAAGCAGAGGAAGGACATAAGTATGTGGATGCTTTTGCCTAAACAAAGCAGCTGATTACTGAATAGCACTGGTGAGTATTTCTAGCCTTTAAAGTAATTGTTTAGAAATATAAGGTTTTTACAGCACGGAAGGAAGCCCTTCAACCCACAGTGTCAGCACTGGCCATTAGATATCCATCTATTCTAAACCCATTCTCCAGCATGTGACCCAAAGCTTTGTCTCTCGTACAAATCATGCTTTCTGGTCGTAGACCCTCCTGCAAGAGAAAACAATCTTTCCTCATTGAGACATAGAGTCACCGAGTTGTTCAGTAAACATCCATGCTGACCAGGTATCCTAAATTAATATAGTCCAATTTGCCAGCATTTGGCCCATATCTCTCCTTTCTTATTCATGTACCCATCCAGACACCTTTTAAATGTTGTAAAGGTACCAGCATCCACCACCTCCTCTGACAGCTCATTTCCATACATACACCACCTTCTGTGTGAAAAGGTCACCCTTAAGTTCCTTTTAAATCCTTCCTCTCTCACCTTAAATGTATGCCCTCTAGTTTTGGACTCCCCCATCCTGGGAAAAAAAATCCTTGGCTATTCATTCTATCCATGCCCCTCATGATTTCATAACCCTCTATACAGTCACCCCTCAAACTCCAATGCTCCAGGGAAAACAGCCCCAGCCTATTCAGCCTCTCCATATTGTTCAAACTCTACAACCTCTGCATCAACCTCATAAATTGTTCAGCACCTTTTCAAGTTTCACAATATCTTTCCTCTAGCAATGAGACCAGAATCGAATGCAGTATTCCAAAAATGGCCTAACCAATGCCCTATAAAGCTGCAACATGACATCCCAACTTCTACACTCAATGCACTGACTAATAAAGGCAAGTGTACCAAATCATTCTTCACTGCCCTATCTACCTGTGGTTCCACTTTCAAGGAGCTATAAACCTGCCCTCCAAGGTCTCTTTGTCCGACAACACTGCCCAAGACCATACCGTTAAATGTATTAATCCTGCCCTGAACTGCCGTACCAAAATGCAACACCTCACATTTATCTAAATTAAACTCCTTGTGCCACTCCTCAGCCCATAAGCCCATCTGATCGAGGTCCTGAAGTACTCTGAGATAATCTCCTTCACTGTCTACAACAACAATAATTTGTGTCATCTGCAAACTCACTCATCATAACTCCTAACCGCACATTCAAATCATTTATATAAATCCAACCTGTTAAGCCACCTTAGAATAAGGGGTCGCCTCTTATTCTGCTGAACTCCAGCATGTACAGATCCAACCTACTGTTGAGACAATCCGTATTTTTCTTCTATTGTTCCCATTTTTGTTTCAGAACTACGCGTTTTAATTGAGAGCTGAACGTTGAACAACAGCTTCTTTTAAAACAAAATGAAACACAAAAGATTTATGTTAGCTGTTAGGATTTGCCCTGAAAAGTTAATGCGGGTTGATTACTGCTCTAAAGACATTCCAGGCAAAAGAGAACAAAGATCCTCGGGGATTGGTAGCTGTTTGGATGTTGAAATAGTCAATCAAGGGAGGACTGGTGCTCCCAGTGAATTACCGAGCATGTTGAAAAAGGAAAACCAAAGGGTGAACTGGCTTTTGACAGAGCTTTTGAATAGGAAGCAGTGTTGCTTTGGAAGCTACAGGGCAGGGCACCTTTTTTTTTTGTTTTGCCCTCTCTAATGGTTCTTCAGTTAAGGACTTGTTGAAGGGCCTGGGAATTCAGAATTCAATCCTGCATGTCTGTAATACAACCCACTGGATTTCATAATTTTTGGTACTCCTTGTTCAAACAGTAATCAAATTGGCAACTTCTGATTCTTTTATTTCTTAAAAATTTATCTTTTAACTGTGACGATCTATCTACGTGAGTACAAAGGTTGGTAGTCAAAGAAAATTGGGCTTGGATCATAGATATTAATTAAATTGCCTTGTAGTTCATCAGTGTTCTGCTAAGATTCCCTACAGTGTGGAAACAGGCCCTTCAGCCCAACAAGTCCAAACCGCCCCTTGGAGCATCCCACCCAGACCCATCCCCCTATAACCCACACACCCCTGAACACTACAGGCAATTTAGCATGGCCAATCCACCTAGCCTGCGCATCTTTGGGCTGTGGGAGGAAACTGGAGCACCCGGAGGAAACCCATGCAAACACGGGGAGAATGTGCAAACTCCACATAGACAGTCACCTGAGATTGGAATTGAACCCAAGTCCCTGGCACTGTGAAGCTGCAGTGCTAACCACTGAGCTACCGTGCCGCCCCAACATAATTAATCACAAATTGCTAATTTTTGATTAACTCAAGCTTGGTATCCTAAGACTGCTAATTTGTCTGGTGAGGAACAACTGAGCAATTTTGAGGGTCATCAAATGTTTTAATTTTACTGCAAATCTAGTGTTAACGACTATGAATTGGCCTGGCTTGCAATCCCTGTGTCATAACACTACACAACCTCTCCTCATAAAAAAACCCTCCGGACCCTGAATCATGCAAGTAAACCTTCCCTGGACTATCTCCAATACCAGTATGTCTTTCTCAGATAAGGAAACCGAACTGTTCATAGTATTCCAGCTATGGTCTATCTAGTATCTTGTATATTTTTCATTAAGACTTCCCTACTATCACACTCTGTGTGAAATAAAGGGCAACAGTCCATTTGCATTCCCTATGACCTGATGAATTTAAATGTTAGCTTTTTGTGATTCACATGAGGTTTCCAAATTCATCTGTGCTGCATCCTTCTGCAGTCTCTCTCTCCACCTAAAATATATTCAGCTCTTCTATTCTTCCAGCTAAAGTACATTACCTCACATTTTCCCACATTATATTCCATTTGCCATCGTCCCTTCATTTAACCTGTTAATATCCCTTTGCGGACCCTGTGTCATCTTCACCACTTACCTCTTCACCTAGTTTTGTGTCATTCACAAACTTGGTACTTGTACATTCACTTCCACCATCCAAGTCATTAAAATGTATTGCAATTAATTATGACTTGAACATTGATCCTTGCAACATGCAACTAATTGCGGGTTGAGTGTTATGTACTCAAAGAATTCTAATCTTCAGGGATAATTTCACCTTCACGAAGACATGCCATCTCTGCTTTATTATATTATGTACTTCTAAATGCTCTGCTATCATATTCTTTATAGTAGGATCCCAATTACAGGTGCTAACTATAGGCAAGTTAGTTTATCTGAATTTTGTTTCTCTCCAAGACACTAGATACGGAGGATAAAACAGAAGTTGCTGGAAAAGCTCAGCAGGTCTGGCTGCATCTGCGAAGAAAAATCAGAATTAACATTTTGGGTCCAGTCGCGGTCATCAATGAAACGGAAGTTGTCAGCCATTATCAAACAACACCTACACAGCAATAACCTGCCTACTGAAACAAAATTTAGGTTCTGCCCCATCACTGAGCTCCAAAACATATTCGGGCCTTGGTGCAAACACTGACAAAACAGCTGAACTCCAGAGGAGAGGGGAGAGTGACTGTAAACACTTCCTCTAAAATGCACAGCTGTGTCAACATTCGGAGGTCATGTAGAGTTGCATTGTCCCCACATAACACCTGGTCTGTCTTTCAGGGCAGAAGCGGTCATGAGCTTGGAATGAGCTGGCAACGGAGCCTTCATGGGACAAAAAAAGGGGTACATTGGGAACTGTTCTTGACTTCAAGATTGTATCTGACCAACTGTAGCATCAATGAGTCCAAACAAAACTGACATCAGTGAAAAGCAAGGACAAAGTTCTACACTGGTTGTAGTCCAACTATTCACAAAGAATTTGTGGGTGTTGGAGGTTGACACATGAAAGCAGAAGGCACAGCCAAGACATCTAATGAGTATTCTGCATTTGTGTTTACTGAAGAAGAATCTGTCCTATGCCCGCTTGCATGAAGCTCCAACAACACTCCAGAAGCTTGACACCATCCAAGAGAAAGCAACCCACTTGATAGGCACCACATTCACAAACATTGACCCCTTCCGGCATTGATGCTCAGTAGCAGCAAAATGTAACATTGACAAGATACACTGCAGAAATTGACTGCTGCAGCCCTGCAAGTTCCCTTCTAAGCCAGTGTTGTGGATCAAAATCCTGGAACTCCCATCTTGACAACATTGTGGGTGCACCTGTACCAGCTGGACCTCAAAGGTTCAAGATGGCAGCTCACCACCACTTTCTGAAGGGCAACTAGGGATGGATAATAAATACTGGCTTGTCCAACAATGCCCACATCCCATTAATAAATAAAAACTTGTCAAAGTGAACAATGTATTAGGTGGTGCTCACAAACAAGGAAGTTAGGAGTAGGGGTATGACATTCAGCCCATTGAGCCCACTCTACCATTCAACATGATCATGACTAATCTTCTCTCTCAACACCTCACTACAGCTCTCTTCCCATACTCACTGACACCTTTAGCCTCTAGAAATCTACTTCAGAAATCTACTTCATTCTTAAATATATTCAGTGACATCACCTCCACAACCCTCTGTGGTAGAGAATTCTAGAAGATCAACATCCTCAGTGAAGAAATTACACATCTCAGTCGAAATGGCCTACTGCATGTCCCAGGACTGTGACTCTTTGTTCTGGAGCTCCCTGATAGAGGAAATATCATCCTTGCATCCAGTCTGTCCAGCTCTATAGGAATGTTATATGTTTCAACGAGATCGCGCTCATTCTTCTAAACTACAGTAAATATGGATCCAGCCCTCCTCATATGACAAACATGCCATTCCACGAAACTGATGAAAATTTTTTGAACTCCCTCTATGGCAATTGTATCTGTTATTACGTAAAAAGATGAGAATTTCACAATACTACAGGTGTGGTTTTGCAAAGGCCCTTGTACAGCTATAATATGGCCTCCTTGCTCCAAACAAAGAAGAGTAGTATTGCACAATAACAAGCCCTTCGGCCCATCAAGCCTGCACCAACACATGACACCTTTCTAAACTAAAACCTTTTGTCTCTACGCAGTCTGCAACCCACTATTCTCTGCCCATTCGTGTATATGACAAGATGCCTTTTTACATTGTTATTGTATCTGCTTCTATCACCTCGTCTGGCAGCACATCCCCTGTGTAAAAAACTTGCCTCTCGCATATCCTTGAACTTTCCCTTTTTCACCTTAAACCTATGTTCCACAGTAACTGACATTTCTACCCTGGGGAAAGGATGTCAACTATCCATATTCATTTTATTCATGGCTCTCTTAATTTTATAAATTTGTACTCAAATTCTCCTTTTGATTTCCCAATTGCTTGCGGCTATTCTGACAAATGTTTACTTGAAACTTTAAACTCTGCTACTCTACACACTGATGCTGCCAGACCTGTTGAGTTTCACCAGCACTTTCGGTTTGTGTTTCAAATTTAAAGCATGCACATTTTTTTTCCTTTTTATTATGCTTGCTGTACCTGCATGCTTGTTTTCAGTGAATGGTTTACGTGGTCCCATTTTACATCAGGATGGGTTGTAAAATGGTAAATGGGAGACATGAGAAAAACAGGCTAAACTTTAAAGTTGATGAGACAGCAGGACCAGAATGAATGCATCCAGAGATACCGAGGGAAAACTGGCCATAATCTTCAATTCTCAAGATTTACTGTCGTGTGCCAAAAGGTTTGGATAACTGACAGACTTCAGAAATGTTCAAAAATAGTTAAAACCAGCAACTATTATTATTCAGACAGTGCTGCAAAACTTTTAGAAACTGTAAGCCTGGAAAAAATTAACAACCACTTGGAGCAAATATGAATTAAGAAAAAGCAGTACTGCTTTGTTAACAGCAGATCATGTTTAGTAACTGAGATTCTGATTTGAGCTTTCTAAAATCAGATGGTTAGTAAGGGAAATACACACGGTTGGTAATGCTTACATGCTTTGAAAAGGATTTAATAACGCAATAGATGAAAAGCCTAGAACCTACCGCTTGCCAGCAAATTTAATGTCCATGGAATAAAAGGGACAGTGCTAAGTACATAATTGCAAAGTGGTGAACAGTTGTTTTCAGGGCTAAGCAAAGGTATACAGTGGGGTTGTCCATTCATTGTTGACCTGGGCTGTTTTTTTTTGATACAATGAACTTTTTATTAACCAGCATCTGTGGGACCAGTAGTTTGCAGTTGATCAAATATTCTGGATAATCAAGAGGTACACATTACTGCAGTAAACCCTGGTCAAAAGAAGCTTCAAAACATCAACATCCCTCAAAGAAAAATCGATGTAAAAACGTCAATACAGCTCCAAAAATCAATCTAAAAACACATAGTAAGTAACAGAAATATAATGCAGTGGATATACGCATCACTGTAATACTTTATTTACAGCATAAACGCTCATTGTGGTAGGTATATTTGAGGTGTATGGTTTTTGCCATCAAAAGTACCAGTTGATAAGGTGCCAGTTAAAAGTTTGCTGTATATACAATTGGCCAGAGTTGAATATGAAGAGGCCCTACGGCCTACCACCAAAGCTACTCTAAATTTACATTAGTCCCACCTTCCAGCACTAGGCCCTGAGCCTTGAACGTTGTGATATTTCAAGTGCTTGACCTAGCACTCTCAACTCTCAGAGAAAAAAATTCCTCCTCATGTCAGTCTTAAATTCATGCTCCCTAATTACAAGATAATGCCAGGTGTTCCTAGAATCTCCCATGATGGGAAACATCCTCTCAACATTTACTCCCTAAATCCATTAAGAATCAATGTTTCAGTATTCTAAATTCCAATAAGCAGAGTCCCAAACTGTTTAATCTTTGCTCATGAGAAAATCTCTCCATACCAGGGATCATTCTGGTGAACCCTCTCCGAACTGCCTCCAATGAAAATATACTGCCCACAGTTCTCCAGATGTGATCTCACCAGCACCTTGTACAGTTGCAGTAAGACCTCCCTACTCTTATGCTTCAATCCCTTTGAAAAAAGGACCAACATTATCCTGATTACCTGCTGCACCTGTGTGCCATCTTTCTGTGTTTTATCTACAAGTATCCCCAAGTCCCTTTATGTTGCAGCTTTCTATAGTTTTTTCTCCATTCAAATAACAAAAAGAAAGAACATACAACATAACAGCACAGCTCAGGCCCTTCGGCCCTCGATGTTGTGCCGACCTGTCATACTGATCTGAAGCCCATCTAACCTACACTATTCCACATACGTCCATATGCTTATCCAATGACGACTTAAACGTACCTAAAGTTGGCCAATCTACTACCGTGTTTTACAATTTTAAAAACATCAAAGAATCCCTACACTGTCAAAACACACCCTTTGGCCCAACAAGTCCACACCAACCTCAGAGCATCCCACCAAGACCCATTCCCCCATAACCCACCTAATCTTCATACACCCCTGAACACTACATGCAATTTAGCATGGCCAATTAACCTAACCGGCATATCTTTGGACCGGGTAAGGAAACCAGAGTACCCGGAGGAAACCCATACAGACATGGGGAGAATGTGCAAACTCCACACAGACAGTTACCTGAGGGTGGAATCGAACCCCAGTTCCTGGCACGTGAGGCTGCAGTGCTAACCGCTATGCCACCATGCCGCCCTAGTACTGTTCTTTTGTTCTCCCTTCCAAAACGAACAACTGACATTTTCACACAATATACTCCATTTGCCAACATTTTGCCCACAAAGTTAAGCTATCAACATCTCTGTAAACTGTCTGTATCTCTCTTGCAACTTGCCTTTTCATCTATTTTTGTACTGTCTGTAAATGTGGCTGCAGTACATTTGTATCCTTCCTCCAAGTCATTTACAAAATGTATATATAAACATCTGCGGTGCCAGCGCTGATCCCTGTGGCATTGTACTAATTACAAAACCTGCAAAAGAACTCCTTGTTCTACTCATTGTTTCCTACCCATTAGCCCATCCTCTATCCATGATAACATACTACCTCCGACACCATGGATATTTTCTAAGATAACAAGGTGAACAGCTGGATGAACACAGCAGGGCAAGCAGCATCAGAGCAGCAGGAAAGCTGACGTTTCAGGTCTCCTCTATCCATCTTCTATCCACCTCCCCCTCTCTCCCTATTTATTTCAGGATCCCATTTCTGAAGAAGGGTCTAGACTCAAAATGTCATCTTTCCTGCTCCTCTGATGCTGCTTGGCCTGCTGTGTTCATCCAGCTCCACACCTTGTTGTCTCGGATTCTCCAGCATTGGCAGTTCCTTCTACCTCTATGGGCTTTATCTCACAACTTAGCCTTTTGTGAAGTATCTTATCAAAAGCTTTCTGGATGTCCAAATACAACAGACCCTCCATCCTGTCTGCTGAGACTTCCTCACAAGACTTAAAAAAATTAATCACATATGATCACCCTTTCATGAAGCCATGCTGACTCTGCTTAATTGGATTATGATTGTCCAAATGTTCTACTATTACTTTCTTAAGACTTGACTCCAAATAATCTCCAACATCAATGTTAGGCTATTTGGTCAGGAATTAGCCATTTTTTTGCCTCCCTCACTTTTAGAATAGAGTGTCACATGGACATATTTCCCAGAATCGAAGAATGTTTAGAAAATTACATCTAATGCATCCACTATCTTCTGTCCCATTTACAATCCCATTTATATTGTCTTGTTACCTAAAACGTTCTTCCTCAGTGTCAATAATCCTGCCAATCTTCATGTCATCTGAAAACTTACTTACCATCCCCACACTCTCATTTACGTCGTTTATATATAATCACAAACAATAAGGGACCCAGCACCAATTCCTGTGATACACCACTAGACACTCCAGTAATACAGAGTTTCCACCACCACTGTCTCCTGCCACAAAGCCAATTTTGGATCAAACTTGCCAAGTGACCTTGTACCTCATATGTTTTTACCTTCTTCATCCATTTCCCATGCAGAACCTTGTCAAAGGCTTTGCTGAAATCCAAATAAATTACATCAAATGCACATCGTCACTTACAGACCTGGTCACCCCTTGACAAATCCAAACAGATTTCTTAGTATGACCTCCCTCTGTCAAAGCTATCTGCCACTCCCTTGGGACTTCCCCTGCAGTCAGAAGAATTAAAATTTGGATTAGAGCCCCTGCAATTTCCTGACTTGTCTCCAACAGCAACCTGAAAAACAAACTGTCCAGACCTAGGGAAATGTCCACTTTTAAGCCTGCCAAAACCCCCAATACCTCCTCACCCCCTATATCAATTTGCTCAAAAATCTCGCAATCTATCTGCCTCAATTCTGTACCTACATCCTCCTCCAAACAAATAACAGCAGTTGTGAAATGCTTGTTTGACACTCTACCAATTTCCTTCAACTCCATGCACAGATTTACCCCATGGCCTCTTTCTCTTGATATACTTGTAGAATATCTTGCGATCCTCCCTAATCTAGTCTGCTGGTGATTCTTCATGCCTTCTAATAATTGATTGCCCGAGTACCCCCTTTCACTATCTATACACCATTAGGGCCTCCTCTGATTTGCTTCCTTTATACACCTTCTTTTGTAAAAGCATATCTTTTCCTTCTTATACAATCCTGAATATTCGTAAACATCCGAGGTTCTGCAGGTTTGTGGCTCCCACATTTCATCCTAAATGGAATATGTCAGGCTTGTACGTTGCCAATTCCATTTTGAAGGCTCTCCAACCCCACTGTTCTCCTATAAATTTACGCACAAGTACTGACTTCATTAGCAAATGCATGGAGTACTGTGTACCAAAGAAGTAAACCCAAGTGTACCATAAACCTTGGGTGAACCAGGGAATCCATTCCCGACTGAGATGTGCAGCATTCAAGTTGGGTGACTCGAACCAATACAGAAAATTCAGATATGACACCCACAAAGTCATCGAAGAGGCCAATAGGAAGTACTGGACCAAGTTAGGGACTTAGACCTACCAAAGAGACTCCGTCATCTGTGGCAAAGCTTAAACAACATTACAGGATACAAAATGAAACAGTGTAAGATGGTGGGCAGTGATACATCCCTCCCTGACACGCTCAATGCTTTCTATGCTTGGTTTGAACAGAATACCACTGGCACCGCGATGCCAGCCCTGACAGGCCTGGACACAATTGTTCCTTCCGTCACTGCTTCAGAAGTCAGATCAGTCTTCCTGAGAGTCAACCTAAAGAAAGCGACAGATCTGGACGGTGTCCCCAGCTGAGCACTCAGATCCTGTGTGGAACAACTGGCTGGGATATTCACCAACATCTTCAACCTCTCCCTCCTACAAACCGAGGTCCCCACCTGCTTCAAGAAGACCACCATCATCCCTGTACCCAAGAAAACACACATAGTGTGCCTTAATGGCTACCTCCCAATAGCTCTGACTTCAAATATTACGAAGTGCTTCAAGAGGCTGGGCATGGCCCATGTCAACTCCAGTCTCCCAACTTGCCTCAATCTCCTAAGGTTTGCCTACTGACATAACAGATCCACAGATCCATAGAGGATGCCATATTCCTAGCCATGCACTCATCCCTGGAACATCTGAACAACAAAGACACCTGCGTCAGACTCCTGCTCATTGACTATAGCTCTGCCTTCAACATCATTATCCCCTCCAGGCTGATCTCAAAACTGTGAGACCTTGGTCTCGACTCCACTCTCTGCAATTGGGTCTCCAGCTTTCTGACCATTAGGCCACAATCAATGAGGATAGGTAACTGTACCTCCTCCACCACAACACTCAACACTGGAGCACCCCCAAAGATGCATCCTCAGCCCCCTACAGTACTCCCTGTACACCTATGGCTATGCTGTCAAATTCTAAATGAAACCATTTACAATATCGCTGATGACACCACTGTAGTGGGATGGATATCTAACAATAAGTCAAACTACAGAAGGGAGATAGAGGGCTTGGTGACATGATGCAATGAAAACAATCTGTCTCTCGACATTGGCAAAACTAAAGAACTGATCATCGTCTTCATAAAGAGAGGAGGAGAACATGCCCCATCTATTTCAACGGAACCGAGGGTGAGAGAGTGAATAGCATCAATTTCCTTGCAGGGATGATAACCGGTGAACTGCACCATTGAAAGCATTCTGTCTGGGTGTATAACAGCCTGGTACGGCAACTGCTCTGGCCATGACCGTAAGAAACTACAGAAGGTGGTGTGCACAGCCCGGACCATCTTGGAAGCCAACCTTCCATCCACAACTCTATTTACATGGCTTGCTGCTGCAGAAAGGCAGCCAATGAGATGTTAATAGGTTAACATCCCATGAAATTTTATGCTCCTCATTCAGGGGTATGTGAACACTGTCTCAACTTACTGCCCAAATTGGATTGTGTGCAAAATATCTGTAGGGGTGTGAAACATTTGTAAAAACAAATGGCATTAAGCTCTATAATTTTTATGGCTCTACCCACACTGCTGCCTACCCCCGTTTCTGCTGAAATGGCCAGGTCAGTGGCCTTTGATCAAGCCAGGCAGCTGTCACCACTTGAAATCGCATCCTGTCGCTATCATACACTTTGTGACGATCAAAGCTGTATCCTGTTCTCAGCTGTAGTAATTGTTTTATGTATCTGCCAATTCCAAGGGTATAAAAGCAGCGACTGTCCCCTATTTGGAGAGAATTGTTCATGATACTCAGCACTCTGTGCCAGATTGCGTACACCAATCCTCCGCAGCTTGTACTTGCTTAATAATAAAGGACTGTGTTTTTGTAACCAGGTCGGTGTCTTGCTCTTGCATCAAGTCCATGAGGGTCTCTGAAAAACGAACCTCACACGAACATCATCAAAGAGTGTTCATACCACGATAATGACCTCCTACAACCAATTCCATCAGGCAGAAAATACACAAACCTGAACACACTTGCAAGTAAGTTTGGGAACAGCTTCTTTCCAGCCGTTATCAGACTGCTGAATGGACTCTAGCCTCAAATAATGTAACCTGTATGCTAGCCATTATCAGACTGTTGAATACACTCTGGTCTCAAGTAACGAAATCTGTATGCCTCTAAGTCCGTTTGATCTGAACAAAGCTTTTCACCGTATTTCAGTACACACAGCAATAAAAAAAAATCAATCAATCAGCTCGCAGTCTATTTTGGCCACATCCTTGGTTATTTTAATAAAATCTGTCTTCCCCAATCCAAAACCCTTTTTTGTAGACCATCTTTTTCTTTTCCATATGAACTTCAAAAGCATGGAATTGTGGTCACTAAAATGCTCTGCCACTGCCATCTGAAAGATCTGTCTGGCTTCATTTCCCAGAATTAGGTCCAGCACTACACTGTCCCTTGTTGGATCTTCTACATGCTGACATAAAAAAGCTTTACCAGATACATCTTAAGACATTTGTTCCCTCTAAATCCTTTCATTATGACAACCCCAATTAATTAATTCTTAAATTCTATCACTTTCAGGGCACAGTCAGATATGCAGTTGAGCACTCTCTGCTTACTGAACAGGTCTAGCTACAAGAGCTGCCCAGATCAAGTCAGTCTGCTTGTTCAACACCCTATCCACTGACTTTAACATCCACTAAATCCACCAATAACCTACCATGGCTGCTACATGCACCAATTACAGGATGTACTGAAATAATTCACAATAATTTGTTTAGCAATACCTATCAGTTCACGGTTTTGGCTGCCCAGAAAGACAAAAGTCAGCAGGTAAACAGGAGAACCACGATCTCCACATGAACATACATTCAAGGTCAGTCTATCAAAACTCTGGAACTCCCTATGAAACGGAACTGCAGGACCAGCTATACCACATGGAGAACTCAAGATCAAGACGGCAGCCCACCATCAATTTTCTAAAATGAAGCAGGTCTGGCAATAAATGCCAGCGTTCCTTGCCATCAATATACAGGGCTGAAAATTAATTATTAACAGACAACAGCCATATGATGTCTCTGCTCAATATGTAAAATAAGGAAATGTCACAACTATATGGCTATTCTAAATACCTGATAAAATGCTGAAAAAAATTGAAAAATTATTTTGTCAGGTACACACCAAAATTGCCACACGCAAAGTAAATTGCGACAAAAATAAAGTAAAACAAACCAAAATTTAAAGGAACATGTCATGAAAACTCAAGAAAATCATGAAAATGTTGAAGGGAAATCATGAAAATGTTGAAATTAGATGTCCACAGCATAAAACCAAAGTTCTACCTGATGGTCCTGAATTTTTCTCCCCACTACTCGGAACGTGTTGTTGCCTGTGTGGTGGTAAATATGTACTCTACTGAACCCAGTTGCTCCACCAGCTGGTACCCACTTCTTATTGCCATCATCGTACACCATAACAGCAGCCCGCGCCTGGCATATGCTTTGTTCACTGCAGAAACAGAGAAAGAAAAGATTAATTCACTTGTTCAGTAGTTTATCAAACAGTTTAGAAACTGTTTAATTGGGTCATCACATCTGAAAACTTTCTATCTCCAATACCACTACTTGAACTGCTTAATTCCTGAATTTTGTTCTTTTTTGTTCAGGTTGGTTAAAACCAGTCTAATTACATATAATTATTAATTAAACTTTTGACAGCAGCAGCAAAACATTTCAAAAATATTGTTTTGTATACACACTAGCAATGCCTTTGTGTGATCTAATTGTCTACATTCGCAGAGTATTTCAAAAGTTACTTACAGACAAAATATCTTAGGTCAAGAATCGTACAATTGATGTCAGGCAAACTGATTGTAGTGTTGGGAAGTAAACTGATATACAAATTAAATTATCTTGATTTATTATGCACATGAACTCTTGGGTTATAGACCATACCAAACCACTCAGCCATACCAAGGAGATAGCAGAGACCTGAAATTTTATCTTATTTGAGGTCAAGTGTACGGTGCTCTGTTCCAGATGTGATTTGATTGGTCAAACTACTAGGCTTTAAGCAAACACACTTTATTCTCTCACCACAGTTAAAATACAAATAAAAGAAGAATAGGTACAACTTTAACTTTATCAAAATATCAAACAAAATAATATTATTTAGCTATACTCATCAACTGTTCCAATACAGCAGCATCTATAAAGATACCCTTAGTAAAGACAAATTCAGCAAGACAGATTTTTCTTACTTGCTATCTCCTCCAGTCCAGGAGAAAGGAAAAACCAGACACATGAATCTTGCAGCAGAGAGTGCCCTGTATCCAGTAGTTTCAACTCTAGAAACTCCACTTTCAGCAACTTGAAGAAAAAACTAAAATTCTGGGTCTACGTGAGCCTGACTCCATCCACTCATGCTTCTTATGTCTCCTTTAAAAATAACCTAAAGCTACTTACTCTGCTTTCCATGGAGTAGATACCTTGACACCAGGTTTAAAACATCCCTCCCCACCCTGCCTCAAGAGAACCAGGATAGATAAATCCCTCTTAAAAGCATGTTAGTCAAATCAACTTTGAAGTTCCTTCATTCTCAACAAGCCATTGAATGTACACAGTTGCAATCAGTTGATTTTTCAGTTTTTAAACAAATATACTTCCTCGCTGTCACTGGAGACGTAGCAAGCATTCTTGATGTTTTCAGAGAGAAATGTGGGCACTGTGGAGGAAGACAGTGCTTTACTTCCCACTCTCCCTAACCCCTACACTTCACTTTTGATGGTTCACACCGTCCATGATGGGCTTTGCATCTAAATCTCTAATTGGTTGCATAAGTATTTACTGGTGATGGTTAATTCTTTCATTTTAAAAATTCTTTTCATTTACTTTGACATGAAAAAGCAGTTGATAAGCACTAAATTACTTCCTTTTTTCCAGTGTTCCAGTCAAAAAGATGAGATTTATAATTGGTAATCTAAGAATTCAAGCTTCAAGTCCTCGTATTGATCAGCCATCCAACGGCTGACTGGGTTTCCTCTGAATAGCAAAGTAACATGCCTTTTGTCACTTTCTTTCAAAATATTCCACATTTTCTCAGTTGATGAGTATGTCATATTTTGACACTGAGCACAGGCCACATCATGAAGGCTCTGCACTTTAAAAATAATCCTAACAACTGATTACTGCAAAGGGAGAATATATAAAAACTACATTCTCTTCATTTCTTTAGTTCTTGCTCAATGAAGCACAGATTTGAAGCTGCAATAAAGCACAACAAATACTAATGTAAAAGGAAGGCATAAGCTACCAGAAAATGTAAGTGATCTAGACTCTACAGTCTCATCCTTAACTCTATAAACTGTGCATGCATTAAAAAGCAGAGAAAATGAGTTTTATTCTTTCCCTAACCAAAGCATGAAAACTCACACATATACAACAAAGAATAAATGCCCAATAAAGTTATCTTATGCAGACAGAAAAGGAAAAGAATGGAAATTTTGAAATGAATCAGCATCTGGGCATTATGCCCAGAATGTGTTACTTGTGTGAGGTCCACAAGGATGGAAATTGTGAAAGTTTTAACAAATACAGCCTCCAAAACTTAAGTTCAATACATTCCTTTCACTTTCATAATTTCTCATGTCTTGCTCTCTTCCAAAGCTGCCTGCTTGTGTTTATTAGATAACAACGTGTAGAGCTGGATGAACACAGCAGGCCAAGCAGCACCAGAGGAGCAGGAAGGCCGACACCCCGGGCCCAGACCCTTCTTCAGAAATGTAGGTCCGAAACATCAGCCCCCCTGCTCCCCCGACGCTGCCCGGCCCGCTATGCTCATCCAGCTCCACACCCCGCCATCCCAGACTCTCCAGCATCCGCAGTTCCCGCCTTCCCTGATTGTCTTTATTACTATGTAATGTGCATCCTTAATACAGCTTTGTCGCCACACAGAAAAATTCCCTGCCAAATGTGGGGGCGGGGAAATGGGGGGGCACGGTTGGGAGCATAGGGAGGTTGAAATCGAACAATTAACTTGCACAAGAAAATACAAACTTCGAGGTGAATTTCTCCTTACTGAGAGCCATCTGCCATCCCACAGAGGTGATGAAAGCAGTGTGATGTGGAAGAAGCTTAGCAGCCCAAGTTATTTATTAAAGGATTGACTCAGTCCAAATAGATCATCAAAAGTACAAATAGACGGATAAAATTAAGATCATGCTGAAAAAACCAGTCGAGTAATTTTATTTCCAGCAGTGACTTCAAAGTTTCACACTTCTTTTTGTCAGCTGTGTGCATTCAGCCACCTTAAAAAAAGTCAACAGTTCACTGTCCTTTTGTGTATGTGCATATACAGTTTTGAATGTTTTTCAATAGGACATTAAAAAATCTCCAGTACTAACTTAGTTCTGGAAAAATAAATATTTCTGCAATAAGGAATCATAAAGCTAAAGTATTAGGGCTTTTACCATTGTGAGAATTATTGATGCTGATTTTTAAAATAATCTCTATTTTAATTAAATCCACAACTTTACTTGTAATTGATGTCAGCTTACTTATGAAGAAACGTTGTTGACTTTTAGGTGTTTTAAATGTTAACCATATTACGTCACTTCAAAACCAGAGCAGAACTATTGCTACAACAGGAGTGAACAAGATAAATCACAAAACTTAAAAACCAGGGACAAATAATTTTGTTCACTTGTCTCAGGGTGTTGCAGTGTGATCATTAATCATTAACCATCCTGTTACAAATGATATAGCCACTTAACTAAAACTTAAGTATGCACAAGTGAAAGCACAGGAAGAAAACACCTGTGGATAGTGAGGGAGAGAAATGCATAATTAAGCATGCAATTTTAAACTGTAGCTCAAAAACTGTGTCACTTTGACATGTCATTAAATCTAGAACTCTGATTTTTTTAGACTTTTTTTTAAACAAAAGCCAGCCTGTGGAGAAAAGAGACAAAATGGGAATGGGAGGACAGGTAAGTGATTGGCAACTCTTCCTTCCCCAGCAAACGTTGTATGCCTTTTCGGTATGGTCATAAAGGCCAACGCGAAAGTGATTGGAAAGATTCTTTCCGTGAACCTAATCAGAAAGAAAAAGGAAACATGTGAGCCTAATCAAAAAGAAAAAGGAAGCATTTCGTGTAGGGGGAGGGGCTCAGATCAGTTCACAGGTCAGCGCAACATCGAGGGCCGAAGGGCCTGTTCTGCCCTGTATTGTTCTATGTTCTAATACATTATTTTTTTGAATTGGTGTCAGAGTTTAAATTGCAAAAATATCCTAAGAATTCGTGCATCCATCGTTGGGAATATTAATTCAAAACTTTATCTGGCAACTTTGTTTAAAAGAAAAAGATTTCCTTTTCTTACAATTACGTAGGTTCTCTTATAACACTACAGTTGAAGTCACTTCGCAAATGAAAAAATAGATTTTGAATGTAATGCATCGAAAAAAAGATTAATATTAATCTTTACTACAGTCCTTTCAATCAAATGCTGATTAGCCCAACTGCTCATTTCAGAATGTGACAGCAATCTGCTGAGAAGGGAAAATTAGCATCACTGCTAGATCATTTCTTGGGTCACGATGAAGTTTGGCCTTCTCGTAAAATAGTGTCTACTTTGCCAGGACACAGATGTAGCCAAGTCACTGAGTATAAAAGTTGTTAAGTCATGTTGTAGCTGTAGTTAGGCCATATTTGGAGTGTTGTGTACAGTTCTGGCACCATACTACAGGAATAACTTTCTAATATAGCTTTGGAGAGGGTGCAAGATACTTCTGTCTGGATTGGAGTGTATTACCCATAAGGAGAGATTGGACAAACTTGGATTGTTTTTGTTCAAGATTCAGAGGCTGAGGGGTGACCTAATAGTATATAAAATTTAGGTTGATGGTCAGCATTTTTCCCCGGGGGAAAATTTCAAATATTAGGGGGCTTAGATTTAAAGTGAAAGGGGAGAAGTATCAGGGTGATGCGCAAGGAAAGCTTTTTACAGAGGGTCATAGGTTCTTGAACGCACTGCCGGGGCAGTGGGTAACAGAAGCAGATATGTTAGCAACGTTTAAAAGGCATTTAGACAGACATAAGAACGAACAAGGAACAGAAGAATATGGATCATGACCAGGCAGATGGAATTAGTTTAGAATGGCACCTTGATTGGCACAGACGTGATGAATTCATTGCCACAGAAAGCTGTTAAGGCCAGATCATTCAGTGTATCTAAGACAGAGATAGATAGGTTCTTGATTGTCATGGGGATAGAGGGTTACAGGGACAAAATGGAAGGATGGGTTGAGAAACTTATCAGCCATGATTGAATAACTGAGCAGAGTCGATGGGCCAAACGGCCTAATTTCTGCTCCAATGTGTTATGGCCATAGGGCCTATTCCTAGGCTGTGCTGTTCTATATTTATGTTCTAAAAACAATCAACCAGTTACTAATGTCTTTTAGGGAAGGAAACTGTATGTCCTTTCCAGGTGTGACTTATAATCAATTTCATACCTACAGAAACATGGTTAACTCTTCCCTGAGACATGAACTGGCAAAAAAACAGTCTCAGTTCTATCAAATCATTCCAAAATTAGCTGAAAAAAAAGGCAGAGGTATAAACAGTCTAAAACAGCTTCAACAGCACAGAAGAGTTTAATAGGCTATTGGAATGTTGTGTTTTTATATCTAGAAGTTTGGGAGAAACGCACCAGAGATGGCACCACAATGATAAAGAGTCAAAAGGGAGCTGCTCTGGGAACGATCAACGTTAACTCTATATCCCAGATTTATCGAAAGCAGAGGAAATGTATTCTTCTAGAAGAAAAAAAAACATAAGTGCATGTGGGATTCCATGGGTGAATTAAGACAGAAGGGCTCAAATAAAGGATTGGGGAAGAGGCAGCTATTATGTACAGAAGAGAAAGACATATGAGAAAATACAAAGAGATTAGAAAAAATGTAAAAGGAAACAGTAAGACAAAACCAATGATGAAATTAAAGCATGTGAGAACATAAAACAAAAACAGTTAAATATTTTATAGTTGTCAACTAAAAGGAAGGCTGTAATTGGAATTGGACCAGTATGAAATGGAATGGATAATACCAAGGTTAGTTACAGCTGACAGAAATGTTAAAGTGTTATTCCCTTTTAGTATTCACCAAGGAGACAGAACAGGTGAACCTGGCATGAAAGATGAAATGATTAATAAATTCATTTAATTTTTTTTAGATGACATATTCAGTAAACAAGATAAACTCTAAAGGACAAAATTTTTAGTCCAGATAGACTGCGTTCATGTCAAAATTGAGGCAAGAGACAAAAGCGACATTACCATTCATAAATTCGTTAGAAAAAGATACAGTGCCAGAGCACTGACAGATTGCAATGAAATATAATACAATTCAATATAGCACAGGAACAGGCCTTTCAGACCACCATGTCTGTATCAATTCCTGGTTCTTATTTACACCTACTACTTGTGCATGTAATTCCTACATTTAAAAAAGCAGATAGAACATAAGAACTAGGAGCAGGAGCAGGCCATCTGGCCCCCCCAGCCTGCCCCACCATTCAACAAGATCATGGCTGATCTTTTTGAGACTCAGCTCCACTTACCTGCCCATTCACCGTAACCCTTAATTCCTTAACTGTTCAAAATTTATCTAGCCTTGCCTCAGAAACATTCAGCGAGGTAGCTTCAACCGCTTCACTAGGCAGGGAATTCCACAGATTCACAACCCTTTGGGTGACGAAGTTCCTCCTGACCTCAGTCCCACATCTGCTTCCCTTTATTGTGAGGCAATGCCCTCCAGTCTTAGTTTCACCTGCTAGCGGAATCAACCTCCCTGCCTCCACCTTATCTATTCCCTTCATAATCTTATGTTTCTATAAGAAACATTCTTCTGAATTCCAATGAGTATAATGCCAGTCTATGCAGTCTCTCCTCATAATCCAACCCTCTTAACTCTGGAATTAACCTAATGAATCTCCTCTGCACCCCCTCCAGTGCTAGTATATCACTTCTCAAGTAAGGAGACCAAACTGCACAGAGTCCTCCAGGTGTGGCCTCACCAGGACCTGACACAGCAGCAGCATAGCCTCCCTGTTTTTAAACTCCATCCCTCTAGCAATGGCAGACAGAATTCCATTTGCTTTTTTAATTACCTGCTGCACCTGTAATCCTACTTGTAGCGATTCATGCACAAGGACACCCAAGTCCCTCTGCACAGCAGTGTGCTGCAATTTTCTTTAATCATTTAAAACATAGGCCATTTTACTGTTATTCCTACCAAAATGGATGGCTTCACACTTATCAACATTATACTCCATCTGCCAGGCCTTTGCCCACTCACTTAGACTATCTATATCCCTCTGCAAACTTTCAATGTCTTCTGCACACTTTGCTCTACCACTCACCGTCGTGACATCTGCAAATTTTGACACACCACGCTTAGTCTCCAACTCCAAATCATCTATGTAAATTGTAAACAATTGAGGTCCCAACACTGATCCCTGAGGCACACCACTAGCCACTAACCACCAACCAGAAAAACACCCATTTACCCCTACTCTTTGCTTTCTACTGGTCAACCGGTCCTCTATCCATGCCAATACATTACCTGTAATACCATGCAACTTTATCTTGTGTCGCAGCCTTTTGCATGGCACCTTGTCAAATGCCTTCTGGAAATCCAGATACACCGCATCCACTGGTTCCCCACTGTCCACCATGCAAGTAATGTCCTCAAAGAATTCCACCAAATTAGCTAAACATGACCTATTCTTCATGAACCCATGCTGGGTGTTCCCAATGGACACAATTTATGTCCAGGTGTCTTGTTATTTCTTCCTTAATGACAGATTCAAGCATTTTCCCACTACCAAAGATAAGCTAACTGGCCTATAGTTACCTGCTTTTTGTCTACTTCTGTTTTTAAACAGTGGTGTCATATTGGCAGTCTTCCTATCTGGGGGAACCACCCAACAGTCCAGTAAATTTTGGTAAATAATTACTAGTGCGTTTGCTATTTTCCCCACCACCTCTTTTAGTACCCTGGGATGTATTTCATCAGGGCCAGGAGACTGGTCTACCTTTAGCCCCATTAGCTTGCCCAGCACTGCCTCCTTCGTGATAATGATAGTTTCTAGGTCCTCACCTGCTATAACCTTCTTGCCATTAGTTTTTGGCATGTTATTTCTGTCTTCCACAGTAAAGACCGACACGAAATAACTGTTTAATGTCTCGGCTGTTTCCTCATTCCCAATTATTAAATTGGCCTTCTTATCCTCTAAAGGACCAATGTTTACCTTGACCACTCTTTTACGGCTTACATATTTATAGAAACTTTTGCTGCCTGTTTTTATATTCTGAGCTGGTTTACTCTCATAATCTATCTTACTTTTCTTTATAACTTTTTTGTGGCTTTCCGTTGGCCTTTAAAGATTTCCCAGTCTACTGGTTTCCCACTACTCTTTGCTTTTTTGCATGTGTTTTTTTTTCAATCTGATACTTTCCTTTATTTCTTTGACATGCTTGGCTGGCTCTCTCTTTTCTTACAGTTCCTCCTCATCACTGGAATATACTTCTGCTGAGCACTGTGAAAAATGGTTCTGAAAGTCCTCCACTGTTCCTCAATTGACCCACCATAAAGCTTTGAACACATCCAAGGAATTATTGGCCAGTCAGCTTCTCATCAGTAATGAAAAAGGAGTAGATTCTTTAGTAAAGATAAGAATAGAACATCTAGCAATGAGAAATATAAGAATGAATAGCTCAAAAAGGAAAGTCTCTTGCTTGAACAAACTGAATGAGTTGTTTACAACAGGAAGAGCAGACAATGGTAATGCTGCACAGGTAATTTATCTAGGTTTCAAAGTGCCTGCAATAAGGTGCTCCATAAGAGACAAATGAATAAAATCAGAGAAGGTGTAATCCGTGAGAAATGACAGAACAGCTTGCTGGCAAACTACCATTCAGAAAGCAAAGCACTGGAAATAAAGGGTGCCTTTTTTCCCCCAAAGTGGCATAAAATGTCAGGAAATGAGATTTCACAAGGATAAGTGGATAGACGTTTAGAGTTATAGAGTCATAGAGTAATACAGGAAGGAAACAGACCCTTCGACCCAAATTGGTCCACGCTGACCATAGTGCCTACTCAGCTAGTTCCAATTGCCCACATTTGGTCCATATCCCTCCAAACACTTCCCATTCATGTATCTATCCAAATGTTTTTTATATGTTGCTATGGTACCTACCTCAACCACTTTCCCTGGCAGACCATTCCATATATGCATGACTCTCTGCATGAAGAATTTGCCCCTCAGGTCTTCTCACCTCAAACCTATGCCCTCAAGATTTCCATTCCCCATTCCTGGGGGAAAAAAGACTATATGCATTCTTCCTATCTATGTCCCTCATAATTTTATATACCTCAATAAGGTCACACTTCATTCTCTTACATTCCAAGGACTAAATTCCTAACCTGGCCAACCACTCCTTACAACTCAGGCCTAGTAGTCTTGGCAACATCCTCGTTAATCTTCTTTGTACACTTTCCAGTTTAACAAAATTTTCCTACAACAGGGTGACCAAAACTGTACTCAATGCTCCAAGTGCGGCCTCACCCACAATTTATGAAATGATTTATAACATCCCAACTCCTAAACTCAATGCCTCAACAGATGAAAGCCAGCATGCTAAATTCCTTCTTCACCACCCTATCCACCTGTGATGTTACTTTCAATGAACTATGTACTTGTACTCTCAGCTGCCTTGTTCCACAACACTCCTCAGGAACTTACCATTTACTGTATAAGTCCTAGATAACAAAGTGTGAAGCTGGATGAACACAGCAGCCAAGCAGCATCTCAGGAGCACAAAAGCTGACGTTTCGGGCCTAGACCCATGGGCCTCCTGCAGTGCCACAATGATGCCATCCGAAGGTTGCAGGAACAGCAACTCATATTCCACTTGGGAACCCTGCAGTTCAATGGTATCAATGTGGACTTCACAAGCTTCAAAATCTCCCCTTCCCCCACTGCATCACACAACCAGCCCAGCTCGTCCCCTCCACCCACTGCATCACAAAACCACCCCAGCCTGTCTCCACCTCCCTAACCTGTTCTTCCTCTCACCCATCCCTTCCTCCCACCTCAAGCCGCACCTCCATTTCCTACCTACTAACCTCATCCCACCTCCTTGACCTGTCCGTCTTCCCTGGACTGACCTATCCCCTCCCTACCTCCCCACCTACACTCTCCTCTCCACCTATCTTCTTTTCTCTCCATCTTCAGTCCACCTCCCCCCCTCTCCCTATTTATTCCAGTTCCCTCTCCCCATCCCCCTCCCTGATGAAGGGTGTAGGCCCGAAACGTCAGCTTTTGTGCTCCTGAGATGCTGCTTGGCCTGCTGTGTTCATCCAGCTTCACACTTTGTTATCTTGGATTCTCCAGCATCTGCAGTTCCCATTATCTCTGTATAAGTCCTATCTTGGTTTCACTTTCCAAACTGCAAACCCTCGTACTTACCTTGATTGAACTGCATTTGCCAACCCTCAGTTTTCAATAACCTTCCTCGCTATCAATGATACCTCCTAATTTTGCATCATCTGCAAACTTACTAATCAAGCCTTGGAAATTCACATCCAGATCATTTATATAAATAACAAATTACAAAGGTCCCAGCACCGAACCCTGTGGCATACCATTGGTCACAGGTCTCCAGACTGAGAAACAACCTCCAACCATAACCCTCTGTTTCCTACCATTGAGCCAATTTTGAATCCAATTAGCTAGCGCTCCCTGGATCCCACACGACCGAATTTTCATGACTAATCTGCCATGTGAGACCTTGTCAAAGGCCATACTAAAGTCCATTTAACAACATCCACTGCCCTACCCTCATCTATCCTCTTGGTTAGCTCTTCGAAAAATTCTAAAAGATTTGTCATACATGACTTCCTACGCACAAATCCATACTAACTATCCAAATGGTAGATGATCCTGTCCCTCAGCATCTTGTCTATTAACTTGCCTACCACTGATGTCAGGCCCACTAGCCTGTAGTTCCCCGTCTTGTCTTTGCTCCCTTTCTTAAACAATGAAACAACATCAGCCACCATCCAGTCTTCTGGAACTACAGTGGATAAAATGAAGCAAAAATCTCTGCAAGGGCCTCTACAATTTCTTCCCAAGCCTCCCACAATGTCCGAGGATGGACTTGGCCAGGCCCAGAGGATTTATCCATCTTAATGCGCTTTAAGGCTGCGAACACTTTCTCTCTTGTAATATTTATGCAGTCCAAAACGTCCCCACTTATTTCCCTTATTTCCTTAGCATCCCTGATTCTCTCCTCAGTAAAAACATTTAGGAAAAATGTTCATTAAAAATCTTCCTCATCTCCTGTGACTCCACACATAGACGGCCATGCTGATCTTTCAGGGGACCTACTCTCTCCCTAGCCACCCTTTTGCTCTTAGTATAACTATAAAACCTCTTGGGATTCTCTTTCACCTTATGTGGCAGATCTATCGCATACTGTCTTTTTGGTCTTCTGATTTCCCCCTGCGTGTGCTCCTACACTTTTATAGTCATCAAGGGTTTCACTTGAGCCCAGTACCTTAAACCCAATGCATCCCACCTTCTTTTACCTGACCAGAACCTCAATATCCCTTGTCAGTCAGGAATCCCTAAACTTGCTAGCTTCTCCCTTCAGCCTAGCAGTGACATACTGTCCTTGGACTCTTGATATCACACTTTTAAAAGCATCCCATTTGAGAGTCATTCCAATTCCTTCCAACAGACTCACCCAATCGATCTCTGCTAGATCCTGCCTAATAGCCCCAAAATTGACCCTGTTTCAGTTTAGCCCCTTAACCTGTGGCCCTGTCTTTTTCCATAACTTTGTTAAAACTAAGAGTGTTATGGTCACTGGACCCAATTGTTCTTCGACTGACACTTCTGTCACTTGCTCAACCTCGTTACCTAAGAGGAGGTCTAGTGTGCACCCTCTTGAGAAGGGCCCTTTACATATTGATTTAGGAAACTTTCTTGGCCACATTTGACAACTTCCACTCCATTCAGGCCTTTTACATTCTGAATGGCCCAGTCAATAGACAGAAAATTAAAACCTTCAACCAATACTACTCTGCTTTCCCTACAGGTATGTGCAATCTCTCTACATATCTGCTCCTCTTGTACCCGCTGGCTGTTTAGGGGGTTTATAACAGAGTGACCATCCCTTTCTTGTTTCTAAGTTCTAACCATACAGCCTTATTTGATGACCACATAAGAACATCCTCTCTAGTTATTATGTCCTCCTTTATCAAAAGGGCAACTCCCCCTCCTCGCTGACTTGTAGTTCTGTTATGCCTGTAGCTTCTACATGCTGGAACACTGAGCTGCCAGTCCTGCCCACCCTGCCCTTCTCTCAACCATGTTTCTGTTATGGCTATAATATCCCAGTTCCCAGAGCCAATGCATGCTCTGAGCTCATCTGCCTTACCAATCGGGCCTCATGCGTTCAAATAAATGCAATTTAAACCAAAAGTCTTTTCACAATTTTTGTTCACAATTTGCAGTAAGAATTTGAAGTCTTAAAAATTCTTGCAAAACACAATTTCTAATTTTGGGGTAGATTTTAGAAAATTACAAGTGAACACAGATAATCTTGCATGAGCAACAAATAATTTGAGAGGGAGAAAGGTGGCACTCAGTACAATGTAATTGCACATTAGACTTAATAGTTCAGACACCCGGGTCATAAAGCTTTGGCAATTTAGATTCAAATCCCACTGGTACTGCTGGAATTAAAAATTACTTCATAAATCTGGAACTGAAGAGAAAAGATCTCTCTGTAATTGTCAGCATGAAATCACTGCCAATTATTGAAAAAAAATTCATCTGACTCCAAGATGCCCTCTGAAGCGACCAAACAAACCATGCAGTTGCATACAACCATCACAAAATCTAAAAGGATTGAAACTGCTGAGATCAACTGACACTGACAGTGGATCTATGCCACATTGACTGATGCAGTTCAAGGCTGTAGCTGACCATCACCTTGTCAAACAATCAGAGATCGGCAAAAAAAATGTTCCTCTGACTTCACGTCCCATAAATATATTTTTATTTTTAAGTATGGGGCAGAAAGTAGGAATATCAGCGTGGTCACTTACTACTTAGAAGGTGAAAGTGTCAATGAGAAAGATCAAAGTAGAAATGTATTACAGTCTTATATAATGTACAAGAGGTCCTTTGATGCATCGAGGCTACACTGGCAAAAACTACTCTAAATTTACACAAGTCCCATTTTCCAGTACTTGGTCCATTGCGTTGAATGTTATGATGTTTTAACAGCTCATTGAAATACTTTTAAATGGTTGTGAGGTTACCCACCTCAATACCCTGTCGTGCATTCCAGAATACCACCAACCTTTGGATGAAAAACTCTACAGTACATCCATGAGACTGAGAGTTACATGAATAGCAGCTTTTAGACATCACAGCTTAAGGATCTGCAGTCGATGAAGAATAAAGGGAGGCAGGCAAGTACTCAGGAAAGCTCCAGAGGCCATCTCACTCAAAGAAAGATTTTCTGTTAGAAAACAGTGAGAATGACTGTTACACTGGAAAGCTACATAACTGAGCTACATCTACATAACTGAGGGAGCAGAAAGAGACAGAGATCAGTCTGGGTAGGAAATTCAATAGTGAAGGGCATAGATGTAACTCTAGGCAAGTGTGTTGCCCCCTGGGGCAAGGGTCATGGCGTTACTTAACAGCAACATGGCATTCTGAAGAGGGTGGGTGAATAGTCAGAGACTGTGGTTCATATTGGGACCAATTAATAGGTTGAAAGAGGGTTGAGATCCTGCAACAATTTAAGGAGTTATGTAGCAGATTAAAAATCAAGATTTCAAAGGCAGTAATCTCTGGATTATGCTTAGTACCATATGTAGTGAGTACTGATAAAGGTAAATTGGTGAATGTATGGCTAAAGAGTTGGATTAGGAGGGAAACCTTTAAATTCTTAGATCACTGGGTTTGTTTTTGGGAAAGGTGGGACCTGTACAAGTCTGCAGGATTGAAACAGAACAGAACCAACATCCTTGCATGAGACCATTGCAGAGGGTAACCATGTATTTACCATGGCTAATCCATCCAGTCTGCATATCGCTCGACTCTATGGGGAAATTCCAACTAACGTGCACATCTTCAGAGGGTTGGGTGTGGACTCAACTGGATGAATGGCCTGCTTCCACACTGAAGGGATGCTATGATTCTAATTTGGCCAATTTTGTTATTACCTTTTATTTATTCCTTAATTGTGTTTGTTTGCCTATCTGTCCCTGGGCGAATGGGGCTGAAAACAAACATTATTGGGTTTAAATCATTGGCATTAATGAGATTGTTTTTACTTTTTTTCTGCTGAAGTTGTGAATAAGTTGCTAAATCTTTTGTTTAAGCTACAAACCCAGAGTCTAGAATTCATAATGCAGAGTCTGTGATCAGTGATTCAGAAATGTCTGGTTAGGAACTACTGGCGTCAATTTTGAGGGTCTTTGAAAGTATTGATTTTACTGTGTTGCAAATACAGAGGTAAAATGGCTGATTTGGTTAATCTATCTGTCTCCATGTCATAACAATAATACGGTAACTTTTTACTCCCTCCACCACTAATGCACAGTACTAGCAATGTGTACCACGAAGCCAGCAGTCCATTTTTAATGCAGAGAGCGGCGGGAACTGGGCGGAAGTGAAGTCGGAGCAGAGAGGCAGTTGGGAAGGTGAGTGATTGCGATTTAAGCATTTTGTAAAAGTTAACTAAATAAGTAGCAATGGCTCGACAGGTGATGTGCTGTAGCTGTATGATGTGGGAGCTGGCTGATCTCATTGTGAACGGCAGCAACCACATCTGTAGTAACTGTTGGTTGCTGGAAGAACTCCAGATCAGAGTAAATGATCTGGAATCTGAGCTTCAAACTCTGCGACACATCCGGGAGGCGGAGAGTTACCTGGACACTTTGTTTCAGGAGGCAGTCACACCCAGTAGATTAAGTAATTCAAATTCAAAAAATGTTCAGGGTCAACAGGGTGTGACTGTAAGTGAGGCAGGTAGGGGGATTCCAAGTTCAGGAGTGCAGGAGCCTCAGCCCTTGACCTTGAGCTACAGGTATGAGATTCTTGCTCCCTGTACAGTTGAGGAAAAGGATTGTGGACAGGATGAGCCAGCTGACCACGGCACTGTGGTGCAGAAGGTAATTCAAGAGGGGGGAGCAAAAAGACAGGTAGTTATAGGGGATTCTATAATTAGGGGGACAGATAGTATCCTATGCAAGCCGGATCGGGAGTCCCGCATGGTGAGTGCCTGCCCGGTGCCAGGGTGCGGGACATCTCTGACCGGGTTGAAAGGATATTGGAGCGTGTGGGGGAGGATCCAGTTGTTGTGGTCCACGTTGGGACGAACAACATCGGCAAGGCTAGGGTAGAGGATCTGTTCAGGGATTATCAAGCACGAGGAAAGAAATTGAAGTACAGGTCCTCGAGGGTCATCATCTCCGGATTACTGCCCGAGCCACATGCCAATTGGCACAGGGAAAAGAAAGTTAGGGAAGTAAACAAGTGGCTAAGGGATTGGAGTGGAAAAGAGGGATTCCATTTCATGGGGCATTGGCATCAGTTTTGGAACTGGGGGGATCTGTACCGATGGGACGGTCTCTACCTGAACCGATCTGGAACCAGTGTTCTAGTGAAAAGGATAAATAGGGTTGTCAGTAGGACTTGAAACATCTGAGTTGGGGGGGTGGGGAGGGAAAGTGAAAGCGACAGGGAGTATGGAGTTAAATGGAAAGATAAGTAGCAGGATAGCATGTGTACAGGTGGGTTTAAACTTGAGGTAGACTAGGAATACAGCAAAAAGGAAGGATAACTTAAGACATCTTAGGATTTCCAATAACTCTAATAATGATATGAAAGTTAACATTAAGGCACTTTACCTAAATGCTCATAGTATTCATAACAAAGTAGATGAATTAACAGCACAAATCCTCTTGAATAATTATGATGTGGTAGGCATCACAGAGACATGGTTGCAGGGAGCTCAGGACTGGCAGTTAAACATCCAAGGATTCACAACTTATCGAAAAGACAAGGAGGTGGGCAGAGGGCGTGGGGTTGCCTTGTTAGTTAAGAATGAAATTAAATCTACAGCACTGAATGACATAGGATCAGAGGATGTGGAGTCTGTGTAGGTGGGGTTGAGGAGCCACAAAGGCAAAAAAACCATAATGGGAGTTATGTACAGACCTCCTAACAGTGATCAGAGCCAGGGGCGCAAGATGCACTGGGAAATAAAGAGGGCATGTCAGAAAGGCAAGGTCACAGTGATCATGGGGGACTTCAATATGCAGGTGGACTGGGTGAATAATCTTGCCGGTAGATCCAAAGAAAGGGAATTCATGGAATGTTTACAAGATGGCTTTTTGGAACAGCTTGCGATGGAGCCCACAAGGGAGCAGGCTATTCTGGACTTAGTGCTATGCAATGAGCCAGACTTTATAAAAGATCTTCAAGTAAGAGAACACTTAGGCGGCAGCGATCATAATATGGTAGAGTTCAGTCTGCAGTTTGAAAGAGAGAAGGCAAAACCAGACGTAATGGTGTTACAGTTAAATAAAGGTAATTACAAGGGCATGAGAGAGGAATTGATGAAAATCGACTGGAAGCAGAGCCTAACGGGAAAGACAGTCGAGCAACAATGGCAGGAGTTTCTCGGTGTAATTGAGGACACAGTACAGAGGTTCATCCCAAAGGAAAGAAAGATTATCCGGGGTGGGATTAGACAGCCATGGCTGACAAAGGAAGTCAGGAAATGTATCAAAGAAAAAGAGACAGCCTAT
Organism: Stegostoma tigrinum; assembly: GCF_030684315.1. Classification (NCBI taxonomy): domain Eukaryota; kingdom Metazoa; phylum Chordata; class Chondrichthyes; order Orectolobiformes; family Stegostomatidae; genus Stegostoma; species Stegostoma tigrinum. The sequence continues at coordinate 3,814,616 of NC_081357.1, forward strand.
AAAGTGGCCCAGAGCACAGGGAAATCAGAAGATTGGGAAGGCTTCAAAAACAAACAGAGGATAACAAAGAGAGAAATAAGGAAGGAGAGGATCAAATATGAAGGTAGGCTAGCTAGTAATAGTGGAAGACATGGGTAGTATGCCAACAATTAAGGAGAGTCTGGGGGCAGAGTTGAGTATGGTAGGCATTACAAAAGAGCAAATGCTAGAAAAGCCAAAAGGTCTAAAAATTGATAAATCTCCTGGCCCCGATGGGCTACATCGTCGAGATCTGAAGGAAGTGGCTGAGGAAATAGCGGAGGCTTTGGTTGTGATCTTTCAAGTCACTGGAGTCAGGGCAAGTCCCAGATGATTGGAAAATCGCTGTTGTAACCCCCTTGTTTAAGAAAGGATCAAGGCAAAAGATGGAAAATTATAGGCCGATTAGGCTAACCTCGGTTGTTGGGAAAATTCTAGAATCCATTGTTAAGGATGAGATTTCTAAATTCTTGGACGTGCAGGGTCAGATTAGAATAAGTCAGCAAGGATTTAGTGTAGCCCTAAATCAATGTCTTTTTTTTAAAAAACACTACAATTCCCTCTTTTTGAAGTTACATAATACGAATAATACACCTTCACATTTGAGAAAGTACTATTCGTGTTTTTTTTGCCCAAACATACTTTTCAAAGAATATTATCTCAAATCACATGATAATGTCATAAAGTGGAGGTTGACCCTCATCCCAAGACCTAAAACCAAAACACCCAAAGAGAAGCACCTCGCCCCATAATCTGTAAAAGAGAATGTGAGAAGTGGTGTAACCTGCCTTTCAGCAATGTCTAGTAGTTAATTAAAATAAAATAAATCACTTTAAAATCAACAAGTAACAATTTATTTATCTAACTCTAACAGTGAACAAATTAATGGAACTATTAACAAACCAAATAAATCCCTTCTAACTATTAATTATTCCCAAATAAAGCAAAATTCTAATAGTATGCTTGTATATCCAAGAAACACAAGTTCTGTTTGCATATTTTAAAAAAATTCAGTCTCTAGAAATTACAGCCAGGTTACATGTCTTCTGGAATGTTCTATACCTTCTCTGTCGATTCTTCAATTGGTACTGTTGTTATTTAGATGATGCTTTCCCTAAGACATAGAGGAAGCTGAGGGAGCCAGGGATTCTCTCTTGACAGCTGAGGACCATTAGCTCTGGCAGATGGCAGCTAGGTCTGGGGTCTTTGTCCAACTGCCCCTTCTTTTTATACCTTTGATGACATATAAATATTTCTTACAATAGGATTGGTCCTATGTTGTCAAACCATCAGACGTTAATAGGTCTTTGATATGTAAGTAGGTGGTTCAAATTGATTGACTAATTCAAAATCCTGTTGTCTCGGTAAAAAGGACTGCTGTTTGGCCTGCTAACTGTACAGCCTCTTGATACAAATGTTTCAATTTGGGTTCTCTTTGTGTTCTTGCAAACTTTCAAGCTGCCACTCAAGGCATTCATTTTAAATTTCTAAACACACTATGTTTTAAAGGGACCACGCAATGCTTTTACCCCCTAGCAATTTACAAACCCCAAATTCTAATTTCTAGCCTCCCAATCTACAAGTGCTCTACACAATTTGCAACAATAATATGTTAAATATGATTTCAGAAAACAGTGAGAATCCCTGGTATAAAAACTAATTGTAATCCTATTATTATACATTGTACAGAATTCTAGACTACATTAGGTATTTGCTCAGTACATGTGTCTCTAGGTGCTTCTCAGTAAATATGACACTAATTGTATCAATTCAACAGCCCGTCACTATTCAGGTAGTGCAGTAAATTTAAGTCAAAGGCTAGCAGTCGCTGTGGATTTCCTAAGTAGAACCACACATGTAGCAATTCTATTCCATCTTCCTGTACTGATATAAACCACACATACTAATGAACCAAATCAACTCAAAGCTGTGAATAATACTCTGAAATCACATATGAATTGAATTAATCAAACAAACAAGGCCATGTGAGAGTTGCTATTTATACAATACACTGTCATTAGATGTATAATGTTCATATTACCTGATCGGCTTCAAAAATGTACATTCATTTAGTCTTCACTAGAAATTATGTTTGAAGTATTATTTAATATAGAACAAAATTAAAGTATTACGGTTTGAAATAAATAATTTTTCCTTTATTGCTCAAATACAATCTAAAAATGGACGAGTCTTATAAATTGGCTAAAAGACCAGGTCGGAAGCTGGGCATTCTGTAGTACATATCTCACTCCTGACTCCCAAGTGCTGCCAATAGCCTTCAAAGCTGGCCATGAGTATGATCTAAGGCTCTCCAACTGTCTGAACAATTGTACCTCCTCCAATACCCGAGAATCGACGACATCCATTAAAAAACAACCTGCTTGACGAACATCCCATCTACCAATTTCAACATTTAATTCTTCCACCATCAGTCACAGCTATACCAACCACAAACTGAGCACAGCAATTCACTAGGACTTCTTTGACAGCACATTTTAAACACTCAACTTCTACAACAAGAGGGCAGGAGCAGCAGATACAAGTATATCCTGTTCCTTCACCATCACCATGTCAAAATTCTGGACCTTCCTTCCTAACAGCACCTTGGGAGTACATACATATGGGCTGCAATAGTTCAACAAAGGATTTTCTTCAAGATCCTCTTATTCAATATTGACCCAGGCAAGTGGGAAGGATTCCATCATGCTCCTCAAATGTGCCTCATGGATGGAGTACAAGGCTTTAAGGACACAGGTTACGAGTTACCGAGCATAGAGTAGGCGGCCTCTTGGCTGCTAAGTAAACCAACCTCTTGCATGCTCTGGTAGGCAACAGTATTTGTATGGCTAGTCTAATTTAGTTTCTGATCAATAGTAAACCGCAGAGTGTAAATGGCCTTCCCTCCATCATAAGGTCGGAAATGTATATTTGCTGTTTATTGCACAATATTCTGCATGATTTGTGAAGCTCAGACACTAAAACAGTCCATATCCAAATATTGCAAGGCCTGGGCAAATACGTGCCAAACAACTGCCAGGCAATGACCATCTCTAACAAAACAGAATCTAACCACTGTACCTCATTACATTCAGTGGTGTTACCATTGCTGAATTCCCCAATATAAAGTTATTAGACACGCACAATAAATGCTGGCCTAGCCTACATCAATAAAATCATAGAATCCCTACAGTGCAGAAAAGGGCCATTCAGTCCATCAAGTCTACAGTGAAACTCCAAAGAGCATCCCACCCACAGCAACAAACCCATCCCTTTGCCGTCAACCCACATGGGATTTTTCCCCTGGCTAACTCCACCTGACCTGCACATCCCTGGGCTCTACAAGGCAATTTTTGGCATGGCCAATCCACATAACCTGCACATCTTTGGGTGTGGGAGGAATCCAGTGCACTCCATGGAAACCCACTCAGACACAGAGAAAACGCATGAATTCCATACAGTCACCCAAGGCAGGAATCTTACAGAGTATGAAAACTAATAGGACAGATTATGGAAACAGTCAGGAATCTAACTTCAGGCACAGTTGATAAGGTGTCAACTACAAGAAGAGGGGCAGTCAATAGAACTGAGAGTGTTGTACTTAAATGGGAGTCACAGAGATATGGCTGCAAGGGGACCAGAGATGGGAACTAAACAAGCAAGGATACGCACCCTATCAAAAAGACTGGGAAAA